>NC_057811.1:173759209-174126675 GCF_018294505.1 Triticum aestivum
CCAGCCCACAGAACGAAAACAAAAAAATAAAATAAAAAATAATAATAAATAAAATTAAATAAAAATAAAAAATGATTTAAAAACGAAAAAATAATATAATAATATAATAATAATAAAAATAATAAATTAACTAATAAATATATAAATAAAACAAATAATAAAAATAAATTTAATTAATTAATTAATTAACTAAATTAATTAAGTTCATTAATCCTGTTTAAATTAATCTAATTAGATAATTAATTTAACTAAACAGTAGTTAATTAGGTAACAGCCCCTGACAGGTGGGACCCACCTGTCAGGTTGACCCAGTCAACCCCTGTTGACTGCTGACGTCAGCATGACATCATGCTAATGTCATAAATCCATTTTCGAATTAAGTTAAATAATTAATTAAATTCTAGAAATTAATAAAATCTTTAGAAAATCATATCTTTTAATCCGTAAGTCGGATTAAAATATTTTCAACATGAAAGTTGCTCAGGACGACGAGACGAATCCGGATACGCAGTCCGTTCGTCCACCACACCTCCCTAACCTATCGAACTCGCAACTTTCCCCCTCCGGTCCATCTGTCCGAAAACGCAAAACAGCGGGAATACTTTCCCGGATGTTCCCCCCCTTCGTCGGTACCACCTACTGTCGCGTTAGGACACACCTAGCACTGCTCATTGTCATGTCACGCATCGCCATGCTTATGTTTGCATTGTATTTACTGTTTCTTCCCCCTCTTCTCTCCGGTAGACTACGAGACCGACACTGCTGCTACCCAGTTCGACTACGGAGTTGAGGACCCCTCCTACTTGCCAGAGCAACCAGGCAAGCCCCCCCCCCCTTGATCACCAGATATCGCCTATCCTTCTCTATACTGCTTGCATTAGAGTAGTGTAGCATGTTACTGCTTTCCGATATCCTAACCTGATGCATAGCCTATCCTTGCTACTACTGTTGTTACCTTTCCCTGCAATCCTACATGCTTAGTATAGGATGCTAGTTTACCATCAGTGGCCCTACCTTCTTGTCCGTCTGCTGTGCTATACTATCAGGCCGTGATCACCTGGGCGGTGATCATGGGTATATACTTATATACAATATACATGACACATGTGATGACTAAAGTCGGGTCGGCTCGTAGGAGTACCCGCAAGTGGATCTTTGTGGCGGAGCTACAGGGCAGGTTGAGACCGCCTAGGTGAGAGGTGGGCCTGGCCCTGGTCGACGTTCGCGGTTACTTAACACGCTTAACGAGATCTGGGTATTTGATCTGAGTCTGGCCATTTGGTCTATACGCACTAGCCATCTACGCGAGAGTAGTTATGGGTATCCCGGCGTCGTGGTATCAGCCGAAGCTCTTTTTGACGTCAGCGACGGAGCGGCGCACGCCGGATTGGACTGGAACGCCACTAGGCTAGGTCTGCTTCCGGCCGCCCTCGCAACGTGCAGGTGTGCATAGGGCGATGGGCCCAGACCCCTGCGCGCATAGGTTTAGACCGGCGTGTTGACCTCTCGGTTGAGCCTAGGTGGGGCTACGACGCGTTGATCTTACGAGGCCGGGCATGACCCAGAAAAGTGTGTCCGACCAAATGGGATCGAGCGTGTTGGGTTATGTGGTGCACCCCTGTAGGGAAGTTTATCTATTCGAATAGCCGTGTCCCTCGGTAAAAGGACGACCCGGAGTTGTACCTTGACCTTATGACAACTAGAACCGGATACTGAATAAAATACACCCTTCCAAGTGCCAGATACAACCCGGTGATCGCTCTCTAACAGGGCGACGAGGAGGGGATCGCCGGGTAGGATTATGCTATGCGATGCTACTTGGAGGACTTCAATCTACTCTCTTCTACATGCTGCAAGATGGAGATGGCCAGAAGCGTAGTCTTCGACAGGACTAGCTATCCCCCTTTTATTCTGGCATTCTGCAGTTCAGTCCACTGATAGGCCCCTTTACACATATACCCATGCATATGTAGTGTAGCTCCTTGCTTGCGAGTACTTTGGATGAGTACTCACGGTTGCTTCTCTCCCTCTTTTCCCCCTTTCCTTTCTACCTGGTTGTCGCAACCAGATGTTGGAGTCCAGGAGCCAGACGCCACCATCGACGACGACACCTACGACACTGGAGGTGCCTACTACTACGTGCAGCCCGCTGACGACGACCAGGAGTAGTTAGGAGGATCCCAGGCAGGAGGTCTGCGCCTCGTTCAATCTGTATCCCAGTTTGTGCTAGCCTTCTTAAGGCAAACTTGTTTAACTTATGTCTGTACTCAGATATTGTTGCTTCCGCTGACTGGTCTGTGATCGAGCACTTGTATTCGAGCCCTCGAGGCCCCTGGCTTGTATTATGATGCTTGTATGACTTATTTATGTTTTAGAGTTGTGTTGTGATATCTTCCCGTGAGTCCCTGATCTTGATCATACACATTTGCGTGCATGATTAGTGTACGGTCAAATCGGGGGCGTCACATTTTTTCTCATAGTTCAAGAACAAGTGGTTGATGAACTCGTTCAAAAAATTATGCAAGCAGAGCCAACAGCGCAAATACGGATTTATTTGGTCAAAACTCGATGAGTTTACTAAGAAGCAGGTCCGCGCGAGGAAGAAACTGGAACAAGATCGAGTTAAATTAGCAGCACTCATCGCGGAGCTAGAGGAGCCAGTAGGTCTTTGTGACGTGCCAGCAATTGACCCTCCTAATACTAAGAGAAAGAAGGGAAGGGCAATAAAGAATTTTTCTGAGTGGATAGAGAAAGAGCCTCTAGTGAATTGGTCTTTGCTGCATGACACCCATGGAGCTAGGTATGGCCACATGACAACCAATCTTGCAGAGGTGTATAACTTTGTGCTGAGACGGAATAGAGCATTGCCACTCACAGCTATTGTGGAGGCTATATTCCGTGGCACTTTGAGATATTTCATAGAAAGGCACGAGTTAGCAAAGAAGCATATTGAAGATAATCACAACACACCTTATTGTAGCCGTGTCATGGAATACATGGCAAAGAAGATAGAGAAAGCAAAGAAGCACACTGTCAGACTCATAGGGAATCAAGAAAGGAGGTATGAGGTTCAGCTTCCTACCGATGTTTTTGGTTCTGGACATGAGGTGAAGACACACGAGGTAAAAATTGGAACGGAATTTTATCCAACGTGTGAGTGTACATGCAACAAACCGAAGTTGTTGCACCTACCTTGCTCTCATGTGTTGGCTGCCTATGGCCAGATTGAGTTGGATGCTATCTCCTTCGTGTCCCCATACTATTTAAAAGAGGCAGTGCTCAACACATGGACATGTGAGATGACAGGGTTTAGAGTCGTCGGCAATTTCAACAAGGTAAACGACGGTGAGAGAGTATACATCCCGCATCCAGACCTTCAGCGAACAAGTAGGGGCAGACGAAAGGCCCATCGCATCCGAAATGATTTGGAACAATCTGAAGCTAGTGGAGCAACCAGACAATGTTTGTTATGCGCGGCTTATGGGCATAGGATGAAATATTGTCCCGGCCTGAACAAAGATGGTGCTTCCACATCGACGACTGCGACAACAGGAGCAAGAGGCGGACGTGGTCGTGGCAGTCGAGGCCGAAGGGGCGGACGAGGAAGAAATAACTCACAAGCTATACAATGTGTCAGGACTATGTTTTAATTTGTAATATGTTAGGACTATGTTTTAATTTGTAATATGTCAGGACTATGTTTTAGTTTGTAATATGTCAGGACTATGTTTAATTTGTATGTTAGGACTATGTTTTAATTTGTAATATGTCAGGACTATGTTTAATTTGTAATATGTCGTACTATGTTTTAATTTGTAATATGTTTGTACTATGTTTTATTTGCACCTGAGATTTGTTGTTTGAATTGCAGATATGTCTTCGTATCCGTTGCTTAATGGTAACATCGATAAAAAGCACCGGGGCGCCCTTATGGAAGCGGGCAAGAACTTAGATGTGTTGGTCACTCGTACCCCAAAGACTAACTGGATGATACACGATTCATGGGTTGATAGGTATGTGTGCATATAATGGAATCCATATAATGACTTACTATGTTTGACATACTTTTCATAGCCGCTAACAATCTCTTTATTTTGTAGGTTAAGTTGGGCTGGACTTCTACCCTTGGCATGGCTGGTTGAGGGTACATTAGATGAGTGGGTTGATGGTCCGGACTTAGATGAGGCAGATGAACCATTGCAGTTACACAAGAGGCAAGTGAAATGTTTCTCTTATGACAAGTCACTCCTTACCTGCTTAGTAGATAGATTGAGACCAGAGACACATACGTTTCACTTTCCCTGGGGAGAGATGGCACCTACTTTACAGGATGTGTCTTACTTGTTGGGATTACCTGGTCACTTAGAGGCAGAATCTGGTTGGCAAGTAGCGATGCAGACCCGTTTTTTGGCTGCGGTGCCGACTGCTAGGGCCATAGACAATGATCCTCACGGGCCTCTTTTTAGATGGTTGAGCCAGTTTCAGGTAACCTTCACGGCCACTTAAACAAATGTTGTTTTTTTAAATTCCTCGATGTTCATACAATCATTACGTTTCTATGTAGATTGTCTCGTTAGGATATCCCGATGTTCAGTTGTTGGAGGCACAGATTGACCGGTCCCTAGAGGCATATATTCTTTGGCTGTTCGGCAAGACGATGTTTACAGAGAACCACATGACCACTGTCGATGCACGACTCATCGGTATTGCATGAGAGATAGCCGATGCACGTTGCCCTGGGGATATTCTGTAGAGGAGTTTTGGTTCTGCTGTGTTAGCGGCTATGTACAGAGGCTTGTGCAAAGCTTGCTTGTTGAAGTCTAGAAAATCTAGTCTTGTTGGATGTCCATTATTGTTGCAGCTCTGGTCATACGAGAGATTCCCTATTGGACGACCCTATGTCTAAGTTGATAAACCTTTTGGTTTGGAGGACTTAGCTGGGGCTTATGTGCCTGCTATCGGCGACTTGCCTACTATGGGATCTGTTTGGGCACGGCGAGAAGTACTTTTATATGAAGTAACAATTAATTCCATTATTTCTTGCCATTCAATAGTATTACTAATGCTTATTTGTTGTCATGCCCAAAGACAGTTTGCGCATAGCCTGGTTAGGGGATGCTACCCATCCTTCATGGCACAGTTTGATAGTTTGCACGAGGATCAAGTTATCTGGGAGCCATACTCGCCTCAGGCTATTTCATCGAGGTGCCCAGTTGGGATTTCTGGATTGTGCACTATAGATCGGCACTATTGGATGACCAAGGCCAAGTTGGTGTTCGACATGACGGTTGAGGAGATGGCTCTTCATAGGGTGATGAGACAGTTCGGTCTATATCAAGAGCCTGAGATTCCAGATATTCCACACTTGCCAGAACACATGCACAAGTAAGTACTAATACTATTTTAGTTGTCAGCTCTGCATTCAGAATATACCTAATCATGTCTCGCGCATGTCAATCTCAGGGACAGTCACCTAGGAGGAAACAAGTCCATGGCTTATTGGCTTAATAGCATTACCCCTTACGTTGATGAATGGACTACCGCGCTAACAAATATCTGGGGTGAGGTTCGGCCCTTTAACTGGGAAATGTTCGGGTTGTATCTGTAGCGTTACCGGCATACAATGAGGATCTACTTGGTTCCATCAGCTGCTCCTGATCAGATCGAAGCCCCTCTCACCAGCAATATGTACCCAACTGCCTCTGTTGTGGGAACCAGACACCACGTGGTACGTACCTTGGTTCCCATATGTTAAGTCTTTTGTTAACCTGGACATATTCGCTTGGTTATCTATTCGTGGTGTCTATCATACAACGAGGATATAATTGGTTAACTCTTCGTGTACAGGGTGACTTGACAGTACAGGCGCGAGAGGAGGTTTCCGCCTTAATGCGGCGCTTTTGGAGGGGAGAAACTATCCCACCGCGAGAGGGCATCTCATGGTTGATGCGTCTTGATGACAAGCTACGCGGGATTTACGCAGTTGTTACGTGTAGACGGTCTTCGGATGTTGCACTACCTCCTCCAGCACATCGTCCACCACGTCCCTCTGTACAGCATTCAGAACCACGACCCTCTGTGCATCATTCAGAACCACGGCCCTCTGTGCACCGTGCAGAACCTCATCCTTCACAGCCAGGGAGCTCTTCCTGGCATCAGCCACCTCCTTCACAGCCAGGGAGCTCTACCAGGCATCAGCCACCTCCTTCACAACTAGGGAGCGCTTACTGGCATCAGCAGATGGAACTAGGTAACACTACTCACTACATTCTTTTCAACATTGTAGTAATCGTTCCTGCATTCTCAGCAGTCACTGATGCTTAGTGGTGGTGCTTCGTTCATGCATTTCTATCAATTTTACATGTTTTACTTTACCGCAGGCGGCAACCAGTCGCAACCATTCATGCATTCAGTGTAGTCACCAATGCTTAGTGGTGGTGCTTCGTACTTTGAGGGCGACGGCGAGGATGATGACCAAGCTGCAAACATTTCTGACTTCTCGCAGACAGTGTTTCACACTCCACCACCACCACCGACGTAGGAGACACAGACCGTGACAGACGAGGTTAACTATGGTCGTGGTTATCGCGAGCCTCGTCCACCGCCTCAACGCTTATCGCCTTCCGGTCCTTGCCCGAGGAAGACCCAGACTCGTCGTCGTCCCCCGCAGTGATATGCTTATCTATCTATGTATGAGTCATTATCTATGTTAGTTTCAGACTATTCGCAGCTATGAGTTAGTATTTATGTATGAGACATGCTTCATGTATGTGTTACTATCGCTCTTGCTTCTATCTGATCAGGAGACATATATTGTTTTATGTATGCGAGAGACATATTACTATTAATTCGCATTCTTATTCCAGTTACATTTCCAAAGAAACTACAACCGATAATTAAGATACAAGTACATCTGAATTAAATGGTGCGGCTGAACTTAATAAATACATCTAACATACTACAAAATGAAATTCAGATAGAACATAATGCCCTACAATAATACAGTACAAACTAATAATGCAAGTACATCTGAATGAAACGGTAGAATTGGAATACAGCTTACATACTACATGAAGTCATCATTGTCATCCTCCGTTGATGCAGCCCTCTTGCCCTTCGACGATGCGGTCCTCTTGCCCTCCGTCGATGCAGAACTCTTGCCCTTGGATGATGCAGAACTCTTGCCCTTGGACGATGCAGAACTCTTGCCCTTCAATGATGCAGAAGCCGGAAGCCGCGGCATGAAGATATCATCTTCGTCCTCGCTCTCCTCAGTCCATAAAAATGGATTCTTTTCTGCACTACCTTCTTCCACCTTTCATGCAACCTAAGAAGTTCTTTACGTACTTCCTCATAGGTCCTTTCAGGCCACCTAGACCTACGTAATTCATGAGCCCATCATTCATTATGGTGTCACTACCGGTGAGTTCGTCCCAAGGAACTATCCTATCGTCCATCCTGAAATCGGTAGCTAGACTCAGAAGAGTCCTGCTCATCCCAGGGTGAAGACTACGATCAAAACGATAATGGGACATCTCAACTACACTACACTAGAATGCTTATCCACCTCCGCCTGAAGGGGGTTTTATAGGTAGAGAGGAGAAAATGGCGGGAAAGAATGACTAGAAGCGTCCACCAAAATACTTTTCTGCCGCCGCAGGTCTCTGACCACGTGAGATCCCATCTGGAGGCCTTTTCCGGTACTCTGCCGGAGGGGGATTCTATCATGAGGGCTTCTACATCAACTCTATTACACTTCCGATGAAGCGTGAGTAGTTTACCACAGACCTACGGGTACATAACAACTAGCTAGATGGCTTCTTCTCTCTCTTTGATCTTCAATACAATGGTCTCCTCAATGTTCTTGGAGTTCTATCCGATGTAATATTCTTTTGCTGTGTGTTTGTCGAGATCTGATGGATTTTGGATTTATGATCAGTTTAACTATGAATATTATTTGAATCTTCTTTGAATTCTTATATGCATGATTTAATATCTTTGTATTTCTCTTCGAATTATCGGTTTGGTTTGGCCAACTAGATTGGTATTTCTTGCAATGGGAGAGGTGCTTAGTTTTGGGTTCAATCTTGCGGTGTCCTCACCCAATGACATAGTAGGGGTAGCGAGGCACGTATTGTATTGTTGCCATCAAGGGTAAAAAGATGGGGTTCTCGTCATATTGCTTGAGTTTATCCCTCTACGTCATGTCATCTTACTTAAAGCGATACGCTGTTCTTTTGAACTTAATACTCTAGATGCAGGCAGGAGTCGGTAAATGTGTGGAGTAATAGTAGTAGATGCAGGCAGGAGTCGGTCTACTTTACACGGACGTGATGCCTATATTCATAATCATTTCCTTGGATATCGTCATAACTTTGTGCCTTTCTATCAATTGTTTGACAGTAATTTGTTCACCCACAGTATTGTTTTCTTTCAAGAGAGAAGCCTCTAGTGAAACTTATGCCCCCGGGTATATTTTCTATCATATATTTTAAGATCTATAAACCAAAACACCCAAAAATACCTCGCTGAGTTTTATTTACTTTTATTTTGTTTTACATTTTAGTAATCTTTTATGTCTATCTCTATTATATCTCATCTTTGCAAGTGACCGTGAAGGGATTGACAACCCCTTTATTGCGTTGGGTACAAGTGTTTGATTGTTTGTGCAGGTGCATAGATTGGAGACTTGCTTGTATCTCCTACTGGATTGATACCTTGGTTCTTAACTGAGGGAAATACTTATCTCTACATTGCTGCATCACCCTTTCCTCCTCAAGGGAAAAACCAACGCAAGCTCAAGAAGTAGCAGGAAGAATTTCTGGCGCCGTTGCTGGGGAGATCTACATCAAGCCTACCAAGTACCCATCATAAACTCTCATCTCTTGCACTTACATTATTTGCCATTTGCCTCTCATTTTCCTCTCCCCCACTTCTAAAACGTTTTCAGAAAAACACATAAAACTTTGCCTTTTTATTTGTCTTCTTTCCGTTTGCCTTTATGTCTTACTTGGTTTGTTTGCTTGTTCGCATGGCATAATTGTGTGTTTATGGGAATCAAGAACAAAAAGCTTATGGATCCTCATCCACTTGCTAATCTTTTTAAAAGATCCAACTATGATGAACCTATTGCTAGTGAGTTGAGTGCGCTAGATTATCTTTATGAAGCTTTGCTTGAGATTCGTGAATCTAAAAATTCCGATGAAGTGTCAAAAGAAGAAATTTATGAAGTGATTCACGAAAGCTCCTTGAATAAAAAGCACGATTGCAATGATTTTATTACAAATTCTATTAATGTCAATTGTGTTAATGATATGCAAAAGCCCAAGCTTCGGGATGCTAATTTTGCTATGTCCACTACTTGTTGCAATGATCATGATTGGGGTGATTCTTCTTATGATCTTGAAAATTTATTTAAGCCCCATGATGAATGTAAGATTGATAATAATGTTTGAAATAATATTGAAAGTGGGTTTGGAAGAGTGTCAACTTTACATCCCACATATTTGGAGAATATTCAATCTTATGATTTTTTTTATAAAGGTGGGTTTGGAGAGGTCATGAATTTAGTTAATGTTAATCCCATTATTTTGGAAGAGTGTCAACTTCGCATGCATGCGGATTGTGTTGAAAATATGTTATGTGATAGCTATATTGTTGAACTTGCTTATGATCCTACACGTAATTATTATGAGAGAGGAAAATATGGTTGTAGAAATTTTCTTGTTACTAAATAGCCTCTTGTTATGTTGAGATTGCTATTGTTTCTTTCTTCTTCCTTGCATATGCTAGTTTTTGCTTACCTTGATAATTTGTTTGCTTATAAAATGCATATGCATAGGAAGTACGTTAGACTTAGATGTGTTTGTCATGTGTTTTATGATGATCTCTTTGTGCTTCATTCTTGTCTTTCATGTGAGCATCATTGAAATCTCAATGCCTAGCTAGGGGCGTTAAACAATAGGGCTTGTTGGGAGGCAACCCAATTTTATTTCTGTTCTTGCTTTTTTTCCTGTTTTTGAATAATTATATCATCTAGCCTCTGGTTAGATTTGTTTTCATGTTTTTGTTAGTGTTTGAGCCAAGTAAGACCTTTGGGATAGTTTGGAAGATTGTCGATTTGGTCTCGCTGAAAAACAGAAACTTTTGCGCCCAGTAAAATAAATTTCAAAACTGACAAAAGCGTGATTTTGATCTGAAGTTTTTACACAATATTGATAAACAAATTACCCAGGTTGTCCTAATTTTCAGAAGTTTTGGAGTTACAGAAGTAACGAAGTTTCCTGATTACTACAGACTGTTCTGTTTTTAACAAATTCTGTTTTCTATGTGTTGTTTGCTTATTTTGATGAATCTATGGGTAGTATCGGGGGGTATGAACCATGGTGAAGTTGGAATACATTAGATATTACACTAATATAAATAATGAATGAGTTCACAACAGTACCAAAAAGTGGTGATTTATTTTCTTATACTAACGGATCTCATGAGTTTTCTGTTGAGTTTTGTGTTGTGAAGTTTTCAAGTTTTGGGTAATTATTTGATGGACTATGGAATAAGGAGTGGCAAGAGCCCAAGCTTGGGGATGCCCAAGGTACCCCAAGGTAATATTCAAATACAACCAAGCATCCAAGCTTGGGGATGCACCGGATGGCATCCCCTCTTTCGTCTTCAATCCATCGTTAAATTTACTTGAGGCTATATTATTATTCACCACATGATATGTGTTTTGCTTGGAGCGTCTTGTATGATATGAGTCTTTGCTTTTTAGTTTGCCACAATCATCCTTGCTGTACACACCTTTTGAGAGGGACACGCATTAATCATGAATTTGTTTGAATACTCTATGTGCTTCACTTATGTCTTTTGAGCTAGGCAATATGCTCTAGTACTTCACTTATATCTTATTAGAGCACGGCGGTGGCTTTATTTTATAGAAATTGTTGAACTCTCATGCTTCACTCTTATTATTTTGAGAGTCTCTAAACAGCATGGTAATTTGCTTAGGTTGTGAATTTAGTCCAAATATGATAGGCATCCAAGGGAGATATAATAAAAACTTTCATAAAGAGCACTAAATATATGTAATGTTTGATTCCTTGCATTTTTTTCGAGATAAGAAGATGGTGATATTAGAGTCATGCTAGTAGTAAATCGTGGATTCAAAGAAATAATTGCGTTAAGGTTTGTGATTCCCGTAGCATGCACGTATGGTCTTCTAGTTATGTGATGAAGTTGGAACGCAATTTATTCTTGATTGTCTTCCTTTGTGCGAAAGTCACGAGCACGCGATGGCTAACTCCTACCAACCTCTCCCCTAGGAGCATGCGTAGTAGTACTTCGCTTCAAGGGCTAATTGATTTTTTGCAATAAGTATGTGAGTTCTTTATGACTAATGTTGAGTCCATGGATTATACGCACTCTCACCCTTCCACCTTTGCAAGCCACTCTAGTACCGCACAACTTTCAGCGGTGCATTAAACCCACTTTATACCCTTCCTCAAAACAGCCACCATACCTACCTATTATGGCATTATCATAGCCATTCCGAGATATATTTCCATGTAACTTCACTGTTCCGTCATTATGAGTTTGAGTTTACCTTGAGTTGTAAGTAAATAAAAGTTTGATGATCTACATTATTATAACATTGTCCCATGTGAGGTTATCAATAAAAGAGGCCAAAAGAGCCCAAATAAAAGAGGCCACAGTTCCCAAGATAAAAAAAAGAAAAGAGTCTCCAAGAAAAGAGAAAGGAGTCTATAAAAAATGAGAGAAAAAGAGAGAAGGGACAATGTTACTATTCTTTTCCACACCTGCGCTTCAAAGTAGCACCATGTTCTTCAAGATAGAGAGCCTCCTAATTTGTCACTTTCATATACTATTAGTGGTAATTTTTTGTTATAGAACTTGACTTGTATATTCCAATGATGAGCTTCCTCAAATGCCCTAGGTCTTCATGAGCAAACAAGTTGATGCACACCCACTAGTTTTCTATTGAGCTTTCATACACTTATAGCTCTAGTGCATTCGTTACATGGCAATCCCTTCTCACTCACATTGATATCAATTGATGGACATCTACATAGTCCATTGATTTGCCTAGTTGATGTGAGACTTTCTCCCTTATTTTGTCTACTACCACTTCTATTCCACCCATAGTGATATGTCCGTGGCTCACGCTCATGTATTGCGTCAAGAGTTGAAAAAGTTAAAGCGCGTTAAAAATTATGAAACAATTGCTTGGCTGACACCGGGGTGGGCATAATTTATACTTTGTGCTGAGAAGAGGAAGCATAACAAGATTATATGATTTTTGTAGGGATAACTTTCTTTAGCCATGTTATTTTTGAAGGTTAATGATTTTTCTTTCTAGTATGCTTGAAGTACTATTGTTTTTGTGTCAATGAACTTTTGTTTTGAATCATACGGATCTGAATATTCATGCCAAATAAAAGAGAATACATTGCTAAATATGTTGGGTAGCATTCCACATCAAAAATTCTGTTTTTATCATTTACCTACTCGAGGACGAGCAGGAATTAAGCTTGGGGATGCTTGATACGTCTCCAACGTATCTATAATCTTTTATTGTTCCATGCTATTATATTATCTGCTTTGGATGTTTGATATGCATTAATATGCTATTTTATATTATTTTTGGGACTAACTTATTAACCTAGAGCCCAGTGCCAATTTCTGTTTTTTTCATTGTTTTTGAGTTTTACAGAAAAGGAATATCAAATGGAGTCCAAACGGAATAAAGCTTTACGATGATTTTTCTTGGACCAGAAGACACACGTAGGACTTGCAGAGGAAGTCAAAAGAGTCCCAAGGGCTCCACAAGTCCTAAGGGCGCGCCCTAGGGGGCGCCCCTGGCTTGTGGGCCCCACGGCAGTCCTCCAACCCTAATCTTTGGCCTATAAATTCAGAAATATTCCCAAACAACGAGAAGCGTCCACAAAAATACTTTTCCGCCGCCGCAGGTCTTTTACCACGTGAGATCCCATCTGGAGGCCTTTTCTGGTACTCTGCCGGAGGAGGATTCGGTCACGGGGGGCTTGTACATCAACTCTATTGCCCTTCCGATGAAGCATGAGTAGTTTACCACAGACCTACGGATCCATAGCTAGTAGCTAGATGGTTTCTTCTCTCTCTTTGATCTTCAATATAATGTTCTCCTCGATGTTCTTCGAGTTCTATCCGATGTAATATTCTTTTACGGTGTGTTTGTCGAGATCCGATGAATTGTGGATTTACGATCAATTTATCTATGAATATTATTTGAATATTCTCTGAATTCTTATATGCATGATTTAATATCTTTGTATTTCTCTTTGAATTACCGGTTTGGTTTGGCCAAATAGATTGGTATTTCTTGCAATGGGAGAGATGCTTAGTTTTGGGTTCAATCTTGTGGTGTCCTCACCGAGTGACATAGTAGCGGTAGCGAGGCACCTATTGTATTGTTGCCATCAAGGGTAAAAATATGGGGTTTTCATCATATTGCTTGAGTTTATCCCTCTACATCATGTCATCTTACTTAAAGCGTTTCTCTGTTCTCTTGAACTTAATACTCTAGATGCAGGCAGGAGTCGGTCGATGTGTGGAGTAATAGTAGTAGATGTAGGCAGGATTCGGTCTACTTGACATGGACGTGATGCCTATATTCATAATCATTGCCTTGGATATCGTCATAACTTTGCGCTTTTCTATCAATTGCTCAACAGTTATTTGTTCACCCACCGTATTATTTTCTTTCAAGAGAGAAGCCTCTAGTGAAACCTATGCCCACGGGTCTATTTTCTATCATATATTTTCATATCTATAAACCAAAAATCCAAAAATCCCTCGTTGAGTTTTACTTACTTTTATTTTGCTTTACGTTTTAGTAATCTTTTATATCTATCTCTATTAGATCTCACCTTTGCAAGTGACCATGAAGGGATTGACAACCCCTTTATCGCGTTGGGTGCAAGTGTTTGATTGTTTGTGCAGGTGCATAGATTGGAGACTTGCTTGTATCTCCTACTGGATTGATACATTGGTTCTTATTTGAGGGAAATACTTATCTCTACTTTGCTGCATCACCCTTTCCTTTTCAAGGGAAAAACCAACGCAAGCTCAAGAAGTAGAAGGAGATCTACATCAAGCCTACCAAGTACTCATCATAAACTCACATCTCGTGCACTTCCATTATTTGCCATTTGCCTCTCATTTCCCTCTCCCCCACTTCTAAACGTTTTCAGAAAAACACAAAAATCTTTGCCTTTTTATTTGTCTTCTTTACATTTGCCTTTATGTCTTACTTGGTTTGTTTGCTTGTTCTCTTGGCATAATTGTGTGTTTATCGTGAATCAAGAACAAAAAGCTTATGGATCCTCATCCACTTGCTAATCTTTTTAAAGGATCCAACTATGATGAACCTATTGCTAGTGAGTTCAGTGCGCTAGGTTATCTTTATGAAGCTTTGCTTGAGATTCGTGAAACTGAAAATTCTGATGAAGTGTCAAAAGAAGAAATTTATGACGTGATTCACGAAAGCTCCTTTAATAAAAAGCACGATTGCAATGATGTTATTATAAATTCTATTAATGTCAATCATGTTAATGATATGCAAAACCCCAAGCTTGGGGATGCTAATTTTGCTATGTCCACTACTTGTTGCAATGATCATGACTGGGGTGATTCTTCTTATGATCTTGAAAATTTATCTAAGCCCCATGATGAATGTAAGATTGATAATAGTGTTTGCAATAATATTGAATGTGGGTTTGGAAGAGTGTCAACTTTAGATCCCACATATTTGTAGAATATTCAATCTTATGAAATTTTTGATAAAAGTGGGTTTGGAGAGGTCATGACTTTAGTTAATGTTAATCCCATTATTTTGGAAGAGTGTCAACTTCGCATGCATGCGGATTGTGTTGAGAATATGTTATGTGATAACTATGTTTTTGAATTTGCTTATGATCCTACATGTAATTATTGTGAGAGAGGAAAATATGGTTGTAGAAATTTTCATGTTACTAAATTACCTCTTGTTATGTTGAGATTGCTATTTTTTTCTTTCTTCTTCCTTGCATATGCTAGTTTTTGCTTGCCTTGATAATTTGTTTGCTTATAAAGTGCATATGCATAGGAAGTACGTTAGACTTACATGTGTTTGTCGCGTGTTTTATGATGCTCTCTTTGTGCTTCATTCTTGTCTTTCATGTGAGCATCATTGAAATCTCAATGCCTAGCTAGGGGCGTTAAACAATAGGGTTTGTTGGGAGGCAACCCAATTATATTTTTGTTCTTGCTTTTTTGTTCCTAATTTTGAATAATTATATCATCTTTCCTCTGGTTAGATGTGTTTTCATGTTTTAATTAGTGTTTGTGCCAAGTAAGACCTTTGGGATAGTTTGGAAGATTGTTGATTTGAACTTGTTGAAAAACAGAAACTTTTGTACCGAGTAAAAAAATTCAAAAATGACAGAAGCTTGATTTTGATCTGAAGTTTTCCACAATATTGATAAACAAATTACCCAGGTTGTCCTAATTTTTCAGAAGTTTTGGAGTTACAGAAGTAACGAAGTTTCTTGATTACAAGAGACTGTTCTATTTTTAACAGATTCTGTTTTTTATGTGTTGTTTGCTTATTTTGATGAATCTATGGGTAGTATCGGGGGGTGTGAACCATGGTGAAGTTGGAATATAGTAGATAGTACACTAATATAAATAAAGAATGAGTTCACAACAGTAACAAAAAGTGGTGATTTATTTTCTTATACTAACGGATCTCATGAGTTTTCTGATGAGTTTTGTGATGTGAAGTTTTGAAGTTTTGGGTAAAGATTTGATGGACTACGGAACAAGGAGTGGCAAGAGCCTAAGCTTGGGGATGCCCAAGGCACCCCAAGGTAATATTCAAGTACAACCAAGCATCTAAGCTTGGGGATGCCCCGGATGGCATCCCCTCTTTCGTCTTCAATCCATCAGTAAATTTACTTGAGGCTATATTTTTATTTACCACATGATATGTGTTTTTTGGAGCGTCTTGTATGATATGAGTCTTTGCTTTTTATAGTTTGCCACAATCATCCTTGTTGTACACACCTTTTGAGAGGGACACGCATTAATAGTGAATTTGTTAGAATACTCTATGTGCTTCACTTATATCTTTTTAGCTAGGCAATATGCTCTAGTACTTCACTTATATCTTTTTAGAGCACGGCGGTGGCTTTATTTTCAGAAATTGTTGAAATCTCATGCTTCACTCATATTATTTTGAGAGTCTCTAAACAACATGGTAATTAGCTTAGGTTGTGAATTTAGTCGTAATATGATAGGCATCCAAGGGAGATATAATAAAAACTTTCATAAAGAGCATTGAATATATGAAAAGTTTGATTCCTTGCATTTGTTTTGAGATATGAAGATGCTGATATTAGAGTCATGCTAGTAGTAAATCGTGGAGTCAAAGAAATAATTATGTAAGGTTTGTGATTCCCGTAGCATGCACGTATGGTCTTCTAGTTATGTGATGAAGTTGGAACGCAATTTATTCTTGATTGTCTTCCTTTGTGTGAAAGTCGCGAGCGTGCGATGGCTAACTCCTACCAACCTCTCCCCTAGGAGCATGCGTAGTACTTTTCTTCGAGGGCTAATAGATTTTTTGCAATAAGTATGTGAATTCTTTATGACTAATACTGAGTCCATGGATTATACACACTCTCACCTTCCACCTTTGCTAGCCACTCTAGTACTGCACAACTTTCACCGGTGCATTAAACCCACCTTATACCCTTCCTCAAAACAGCCACCATACCTACCTATTATGGCATTTTCATAGCCATTCCGAGATATATTGCCATGTAACTCCACTGTTCCATCATTATGAGTTTGAGTTTACCTTGAGTTGTAAGTAAATAAAAGTGTGATGATCATCATTATTAGAACATTGTCCCATGTGAGGTTATAAATAGAAGAGGCCAAAAGAGCCCAAATAAAAGAGGCGAAAGTGTCCAAAATATAAAAAAAAGAGAAAAGAGAAAAGAGTCTCCAAAAAAGAGAAAGGAGTCTATAAAAATGAGAGAAAAAGAGAGAAGGGACAATGTTACTAGCCTTTTCCACACTTGTGCTTTGAAGTAGCACCATGTTCTTCATGATAGAGAGTCTCCTATTTTGTCACTTTCATATACTACTAATGGGCATATTTCGTTATAGAACTTGGCTTGTATATTCCAATGATAGGATTCCTCAAATGCCCTAGGTCTTCATGAGCAAGCAAGTTGATGCACACCCACTAGTTTTATTTTGAGCTTTCATACACTTATATCTCTAGTGCATCCGTTACATGGCAATGCCTACTCACTCACATTGATATCAATTAATGGACATCTCCATAGTCCATTGATTTGCCTAGTTGATGTGAGACTTTCTCCCTTATTTTGTCTACTACCACTTTCTATTCCACCCATAGTGCTATGTCCATGGCTCACGCTGAAGTATTGCGCAAAGAGTTGAAAAAGCTGAAGCGCGTTAAAAAGTATGAAACAATTGCTTGGCTGACATCGGGGTGGGCATGATTTATACTTTGTGCTGAGAAGAGGGAGCATAACAAGACAATATGATTTTGTAGGGATAACTTTCTTTAGCCATGTTATTTTTAAGCTTCATGATTTTGCTTTCTAGTACGCTTGAACTATTATTGTTTTTGTGTCAATGAACTTTTGTTTTGAATCATACCGATCTGAATATTCATGCCAAATAAAAGAGATTACATTGCTAAATATGTTGGGTAACATTCCACATCAAAAATTCTGTTTTTATCATTTACCTACTCGAGGACGAGCAGGAATTAAACTTGGGGATGCTTGATACGTCTCCAACGTATCTATAATTTTGGATTGTTCCATACTATTATATTATCTATTTTGGATGTGTTATATGCATCAATATGCTATTTTATATTATTTTTGGGACTAACTTATTAACCCAGAGCCCAGTGACAGTTTATGTTTTTTTCCTTGTTTTTGAGTTTTACAGAAAAGGAATATCAAACGAAGTCCAAACGGAATAAAACATCACAATGATTTTTCTTGGACCAGAAGACACACGTAGGACTTGGGGAGAAAGTCAGAATAGTCCCGAGGGCTCCACAAGCCCTCAGGGCGCGCCCTAGGGGGGCGCCCCCTGGCTTGTTGGCCCCACGGGAGTCCTCCAACCCTAATCTTTGGCCTGTAAATTCAGAAACATTCCCAAACGACCAGAAGCGTCCACCAAAATACTTTTCTGCCGCCGATGGTCCCTGATGATGTGACATCCCATATGGAGGCCTTTTCCGGTACTCTGCCGGAGGGAGATTCGATCACGGAGGGCTTCTACATCAACTCTATTGCCCTTCTGATGAAGCGTGAGTAGTTTACCACAGACCTACGGGTCCATAGCTAGTAGCAAGATGGCTTCTTCTCTCTCTTTGATCTTCAATACAATGTTCTCCTCGATGTTCTTGGAGTTCTATCCGATGTAATATTCTTTTGCGGTGTGTTTGTCGAGATCCGGCGAATTGTGGATTTATGATCAGTTTATCTATGAATATTATTTGAATCTTCTCTGAATTCTTATGTGCATGATTTAATATCTTTGTATTTCTCTTCGAATTATCGGTTTGGTTTGGCCAACTAGATTGGTATTTCTTGCAATGGGAGAGGTGCTTAGTTTTGTGTTCAATCTTGCGGTGTCCTCACCTAGTGACATAGTAGGGTGATACGTCTCCAATGTATCTATAATTTTTTGTTGTTCCATGCTATTATATTATCTGTTTTGGATGTTTAATGGGCTTTAATATACCTTTTTATATTATTTTTGGGACTAACCTATTAACCAAAGGCCCAGTGCAAATTGCTATTTTTTGCCTATTTCAGTGTTTCGCAGAAAAGGAGTATCAAACGGAATCCAAACGGAATGAAACCTTCGCGAGGATCTTTTTTGGAACAAACGCAATCCAGGAGACTTGGAGTGGAGGTCAAGGAAGCCACGACGCAACCACGAGGTAGGAGGGCGCGCCCAGGGGGTAGGCGCGCCCCCACCCTCGTGGGCCCCTCGCAGCTCCACCGACCTATTTCTTTCGCCTGTATATACTCTTATACCCTGAAACCATCGGAGAGAGCAACGAAACACCTTTTCCACCGCCGCAACCTTCTGTACCCGTGAGATCCCATCTTGGGGCCTTTTCCGGCGCTCCATCGGAGGGGGATTCGATAACGGAGGGCTTCTACATCAACACCATAGCCTCTCCGATGATGTGTGAGTAGCTTACCATAGACCTTCGGGTCCATAGTTATTAGCTAGATGGCTTCTTCTATCTCTTTGGATCTCAATACAAAGTTCTCCTCGATATTCTTGGAGATCTATTTGATGTAATTCTTTTTGCGGTGTGTTTGTCGAGATCCGATGAATTGTGGGTTTATGATCAAGATTATCTATGAACAATATATGATTCTTCTCTGAATTCTTATATGCATGATTTAATATCTTTGCAAGTCTCTTCGAATTATCAGTTTGGTTTGGCCTACTAGATTGATCTTTCTTGCAATGGGAGAAGTGCTTAGCTTTGGGTTCAATCTTGCGGTGTCCTTTCCCTGTGACAGCAGGGGCAGCAAGGCACGTATTGTATTGTTGCCATCGAGGATAAAAAGATGGGGTTTATATCATATTGCTTGATTTTATCCCTCTACATCATGTCAGCTTGCCTAATGCGTTACTCTGTTCTTATGAACTTAATACTCTAGATGCATGCTGGATAGCGGTCGATGTGTGGAGTAATAGTAGAAAATGCAGAATCGTTTCGGTCTACTTGTCACGGACGTGATGCCTATGTTCATGATCATGCCTAGATATTCTCATAACTATGCGCTTTTCTATCAATTGCTCGACAGTAATTTGTTCACTCACCGTAATATATGCTATCTTGAGAGAAGCCACTAGTGAAACCTATGGCCCCCGGGTCTATTTTACATCATATTATTTTCATATCAACTTGCTATTTCTGTCGCCGTTTATTTTGCAATCTTTACTTTCCAATCTATACAACAAAAATACCAAAAGTATTTATCTTATTATCTTTATCAGATCTCACTTTTGCAAGTGGCCGTGAAGGGATTGACAACCCCTTTATCGCGTTGGTTGCAAGGTTCTTAATTGTTTGTGCAGGTACTAGGCGATTTGCGTGTAGTCTCCTACTGGATTGATACCTTGGTTCTCAAAAACCGAGGGAAATACTTACGCTACTTTGATGCATCACCCTTTCCTCTTCAAGGGAAAACCAATGCATGCTCAAGAGGTAGCATGAAGGATTTCTGGCGCCGTTGCCGGGGAGATCTACGCACAAGTCAAGACATACCAAGTACCCATCACAAACTCTTCTCCCTCGCATTACATTATTTGCCATTTGCCTCTCGTTTTCCTCTCCCCCACTTCACCTTTGCCGTTTTATTCGCCTCTTTCCCATTTGCTTTTCTTTCGCCATAGCCGAATCAAAAAGGGCTAAGGGTTCTCCCCCGGGTTTTAGTACTTTGGATAGTCCCTCTGTCCTTTCTAAGCTCATAAATAATGACGTTATACCTACTGGAGTTATCAATGAGGGTTTGAATAATTTCGATGAAGATGATCCCGGAATTTTTCATTATTTACTTGATGAGTCTTTGAAAGATGCTTGGGATAGGTTATTAATAATCCGAGCCAGCTATGTGCCCCAATATCAAATTGAGATATACCTAAAAAGCTTTTATGTTGGCTTACCCTCTTCGTTCAAGCAAGTTTTAGATTCTATTTTTGAAGAAGGTTTTCTTGAGGGGGATGCCATAGATACCTATGAAAAGATTAAAACCATATTTGGGCACCCCATGAGTGAGAAGGTTGAATCCTCTTCTCTTTTGTGCTTTTATCAAAATGAAATTATCAAAGAGATGAAGGCTAGTTTAGATGCAAATTTTCGTAGCGTGCTTAATATTTCTTCCACCATTAATGGCCATGATCTTTCTAAAAATAGAAATATAAATGCTATAGATAAGAAATTTTCTCTTTTCTTTCCCAACACCAAAGATGGCAATACCTAGATCTATTCTTGTTTTTATGCCTAGCTAGGGGCGTTAAACGATAGCGCTTGTTGGGAGGCAACCCAATTTTATTTTTGTTTCTTGCTTTTTGTTTCTGTTCAGTAATAAATAATTCATCTAGCCTCTATTAAGATGTGTTTTTATGTTTTAATTAGTGTTTGTGCCAAGTAGAACCTTTGGGAAGACTTCGGTGAAGTCTTTATGATCTTACTGTAAAAAACAGAAACTTTAGCGCTCACGAGATTAGCTACCATTTTTTACTGGAGAGTGCTTTTAGGTTGATTATTTTTGAAGATGATTAATAGACAAATTCCTCACGTCCACCAATTTATTTCAGAATTATTGGAGTTCCATAAGTATACGTTTGATACAGATTACTACAGACTGTTCTGTTTTTGACAGATTCTGTTTTTCGTGTGTTGTTTGCTTATTTTAATGAATCTATGGCTAGTATCGGGGGGTATGAACCATAGAGAAGTTGCAATAAAGTAGGTTTAACACCAATATAAATAAAGAATGAGTTCATTATAGTACCTTAAAGTGGTGATTTGTTTTCTTATACTAACGGAGCTCATGAGATTTTCTGTTGAGTTTTGTGTTGTGAAGTTTTCAAGTTTTTGGGTAAAGATTTGATGGATTTTGGAATAAGGAGTGGCAAGAGCCTAATCTTGGGGATTCCCAAGGCACCCCAAGGTAAAATTCAAGGACAACCAAAAGCCTAAGCTTGGGGATTCCCCGGAAGGCATCCCCTCTTTCTTCTTCGTCCATCGATAACTTTACTTGAGGCTATATTTTTATTCACCACATGATATGTGTTTTGCTTCGAGCGTATTGTATGGTTTGACTTTTTGCTTGTTAGTTTACCACAATCATCCTTGCTGTACACACCTTTTGGAGAGACACACATGAATTGGAATTTATTAGAATACTCTATGTGCCTCACTTATATCTTTTTGAGCTAGATAATTTTGCTCTAGTGCTTCACTTAAATCTTTTAGAGCACGGTGGTGGTTTTATTTTATAGAAATTATTGATCTCTCATGCTTCACTTATATTATTTTGAGAGTCCTTTAGAACAGCATGGTAATTTGCTTTGGCTATAAAATTAGTCTTAATATGATAGGCATCCAAGATGGGTATAATAAAAACTTTCATATAGAGTGCATTGAATACTATGAGAAGTTTGATACTTGATGATTGTTTTGAGATATGAAGATGGTAATATTAGAGTCATGCTAGTTGAGTAGTTGTGAATTTGAGAAATACTTGTGTTAGAGTTTGCAAGTCCCTTAGCATGCACGTATGGTAAACGTTGTGTGACAAATTTGAAGCATGAGGTGTTTCTTTGATTGTCCTCCTTATGAGTGGTGGTCGGGGACAAGCGATGGTCTTTTCCTACCAATCTATCCCCCTAGGAGCATGCGCGTGGTTCTTGGTTTTTGATGACTTGTAGATTTTTGCAATAAGTATGTGAGTTCTTTATGACTAATGTTGAGTCCATGGATTATACGCACTCTCACCTTTCCATCATTGCTAGCATCTTCGGTACCGTGCATTGCCCTTTCTCACCTTGAGAGTTGGTGCAAACTTCGCCGGTGCATCCAACCCCCGTGATATGATACGCTCTATCACACATAAACCTCCTTATATCTTCCTCAAAACAGCCACCATACCTACCTATTATGGCATTTCCATAGCCATTCCGAGATATATTGCCATGCAACTTTCCACCGTTCTGTTTATTATGACACGCTTCATCATTGTCATATTGCTTTGCATGATCATGTAGTTGACATCGTATTTGTGGCAAAGCCACCATGCATAATTTCGTACATGTCACTCTTGATTCATTGCCCATCCCGGTACACCGCCGGAGGCATTCATATAGAGTCATACTTTGTTCTAGTATCGAGTTGTAATCTTTGAGTTGTAAATAAATAGAAGTGTGATGATCATCATTAATAGAGCATTGTGCCAAAAAAATAAAAAGAAAGAAAGGCCAAATAAAAAAGGGGAAGGCCAAATAAAAAAAGGAAGAAAAAATAAAAGGGACAATGCTACTATCCTTTTTTCCACACTTGTGCTTCAAAGTAGCACCATGATCTTCATGATAGAGAGTCTCTTATATTGTCACTTTCATATACTAGTGGGAATTTTCATTATAGAACTTGGCTTGTATATTCCAACAATGGGCTTCCTCAAATGCCCTAGGTCTTCTTGAGCAAGCAAGCTGGATGCACACCCACTTAGTTTCTTTTGTTGAGCTTTCATACATTTATAGCTCTAGTGCATCCGTTGCATGGCAATCCCTACTCCTCGCATTGACATCAATTCATGGGCATCTCCATAGCCTGTTGATTAGCCGCGTCAATGTGAGACTTTCTCCTTTTTGTCTTCTCCACACAACCCCCATCATTATATTCTATTCCACCCATAGTGCTATGTCCATGGCTCACGCTCATGTATTGCGTGAAAGTTTAAAAAAGTTTGAGATTACTAAAGTATGAAACAATTGCTTGGCCTGTCATCAGGGTTGTGCATGATGCGAGCATTTTTGTGTGAGGAAAATGAAGCATAGTCAAACTATATGATTTTGTAGGGATAAGATTTCTTTGGCCATGTTCTTTTGAGAAGACATAATTGCTTAGTTAGTATGCTTGAAGTATTATTATTTTTTATGTCAATATTAAACTTTTGTCTTGAATCTTTCGGATCTGAACATTCATGCCACAATAAAGAAAATTATATTGAAATTATGCTAGGTAGCATTCCACATCAAAAATTCTGTTTTTATCATTTACCTACTCGAGGATGGGCGGGAATTAAGCTTGGGGATGCTTGATACGTCTCCAACGTATCTATAATTTTTTATTGTTCCATGCTATTATATTATCTGTTTTGGATGTTTAATGGGCTTTAATATACCTGTTTATATTATTTTTGGGACTAACCTATTAACCGAGGGCCCAATGCAAATTGTTTTTTTTGCCTATTTTAGTGTTTCGTAGAAAAGGAATATCAAACGGAATCCAAACGGAATGAAACCTTCGCGAGGATCTTTTTCGGAACAAACGCAATCCAAGAGACTTGGAGTGGAGGTCAAGGAAGCCATGAGGCGGCCACGAGGTAGGAGGGCGCGCCCAAGGGGGGTAGGCGTGCGCCCCACCCTCGTGGGCCCCTTGCAGCTCCACCGACCTACTTCTTTCGCCTATATATACTCTTATACCCTGAAACCATCGGAGAGAGCCACGAAACACATTTTCCACCGCCGCAACCTTCTGTACCCGTAAGATCCCATCTTGGGGCCTTTTCCGGCACTCTGCTGGAGGGGGATTCGATCACGAAGGGCTTCTACATCAACACCATAGCCTCTCTGATGATGTGTGAGTAGTTTACCACAGACCTTCGGGTCCATAGTTATTAGCTAGATGGCTTGTTCTATCTCTTTGGGTCTCAATACAAAGTTCTCCTCGATCTTCTTGGAGATCTATTCGATGTAATTATTTTTGTGGTGTGTTTGTCGAGATCCGATGAATTGTGGGTTTATGATCAAGATTATCTATGAACAATATTTGATTCTTCTCTGAATTCTTATATCCATGATTTAATATCTTTGCAAGTCTCTTCGAATTACCAATTTGGTTTGCCCTACTAGATTGATCTTTCTTGCAATGGGAGAAGTGCTTAGCTTTGGGTTCAATCTTGCGGTGTCCTTTCCCAGTGACAGCAGGGGCAGCAATGTCGGCGTTCTGGGAACGGGGGTCCCCAGACTTGCCTGCCTGCGGCCCACGGCGTGGCTTTGCTGGCAGGCCTGTACGGCCCATCTTCATCAACAAGGCATTCGAGACCCTCGCGAGGGGCCAAGTCTCGCGAGGCGGACGACGCATGACCTCCTCAGGAGCGGCCTCACCAGGCTGCCTCGCGAGGAGCGGAGATATCAAGGCGGGGTGAACCTCGCGAGGCTCTCGTGACGTGAGCCATGACGATCGACATCAGACGGGCGCCAGCGCGCACAACGTCCTTGTTTCCTCTTTGGTGCTAAGGAGGCCAGCGCAGGCGTGGAGTACCGATGCATCAGGCAAAGGTTTCCATATCAGTGCAACGAGACCAAGACCAGCAGGCCAGTAGGACGGAGGTCACCGTGGAGCCCAAGACGGCGTCACCACCAGAGCCTTTTGCAGGCGAAGACCGCTTTTGTCAAGATAGCTTGTACTAGCTGTCCCCTTTCAAATTGGCCGCCGTTGTTGGCTCCCTTCCCGCTCAATATTTGGGGAGAGGACCAGGGCCTATATAAGTAGAGCTAGCCACCACAGTAGGGGGCATCGAGTCCTCACCCCCATAAGTTCGACAAACACAAGAACACCTCAACCTCAGGAGGCTGTTCTTCCCCTTGTACTGTTCTTCATCAGCCCAAGAGGCAATCCACCACCACCACACTGGAGTAGGGTATTACACCACAACGGTGGCCCGGACCAGTATAAATCTCGTGTCTTTCTGTGTTGCGAGTTCGTCGAGTTCATCCGCGAGATCTTAGCGAGCTAGGGCGTGGATCGGTAGGAGGGAAAGAACTTCGCGCGCACCCCAGAGTTCGAACCTTAAGGTTTTGCCGGAACCCTAGATCCGACATTTGGCGCGCCAGGTAGGGGTGCGCCGTAGCTTCTCCTCCGTTGATCTGTGCTTTGCCCTCATGCCAGGCGCCCCGCCACTGGCTCCAACGGCCGGTGTTGACGACGGGGCCAGGGGGCTCCGAGCTCTGTCCCCCGCCCTTCGGCAGGTGCGGTGGCCACCCAAGTTCAGGCCGGAGATGTCGTCGCGCTACGACGGCGCGGCGGACCTATCGGTGTTCCTGCTGGCATACGAGGAGGCTGTCCTCGAGGCCGGGGGCGACGACAAGGTCATGGCCAACTGGCTCCCCATGGCCCTCGCCGGCGAGCCGCGCGCCTGGCTGCTCAACCTCCCTGGATCCACGGTGGCATCCTGGGGGGAACTCCGCGACCTCTTCACTGCTTGCTATGCGGTGCCGGCGCACCACGCGGTCGCAGCCCTGCTGGGCGGCTCTCAAGCACCGCCTTCGGATCGCCACGTCAAGCCGTTCCTTCGTCAGATTGGTGCCGCTTCCAAGCGCCCGGGGGCTCCGCCGGGTTGGGCTGCGCTAGAGGCCGACCTCACCTTCGGCTCAGAACACCACCCCAACTCTACCGCCGGCTCAGGCAAGCTCCCAATGCTCTACACGCCCACCATCTGCAACGTGGCTGTTACCAAGACCCTCATCGACGACGGTGCAGGCCTCAACTTGCTCTCCATAGAGGCCTTCAGCCTTCTTCATGTGCCACTCGAGCGGCTCAGTCTCAGCAAGCCTTTCTCGGGAGTTGGTGGCGGCACTGCCCACTCTCTGGGACAGAACCGCCTCCCCGTCACCTTCGGCATGCGCGACAACTACCGCACCGAGCTGGTCGACTTCGACATCGCCCGCATCGGCCTCCCGTACAACGCCATCCTCGGGTACCCAGCTCTCGCCCAGTTCATGGCGGCGACTCATCCGGCCTACAGCCTCATGAAGATGCCTGGGAGCAAAGGCGCCCTCACCATCAAGGGGGACACCAAGGAGGCCGTGACGGTGCTCAGGCTCGCCCTCAAAACCGTCGCGGCGGCGCAGCCCGCCGACGTGGGCGCCTCCGAGCCCAAGCGAGCCATGCCGACCAAGAAGAAGCAGTTGTTCACACAAGACAAGGCAGAAACCAAGCAGGTGCCCGTCAATGAGGACGGGCCCTCGAGAGCCACCTTTACCATAGGTGCCAGCCTCGACCAAGATCAGGAGGAAGCCTTGGTGAAGTTCTTGCGCACAAACAAGGATATATTCGTGTGGGAGCCCAATCAGCTGGTAGGAGTCCCGAGAGAGGTGATTCAGCATCATTTAAGGGTATGCCCCAATGTACGCCCCGTGAAGCAGCGGGCGAGACGGCAGTCCACTGAGAAGCAGGTCTTCATCGTCCAAGAGACCCGCAAGCTGGAGGCGGAGGGTGCCATTCGTGAGGTTCGGTATCCCGAGTGGCTGGCGAACCCCGTCGTAGTGCCAAAGAAAGGCGGGAAGGAACGAATGTGCGTCGACTTCACCAACCTTAACAAAGCCTACCCCCAAGATCCGTTCCCGCTCCCACGCATCGATCAGATCGTCGACTCCACTGCCGAGTGCGACCTGCTGTGCTTCCTGGATGCGTTCTCAGGATATCACCAGATCAAGATGGCGGTAGAAGATGTGCAGAAGATAGCCTTCCTAACCCCATGTGGGGTGTACTGCTACACCTGCATGCCCTTTGGATTGCGCAACACGAGCGCAACCTTTCAGTGACTGATGCACATCGCCTTGGGGCGGCAGCTCGGGAGAAACACAGAGGCCTACGTCGACGACGTTGTGGTGAAGTCTCGGGAGGCATGGACCTTGATTCAAGACCTGGAAGAGACCTTTGAGAGCCTGCGCCAAGTGAACTTGCGGCTCAACCCGGAGAAGTGTGTGTTCAGCGTCCCCTCTGACAAGCTGCTGGGTTTCCTCGTGTCCCACAGAGGGATCGAGGCGAATCCAGAGAAGATCAAGGCCATCGAGGACATGAGCCCGCCGCAGACCCATAGGGAGATGCAGAAGTTGGCCGGTCGGGTGACTGCGTTGGGACGCTTCATCTCCAAGCTAGGACACGTGCCTTGCCCTTCTTCAAGCTGATGAAGAAGAAAGGCACATTTGAGTGGACCCCGGAGGCCGACCAAGCCTTCCAAGACCTCAAGAGGTACCTAACTAGCCCACCGGTGATGGTGGCGCCACGACCTCTCGAGCCCCTGGTGCTCTACCTGGCCGCTGCCCCGTACTCTGCCAGCGCAGCGCTGGTGGCGGTTCGGGAGGAGCACCAAGCCAAGGGCGCGCCGCGCCAAGCTATAGCTGAAATGACGCAAGATCAAGAAGGCGCCGCGGAAGCCGTAGCGGCGGCAACAAAAGACCAAGCTCGGCAGGACGACGTCACAGAGACCCACGCAGGCGACCAGGCACCAGGAGTCCCACTACCTCAGGAGGCGCCTCAACTTCCGCAAGACGCGAGCCCAGACACCGCGCCAGCCCTCGTCGAACACCCGGTGTATTTCGTCAGCACCGTGTTGCGGGATGCGAGGGCGCGATATCCCATGCCTCAGAAGCTTCTGCTCGCGCTCCTGGTGGCCTCGCGCAAGCTGCGGCACTACTTCCAGGGGCATCCCATCAAGGTTGTCTCAGCCTACCCATTGGAGAGGGTGCTCAGGAGCCCCAATTCTGCTGGAAGGGTCGCAGAGTGGAACATCGAGCTGCAAGCATTCCAGTTGGAGTTCAGCACTACCAGGGTCATCAAGGGAGCCGCGCTCGCTGATTTTGTGGTGGAATGGAAGGACGTCCCGACACTTGAAGTAGGCGAACACCGGTCCACCTCGCCAGGAAGTGAGGCACCAGACGGTTGGGTCATGTACTTCGATGGCGCCTTCGCGCACCAGGGCGCAGGGGCTGGAGCAGTACTCATCTCGCCCACTCAGGATAAGCTCTACTACACTATGCAGCTCTCCTTTCAGCAGGGCGAGAAGGTCTCCAACAACATCGTAGAATACGAAGGCCTCATAGCTGGCCTGAAGGCCGCGGCAGCTCTGGGGGTGAAGCGCCTTACCGTTAGAGGTGACTCGCAGCTCCTCGTCAATTTTTCCAACAAGGTATACGAGCCGAAGGACGAGCATATGGAGGCATACCTCGCGGAGGTGCGCAAGATGGAGAAGCAGTTCTTGGGCCTGGAGTTGCAGCACGTGCCCCGGGGCACCAACAAGGAAGCCGATGACATCACCAGGAGGACATCCAAGCGGCAGCCCCAGGAGCCTGGCATCTTCGAGGAGCGGCTCTTCAAGCCATCGGCGACGCCTCCACTCTCAAGCGCAGCTCAGCCTCGGGAGGAGCTCCCACAGCCTCCTGCCACAGAAGCCCCGGCATGTGGCCCAACCTCAAGAGCTCGCTTGCTCTTGGCGCTCGAACCTCAGGAGGCATGCTGGACCAAGGAATTCAAGGAGTACCTAATGCAAGGGATGCTGCCGGAGAAGGAAGAGGACGCAGAGCGCGTGGCCCGGCAGGCCACGGCATACTGTATCCAGGACGGTGAGTTGTACAGAAAGCGACCGAATGATGTTTCGCCGCGCTGCATTTCCAGCGACCAAGGAAAGGAATTGCTGGTTGACATACATGGCAGGGACTGCGGACACCACTCCTCGTCATCGACTCTCGTCGGCAAGGTGTTCCGCAGTGGGTTCTACTGGCCAACGGCGCTCAACAACGCAGCCGAGTTGGTGAAGTCCTGCGAAGCTTGCCAGTTCCATGCCAAGCAGATACATCAGCCAGCTCAGGGCCTCCAGACCATACCACTCACATGGACGTTCGCAGTCTGGGGGCTGGACATCTTGGGCTCCTTCCCTCGGGCGCCAGGGGGCTACCGCTACTTGTACATCGCCATCGACAAGTTCACCAAGTGGGCGGAAGTGGAAGTTGTTCGCACCATCCCAGCCGGGTCCGCGGTCAAGTTCATCTGGGGCATCGTGAGCCGTTTCGGAGTCCCCAACCACATCATCACCGATAACGGTTCGCAGTTCACCAGTAACCTCTTCAAAACCTACTGTGCTAACCTTGGAACGCAGATTTGCTACGCTTCGGTGGCGCACCCCAGGAGCAATGGTCAGGCCGAACGTGCCAACGCGGAGGTCCTAAGGGGCCTCAAGACCAGGACCTTCAAGCAGAAGCTCGAGGCCTGTGGCAGGGGCTGGCACGACGAGCTCCAGTCAGTGCTGTGGTCCATCCGCACCACCACCACCAAGCCGACGGGCGAGACCCCATTCTTCCTTGTCTACGGAGCTGAAGCGGTCCTTCCTCATGAGGTCAAGCATCGCTCCGCACGGGTCTTGGCGTTTGATGAAACGCAGCAGGACGCCACGCGGGGGATGGACCTCGTGCTGGGGGAGGAACGTCGTCGTGAAGCTGCACTGAGAGCGGCAAGGTACCAGCAGGCACTGCGGCGATACCACTGCTGCAACATCCACTCCAGGACGCTCGAGGTGGGCGACCTCGTCCTGAGGCGGGTCCTCTCCAGGGAAGGGCTGCACAAGCTTTCACCCATGTGGGAGGGCCCGTTCAGGGTTGTCCATGTCTCTAGGCCTGGCGCCGCGCGCCTGAAGACGCAGGACGGGATACCTATCCAGAATGCCTGGAACATCCAGCACCTCCGGAAGTTCTACCCATGAAGCAAGGCCCAGAGCCTGTGAAGAAAGGCCCAGAGCCTATGAAGAAGGCCCGGTGCCTGTGAAGAATCGCCGCCCGTGACACTCTCACGTAATAATGAGTGGGGCTGTACACGCCCCGGAGTCTCAGGAGCGCCGGCCTCAGGCCCTGGGGCTCCCTCCCACGCCTAGTGGCAGCACTTAGCTCCGCGCTGGCGAGAAGACTTGAAGACTAGATTAGGTGCCGGACGCGGCTTTTCATTTGCTTTCTGTAGTTGGCTTGCTTTTCCTTAATCGAAGTTTGCTTCTGGTATTCCTTGCTGATTTGATTCCCTCGCTTCCTACCGCATTTTCTGACTCTGGTTCGCTCGTGTTCTCTCTCTCGCATACCTCGCGAGGGGGGCTAGGCAGGTGCCCTCGCGAGCGTTTTTCTTCTCTCTGCCTTCTCGCGAGCCACCCTTGTTCGAGCCCGAAAGCTGGCGCATCTCTCCTAATCCGTGCCCCACGGGTACCGTCATACAAAGCGCCGGGTCAAGGCTTGGGTGAATGACGAATCTCCTGGCAAACTCCCTAAAGAATTTTTTTAGTTCCTGAGCAATCGCAGACCACAAGGTCAAGATGGACACGAGGAAGTAAACGCCTCGTAAGAAGGAGGGCGCCCCGAATGCACCAGGCTAAGTTATGTTTGCGCAAAATAGCCATACGGTACTGAAACAACAAGCGTAGCATAATGTTAATAAGTTATGGTTCGATACACGCCCCTCCGGGCCCATGCTAGCTTCATTTTGATGCAGGAAGGAAAAGGGAAACATAACAAAAGAAGCGCTCGCCCTTGCAGCAGCCAACGGGGGAAGGGCCTTGGCGACGTCCCGGGTCTAGTCGGACCCCTCCTCGCGCTTCACCGATGCGCGGCGGCGAGACGACCCGCCACCACCATCGAAGCGGGCGCGGCGGTGAGGCGGCTGATCAAGGCTGCCGCTGCTGGAACTGTCACCAAGGGAGGAGCCACCATAGCCAGACGAGGCGCGGCCGGCGGGTTCATCCTCCTCCTCGCCCCGACCATCGCCAAGGCCGAGCACCTCCTCGCCGTCGTTCACCTCAGGGCAGCATCCGGCGTGGCGACCGTCTTCCCCGAACACCCTCACGAAGAGGGTCGCGTCGCCGTTGAACTTGAAGTGGAGGGTGCACCGCCTACCCAGGCCGCGTGCGCGGGCGAACGTCTGCCAACCGCGGGCCAGAGCAATGTTGCCCGCGACGGAGACCTTGACCGCGACCCAAGAAGCCCGGCTGCAGGAACCGTCTACCTGCAGCCAGAGCCCGCCTAGACCGGAGGCCGGCAGCTCGTCGGCGAAGAAGCAGGGGAGTTGGAGCCAGCTGCCGGCCGGATCCTCCGACCAGACAATGAACTCCGGCAGCACCTCTGACGCATGGAGCCGCGGTCGGGGAGGCCGCGCAATCACAACGCATCTCCTTTCGTCGACAGGACTACCGCAGCCAGAGTGACTCCTTCCGCGCACTCCGGCGCCACCCCGAGGGCCGGGGGTCGCGGCATGCTTGCGGGGACGGCCACGTCCTCGCTTGGGCGCCGGGGAGCCAGGTCCCTCCCGAGGGGCCTTGCCCTTTTCCACGGCGGAGAACCTCTTCGACGGCGCCATTGCTGCTAGTGGTGGAGCAAGAAGGAAGAAGCGCGTGAACCGAGAAGAGAAGGGCGACGGGGGCTCCGCCCCCCTCCCCATTTATAGCAGAAGAAGGCCAACCGGCGCCTCCCGCGATCACACGTAATGATGGTTTTCCTTGCATGTCGCAGGGACTTGTCAAGTCGGGCAGTTGCCGAGGCAACATGGGGAAGTGGAGACGCCCACGTCCAATAACCACCACGCGTCGATCGAGGCCGCAGGCTTTTGGGGCCCGCGGCGCTACGCGCTTGACCTTTAGCTTCGCCTCTAAGCCAAGCCCGAGCGCGCCTTGGGTCCGGGGGCTACTGTCGGCGTTCTGGGAACGGGGGTCCCCAGACTTGCCTGCCTGCGGCCCACGACGTGGCTTTGCTGGCAGGCCTGTACGACCCATCTTCATCAACAAGGCATTCGAGACCCTCGCGAGGGGCCAAGCCTCGCGAGGCGGACGACGCAGGACCTCCTCAGGAGCGGCCTCACCAGGCTGCCTCGCGAGGAGCGGAGATATCAAGGCGGGGCGAACCTCGCGAGGCTCTCGTGACGTGAGCCATGACGATCGACATCAGACGGGCGCCAGGCGGGCGCCAGTGTGCGCAGCGTCCTTGTTTCCTCTTTGGTGCTAAGGAGGCCAGCGCAGGCGCGGAGTACCGAGGCATCAGGCACCAGAGCCTTTTGCAGGCGAAGACCGCTTTTGTCAGGATAGCTTGTACTAGTTGTCCCGTTTCAAATTGGCCGTCGTTGTTGGCTCCCTTCCCGCTCAATATTTAGGGAGAGGACCCGGGCCTATATAAGTAGAGCTAGCCACCACATTAGGGGGCATCGAGTCCTCACCCCCACAAGTTCGAAAAACACAAGAACACCTCAACCTCAGGAGGCTGTTCTTCCCCTTGTACTGTTCTTCATCAGCCCAAGAGGCAATCCACCACCACCACACTGGAGTAGGGTATTACACCACAATGGTGGCCTGAACCAGTATAAATCTCGTGTCTTTCTGTGTTGCGAGTTTGTCGAGTTCATCCACGAGATCTTAGCGAGCTAGGGCGTGGATCGGTAGGAGGGAAAGAACTTCGCGCGCACCCCAGAGTTCGAACCTTAAGGGTTTGCCGGAACCCTAGATCCGACAAGCAAGGCACGTATTGTATTGTTGCCATCGAGGATAAAAAGATGGGGTTTATATCATATTGCTTGAGTTTATCCCTCTACATCATGTCATGTTGCCTAATTTGTTACTCTGTTCTTATGAACTTAATACTCTAGATGCATGCTAGATAGCGGTCGATGTGCGGAGTAATAGTAGTAGATGCAGAATCGTTTCGGTCTACTTGTCACGGACGTGCTGCCTATGTTCATGATCATGCCTAGATATTCTCATAACTATGCGCTTTTCTATCAATTGCTCGACCGTAATTTGTTCACCCACCGTAATATATGCTATCTTGAGAGAAACCACTAGTGAAACCTATGGCCCCCGGGTCTATTTTACATCATATTATTTTCCTATCAACTTGCTATTTCTGCCGTCGTTTATTTTGTAATCTTTACTTTCCAATCTATACAACAAAAATACCAAAAGTATTTATCTTATTATCTTTATCAGATCTCACTTTTGCAAGTGGCCGTGAAGGGATTGACAACCCCTTTATCGCGTTGGTTGCAAGGTTCTTGATTGTTTGTGCAGGTACTAGGCGATTTGCGTGTAGTCTCCTACTGGCTTGATACCTTGGTTCCCAAAAACTGAGGGAAATATTTATGCTACTTTGCTGCATCACCCTTTCCTCGTCAAGGGAAAACCGACGCATGCTCAAGAGGTAGCATAGGGTAGCGGGGCACGTACTGTATTGTTGCCATCAAGGGTAAAAATATGGGGGTTTCATCATATTGCTTGAGTTTATCCCTCTACATCATGGCATCTTACTTAAAGCGTTACTCTGTTCTCTTAAAGTATACTCTAGATGCAGGCAGGAGTCGGTTGATGTGTGGAGTAATAGTAGTAGATGCAGGCAAGAGTTGATCTACTTGACACAGACATGATGCCTATATTCATAATCATTGCCTTGGATATCGTCATAACTTTGCGATTTTCTATCAATTGTTTGAAAGTAATTTGTTCACCCACCATATTATTCTCTTTCAAGAGAGAAGCCTCTAGTGAAACCTATGGCCCTCGGGTCTATTTTCTATCATATATTTTCAGATCTATAAACTAAAAAACCCAAAAATACCTCATTGAGTTTTCTTTACTTTTATTTTTTTACGTTTTAGTAATAATTATATCTATCTCTATCATATCTCACCTTTGCAAGTGACCGTGAAGGGATTGACAACCCATTTATCGCGTTGGGTGCAAGTGTTTGATTGTTTATGCAGGTGCATAGATTGGAAACTTGCTTGTATCTCCTACTGGATTGATACCTTGGTTATTAACTGAGGAAAATACTTATCTCTACTTTGCTGCATCACCCTTTCCTCTTCAAGGGAAAACCAACGCAAGCTCAAGAAGTAGCAGGCACCTCTATGTCCATAAGAGCTCTAGTCGACGCCAGCAATGACTACGGACAACGGCTTAACGACAATGTCGCAAGGTGATCCTTCTCCACACATTTGTTATCACTTCCGATCAGTCCAGCTTCTCCTCTTATTTTCTCTTTGTCCCTCATGAGCCGTGAGAGTAATAGGAAAGAGGAGACTGGGTAGAAAGAGGTGAGAGAGGCAGAGAAGAGGGAGTGTGAGAGAGTAGGGTGCAAATGGTCACTGGAGATGTGAGATTAGTGTGAGAAATACGCTAAAAGAAAAATATGGCATTTTATCAAATAGTTAAAGCAATTTATATAATTGCCCAACAAGAAAAGGCTCGGACAGAAGCAAGGTGACAGAACAAGGGGAGCGACTAGTCATCGGGTACCCCCAACGATGGGGTAACCAGTGGAGGCACCCAGTCGCCTCCACATGTCGCGCGTTGGGCGCACAAGTGGGCACACGTTTTTTCTGATTTTTAAAATTTTGTTGGGTTTTTCCTAGATTTGTGATTTTTTACATTCTTTGTTTTTCTTGCGTGAAGCATACAGTGTGAAAAAGCACAGTTGTGCTTCCCCAAAGTGATAACCACGGTTCTTCTTCGGCGAGAAGCACATTTGTGCTTCACTGATTGCTTGTATCTGCGTTGGCATTTCCCCGAAGAGGAGAGGATGATGTAGCACAACAATGGTAAGTATTTCCCTCAGTTATGAAACTAAGGTATCAATCCAGTAGGAGGATCCACCAAACTATATAAGCAGTACCTTCACACAAATAACAAAAACTTGCAACCTAACGTGTAAGAGGGGTTGTCAATCCCTCCTCGGTATTGAGATAGATTAAATAGTATGAGACTGGATAAATAGATCTAAGAAAAATACAAAATAAAATAAATAAAAAGTGCAGTAAGGTATTTTTGGATTTTTGGATTAATAGATCTGAAAATAATATGATAGGAAATAGACCCGGGGGCCGTAGATTTCACTAGAGACTTCTCTCGAGAAAATAGCATACGGCGGGTAAACAAATTAATGTTGGGCAATTGATAGAAAAGCAAATAATTATGGTGATATCCAAGGCAATGATCATGTATATAGGCATCACGTCCAAGATTAGTAGACCGACTCATGCCTGCATCTACTACTATTACTCCACACATCGACCACTATCCAGCAAGCATCTAGTGTATTAAGTTTATGGGAAAACGGAGTAACGCAATAAGAACGATGACATGATGTAGACAAGATCTCTTCATGTAGGAATAGACCCCATCTTTTTATCCTTAATGGCAACGATACATGCGTGTCATGTCTCTTTCTGTTAGTGAGATTGAGCACCACAAGATCGAACCCATCACAAAGCACCTCTTCCATGGCAAGAAAAATCAATCTAGTTGGCCAAACCAAACCAAACTTTCGGAGAAGAAATACAAGACTATAACAATCATGCATATAAGAGTTCAACCAAGACTCAAATAATATTCATTGATAGATCTGATCATAAACTCACAATTCATCTGATCCCAACAACCACACCGCAAAAAAGAGTTACATCAAATAGATCTCTAAGAACATCGAGGAGAACATTGTATTGAAGACCAAAAAGAGAGAAGAAGCCATCTAGCTACTGCGCATCGGAGGGGCTAGGGTAATGATGAAGAACCCCTCTGTGATCATTAACCCCTCCGGCAAGGTGCTGGAAAAGGCCTCTAGATTGGATCTCGTGGCTCTGAAACTTGCGGCGATGGAAACTCTGATCTCTCGACTCCCCTAGGGTTCTAAAATATTAGACTATTTATAGAGCTGCGAGACAGTGGAGGAGCCTCCCATGGGCCCCGCTACCCACCAGGGCGCGCCAGGGGCCTCTAGCGCGCCCTAGTTCCTAGTGGGCCCCATGGGATTCCTCTGGTGCAACTCTTGGGCCTCCTGGGTGTCTTCTGGGCTGAAAAAATTCTCCAAAAAGTTTCACTTCATTTGGACTTTGTTTGATATGGATATTCTGCGAAGTAAAAAACAAGCAAAAACAGCAGCTGGCACTGGGCACTATGTCAATAGGTTAGTCCCAAAAAATGATATAAAGTTGCTATAAAATGAATATAAAACATCCAAGATTGATAATATAACAACATGGAACAATCAAGAATAGATACATTGCAGACGTATCATTCACATAGTTGTGCTTTTGAAAGAGTGAAAAACGCAGTTGTGCTTCATCGTGCAACACAATTGTGCTTTTCAGGAAGCACAGTTGTGCCAAAAAGTAAAATACGCAGTTGTGCTTCCAATAAAATTGAAAATCACTGTTATGGTTCTGGTTTTCTTTTTCTGGGTTTCCCTTTTTTTCTTCTGGTTTCGGTTGTTTGGGTTTCCCTTTTTCTGTTTCCAGTTTTTTTTGTTTTTTAGAGGAAAAAAATGTTTTTTCTTGTTAACTTGGGATTTAGTTTCAAAGATCTAGACGCAAGAAATGAAACAGTGAAAACGGTTTATGATTTGGACGCGCGGCACAAGAGATAAAACGTTTTGATAAAAAATATGAACAAAAACACAAAACTCACTGTAGCAACATATATCAAACATGCAGTGCAACTCTTGTAACCACTGGATTTTTATTATTGTACAAGAGGGGAGGGGGATTTGGCTCCCGAGCTCATCTACACCTGCCATGAACAGTAACAAAAATACTGGAGAAATTCAAAGAAAAAAATAATGGACAATTGATCTAAACTCAGGAACAAAATTGCAAAAAATAAAAGAACTAGAATGATGAATGATTCTCTGACAATATCCCCATAGCTTGCGGCACTCCCTTGCTTAATCTCATTCACAACTACCTTGCAGTCTGAAGCCACCTGAATTCTTTGTCGATAGAAATTGTCTACAAGGGCCAACACCTACCTTATTGCCATCACCTCCAAAGTAGGTGGGTCACTCGCAGATCATTGGCAACACTATAGCACAGGCACATAAGAATGTTCCATTATGATTTCTACATGTTGCTCCAACAGTCCCCAAAATGCTTAATTCTTGTCAAAACGCCATCCACATTGATCTTGGAGATACTCTCGGGAGGGGCAAGCGACCGCGATGGCCTTGATGTTGTTCCTCCTACAACAGCTGCAGTTGGCTTGTCCTCATATTGCATGCCCGAAATAAAAGAGTTGATGAACATGTGTGTAGACAGCGGCCTCTAAAAAACTGCCCTCACATATGGCTTCCTTCTGGCTCCCCAAATCGCCCAGTGTCACCACCAGACTAGTAAAGTCCACATGCCATAATGAATCATGTAAGGAGACAATCCAATTTCTAGCACCCGGCTCTTCGTCAAGACACATTTGTTCAACTAGCTCCTCTCAATATAATTACCACACACTCAGAGCCATGGACCATGATGAACCAAAGGGGATCAATTGTAGCTCTTTTCGATAAGTAAGAGTGTCGAACCCAACGAGGAGCAGAAGGAAATGACAAGTGGTCTTCAACAAGGTAATGTCTGCAAGTGCTGAAATTGTAAGTAGCCAAGTAGTTTGATAGCAAGGTAATTTGTAATGAGCAAGTAATGATAGTAGTAACAAAAGTGCAGCAAGGTAGCCCAATCCTTTTGAGGCAAAGGACATGCCAAAATGGTCTCTTATGATAAGCAAAGCCTTCTTGAGGGTACACGGGATTTTCATCTAGTCACTTTCATCATGTTGGTTTAATTCATGTTCGGTACTTTGATAATTTGATATGTGGGTGGACCGGTGCTTAGGTGTTGTTCTTACTTGAACAAACCTCCTACTTATGATTAACCCTTCCGCAAGCATCCGCAACTATGAGAAAAGTATTAAGAATAAATTATAACCATATTATTAAACTTTTGGATCCAATCGGTCCCTTACGGAATAGCGCATAAACTGGGGTTTAAGCTTCTGTCACTCTCGCAACCCATCATCTAACCGCTACTCCACAATGCATTCCCTTAGGCCCAAATATGGTGAAGTAACATGTAGTCGACGTTCACATGACACCACTAAGGGAATCACAACATACATAGTATCAAAATATCGAACACATATCAAGTTCACATGATTACTTGCAGCATGGTTTCTCCCGTGACCTCAAGAACAAAAGTAACTACTCACAAATGATAATCATGCTCAAGATCAGAGGGGTATTAAATAGCATAATGGATCTGAACATATAATCTTCCACCAAATAAACCATATAGTAATCAACTACAAGATGTAATCAACACTACTAGTCACCCACAAGCACCAATCTATAGTTCCGGTAACAAGATTGAACAAGAGATGAACTAGGGTTTGAGATGAGATGGTGTTGTTGAAGATGTTGATGGAGATTGCCCTCCCCAAGATGGGAGAGTTGTTGGTGATGACGATGATTTCCCCCTCCGGGAGGGAAGTTCCCCCGGCGAAATCGCTCCGCCGTTGGGCAAAAGTGCTCCTGCCCAAGTTCCGCCTCGAGACGGCGGCTCTCCGTCCCGAAAGTCCTCTCCTTAATTGTTTTAGGTCAAAATGACTTATATACCAGAAGATGGGCACCGGAGGTTGGCCTGGGTGAGCACAACCCACCAGGGCATGCCTGGGCTGCCTGGCGCGCCCAGGTGGGTTGTGCCCACCTGGTGGGCCCCCTCTGGTAGTTATTTGCTCCAATATTCTTCAATTATTCCATAAAAAACTCTGTGAAGTTTCAGCTTGTTTGGAGTTGTGCAGAATAGGTGGCCTGACGTAGCTTTTCTAGGTCCAGATTTCCTGCTGTCGGAATTCTCCCTCTTTGTGTGTACCGTGCATATTATGAGAAAAAAGGCATTAGAATTACTCCAAAAAGCATTATTATGGATAAAAACATTATAAATAACAGTAAGAAAACATGATGCAAAATGGACGTATCAACTCCCCCAAGCTTAGACCTCGCTTGTCATCAAGCGAAAACCGAAATCTAAAAACATGTCCACATGCTTAGAGAGAGGTGTCGATAAAAACAAAATACGGACATACAGGCATCATGTAGATTATTATAACAGCAACAAAATTAAACATAAGACTTTTATCATAGAACCTTTTTTGACAGAAAGACTGTAAGGGAACCCCCTACAGTATGATTGGTGCAACAACCCCAAATTGCAAGTACCATGCCTTGAACCTGGGTGGGTGGGAAGGCATCAGCCCCTTCCCACCACTAGGCTATGCCTTAGTATGTGGACTTTTATCATAGAACTTTTATGATATACTTCTCATGAATAAGTAACAATTCATCACACAATTGAAGTATAAAGCAAAACTCTATTAAAAACCAATAAACTATGTTCTCAGTCAACTTTGCAACTATAATTCATCATATTTTCAGGAAGGGTCATGCATCGGAGCCTTTAGGAAGTCCACATACTCAACCATCATATAGTCTTCTATGATTGCTAACACTCACCGCGTACACATGAGCAAAACGTTTCAACCGGACACATAGAAAGATAGGGGCTTATAGTTTCACCTCCCAATGTATACACCTCAAGGGTGATGTCAATAATAATAATTCATGCTATCTATATTCAACTAGACATATGTGCCTAGATCTTTCCTCACCACAAGATGCTTGCCAAAGGAGAAAAATAAAAAGGAATAGAAGGAAAACTTTGACTCTTTGCATAAAAGTAAATACATAAAAGTAAAAGATAGGCCCTTCGTAGAGGGAAGCAGAGGTTGCCATGCACTTATTTGTTTGTATGCTCAACCCTTTAATGCAAAAGAACGTCACGTTGCATTGCCCCTTGTGATAGCGACCTTTATTATACAGTCTGTCGCTTTTATTCTTCACCATCACAAGTTCGTGCAATGCTCAATTTTCTCTTACACTAAATGATCTCACACTTTTAGAAGCAATTTTTATTGCCTTTTTGCACCGATGACAACTTACTTGAGGGATCTTGCTCAATCCCTAGGTAGGTATGGTGGAATCTTGAAAATAAGATTTGGGTTTAAGGGTTTTTGGATGCACAAGTAGTATCTCTACTTAGTGCGGAATCTTTGGCTAGCAAAGATAGGGGGCAAGCACCACATGTTAAAGGATCTACGACAATATGACTTATATGTGAATATAAACAAACATAAACCATTAAGTTGTCTTCCTTGTCCAAACATCAACAATTTTGGCATATAATATTTTGATGAGGGCTCACAATCACAAAAGATTTCTGGGATAGTATATTTATATGTGAATCTTCATCATTGACTAATGCTATGTTTGTCAATCTCTAATAAAATTTTCTACTTATACTTTTCCTTATGTGGTGTCATCACCTACCATAAGATTAGTATATGATCTTTTTGATTTATTTTCTTTCTTTTATTTATTTCCTTTCTCTTTTTCTTCCTTATTTCTTTTATTTTATTTGCAACATGAAAGTAAAGAAAGCAAAAACTCAAACTAAACTTTATTATATCTTGCACACGATTACAAGGATAGATCACTAAGCAAACTCTGAAAGAGGAAAGGATCGAACTAAACTTCTATTCGTCTAAAAAAAGATCAAACTAAAATAAGTAAAGGCAAAAAGATAGTGGGATGATACGATATCGGGGCACCTCCCCCAAGCTTGGCGGAAGCCAAGGGGGGTGCCCATATCCGATACTCAATTCTCTTTTGGTGGTGAAGAAGATGATGTTGATGAAGGAGAGATCTTGTCCTTGGATTTCCATGGCAATGGTCCACCATCATAAGAAGAGGAGTGAGTCTCACGGGTCCTGCAACTAGCAGCCAAACTCATACCTTTGAACCTTGCCTCATATTCAAAGACTTGGTTTTGAAGGTCGTAGATCTGGCTTTGGAGGAAGTTGATTTGCTCGTTGAGGGTGAAGACGATGTCCTTCATGGGCTTGCCATCCACCTTGAGATCACGGGAGAGGTCCGTGATCATGAGGTGATTGGCATTGAGTCCACGCTCCACCATCCCCTTGCACCGGAAGGAATCTTGTTCCATAGCTTCAAGCCTGGCCTCCACGGTCCCCTCCCTTTGGGGCCTTGCACATCGCGGATGTGGAGAAGCCCCTCATGCATCTAGATGACCCGAGGGTGCTGCACCACCTCCCGTAGATATGGGTTGATGACGTTCTTGAAGAACTTGTCCTTAGAGGAACCGGAGGTGGCCATGGTAGATGGGATCTGACAGAAAATAGCAAGGAAAAGAAAACAGAAGATTTCTCCGTGATACGGTGGTTAACAGGTTCGGGAAGTATATATATATATATATATATATATATATATATATATATATATATATATATATATATATAATCTTGGGGGACAAGCAAACTGTAGAAAAATGGAGTCCGGAAGGTGTCCCAGGTGGGCACAACCCACCTGGGCGCGCCAGGCAAGCATGGCGCGCCCTGGTGTCTTGTGCCCACTAGGATACGCTTCCTGGAAGTTTCTTATTTTCCTATTTTTTTAATTATTCCAAAATTGACAAAAAATATTTTTGCGGATTTTTCGGAGTCCGTTTACTTACCGTATCACGTACCTCCTTATTTTCACGATTCTGGAGTGTTCGAGAAGGACTCTTTTATGCGTTCTTCCGGTGTTAAAGTTTGGATAATATTACTTTCAACATTAATGGGCATACCTGAGAAATAATGTTTTATTCGTTGCCCATTGACAACCTTTGGGTTAGTACCTTTGGCATTATTTATTTTGATGGCTCCAGACCGATAAACCTCCTCGATAACATAGGGGCCTTCCCATTTTGAGAGGATTTTTCCTGCAAAGAATCTGAAACGAGTGTTGTACAAAAGAACATATTCTCCGACCATAAACTCGCGCTTTTGGATTCTTTTGTCGTGCCATCTTTTAACTTTTTCTTTGAATAATTTTGCATTTTCATAAGCTTGGGTTCTCCATTCATCTAAAGAGCTAATATCAAATAACCTCTTTTCACCAGCTAGTTTGAAATCATAATTGAGCTCTTTGACGGCCCAATATGCTTTATGTTCTAACTCAAGAGGCAAATGCCAACTTTTCCATAAACCATTTTATAAGGAGACATACCCATAGGATTTTTATATGTTCTTCTATAAGCCCAAAGTGCATCATCTATTTCTTAGACCAATTCTTCCTGGACCTATTAACAGTATTTTGCAAAATTAATTTTATTTCTCTATTGCTAAGTTCAACTTGACCACTAGACTGAGGATGACAAGGTGATGCAATTCTATGGTTAACATCATACTTGGCAAGCATTTTACGGAAAGCACCATGAATAAAGTGTGAACCACCATCAGTCATTAAATATCTAGGGACTCCAAACCTTGGGAAAATAACTTCCTTAAGCATTTTAATAGAGTTGTTGTGATCAGCACTACTGGTTGGAATAGCTTCTACCCATTTAGTAACATAATCCACAGCAACCAAAATATGTGTATACCCATTAGAGGAAGGAAAAGGTCCCATGTAATCAAATCCCCAAACATCAAATGGTTCAACAACAAGTGAATAATTCATAGGCATTTCTTGACGCTTACCGATATTACCTATTCTTTGACATTCATCACAAGATAAGATGAACTTACGGGCATCCTTGAAGAGGGTAGGCCAATAAAATCCAGATTGCAATACCTTGTGAGCAGTTCTATCTCCAGCATGATGCCCTCCATAAGCTTCGGAGTGACATTTCCATAGGATTTGTCCCTCTTCATGCTCAGGTACACAACGTCTAATAATACCATCTACTCCTTCTTTATAAAGACGTGGGTCATCCCAAAAGTAAAGTCTTAAATCATAGAAGAATTTTTTTTCTTTTGTTGGTATGTAAAGCTAGGTGGTAAATATTTAGCAACAATGTAATTAGCAGAATCAGCATACCAAGGAGTATTATGAGCAACATTTATTGCAGCTAACTGCTCATCAGGAAAACTATCATCAATAGGTAGTGGGTCATCAGGCACATTTTCAAGCCTAGACAAACTATCAGCTACGGGGTTCCTAGCTCCTTTTCTATCAATGATATGTAAATCAAATTCTTGTAACAAGAGAACCCATCGAATAAGTCTAGGTTTAGCATCTTTCTTTTCCATAAGATATTTAATAGCAGCTTGGTCTCTGTGTGTCGTGGTGGGCACACGGCAGATGCCATGGGATGGCTAAAGATAGGAGGAGGCTCGAGGGCACTGGTGGGCTCGAGAGGCGAGGTCGGCATGAGCGAGCGCGGGACGCAAGACATACCCAGGTTCGGGGCTCTTCGGAGAGATAACACCCCTAGTCCTGCCGAGTGTGGTTTATACGTAACAGTACAGAGTTGCTCCTAGAGCTGTATGGAGGAAGAAGGAGGTCGGGCCAAGGCTTGGGCTGCTCCCTCTCCTCGGGTGTTGCTTGCTAGGCGTGCGTGAGTGGGTGGATGGGCGAGTGCATGGCCTTCTTACTTACTTGCCCGTATGCATGAGGGCTCCTGGGGGGTTTTATAGGTCAACCCCCCAGGGGTACAATGGTAATGTTACAAGGCTGTAGGGCCGGGTCGTCAGTGTCCAGGAACCCGGTGCTGGGACCCACCGGGTGCCAAGGCTCGCCGGGTTCGCCGGGCGCGGGCCCCATGCGCCTAGGGGGCACTGTGTGCCGTCTTGTCGATCGTCAGGGCGAGGCCGAGTCGAGTCGGCTACAATGGCGTTCCGTCAGGTCGCCGCTTACTGGCGTCATGGGTGACGTCGGGCGCACTGTTGCCACGCCAGCCCTGGTCAGTGGGTAGGTGGGGGGCACTGTTGCCTCGTCCGGCTGACCAAAGGCATGGGCGGGGCACTGTGGCTTCGGTCATCAGTTGGTGGAGACTCATCCCATCGTACGGTTGGGATGGGACGGCCGCTGACCCTTGGCCGGGTTCGGGAGAGCGCGCTAAGGGCGGTGTCGGCTTGTTGGAGAAGTCTTGAGCTTGGTTGTTGGGGCCGAGTCGAGGAGTCCGGCCGGGTTGCAGATCCGGCCTGGTCACGGGGCCTGGCCGGGTCGAGCGACCCGGCCAAGGGCGAGCCGGATCAAGGGGCGATGCTGGCCCCGTTGTTTTTGAAAAGGATCCGGGTTCCGTTGCCTGCCTGGGGTTCATCCCCCCGACAGTAGTCCCCGAAGCTGTGAAGGTCCGCTGTCTTCTGATGGGAGGGCCTTCACAATTTCCCACCTTGCAGCGGCGGATTTGGTGACCGCCGAGTCCGGCAACACCCACTGTGTGCCAGCTTCCGGAAGCCGGATCGCGGCATCCCGCTGGTGGCGGGAAACCGAGGAGTTCGACGAATCTTGGGCGATTTTTCGGGCTTCGCACGGCCTCCATGTGGCGCCCGAGAGCCGAAGGGGCCTGACAGGCCACGTGCGCGACGGGACGGGGCGACGGCCTGGGGCCCGCCGCCGCGCACCCTCGGCCCACACATGTGGATTTATTGCGGCGTCCGCGGGTCGATTGACATTCTCGATGCAGTTATTGTGCGCGTACGTGCGCACTTATTGCGGTGAAGTGGAAAGGGCGAGCGCAAACTATCCCACTTCCCCACGTTTCAAACCGTGGCCTATAAATCGGGGGCAAAGGGGTTGGCGGAGATCATTCACGCTCGCGCTCCCCTGCCTCTTCATCCTTCCTCTGCTTCCGACGACCGCCGCCTGCTGCGACACCCGCTGTCTTGAGCAGAGCTTTCTTGCCATCTTCTTCCTTTTTCTTCTCCTTCTTCTTTTGCACTTGGGTGGATGGCACTGCCGTCAGGATCGTGGATGGGTTCCACCATCACCCCCGACGACATCGCCTACCTTCGCAACACCAGGCGACTGCCGAGGGCGGAGGAGGTCGAGGTGCGCCTCCCGCAGGGCAAGCGGGAGCCTCGGCCCGAGGGCTCGGAGCGGGTGGCCTTCCTGCCGCACTTCAAGCGCGGGTTTGGGTTTCCCGCGAGCGGCTTCTTCCGTGACTTTCTGGAGTTCTTCGGGCTCCAGCCCCACCATCTTGGCGCCGGCGCGATCGCGCAGTTGTCCGGCTTCGTCACCCTGTGCGAGGGGTACCTAGGGGTCGAACCTTCGATCGACCTCTAGGTGCGCTTCTTCTCCCTGAAGCAGCAGGGGCCGAGGCCCGGGGAGATGTCCGAGTGCGGGGCGGCCGTCATCTCCAAGCGGTCGGGCGCCGACTTCCCGAAGGTGCCGCTGGAGGATTCTGCCAAGAAATGGCAGAATTCTTTCTTTACGTCAGCAACCTCGGCGAGGACCGCATCAACCTCCCGTCGTTCATCAACTCGCCGCCGTGGGGGAAGCAGAACTCTGGGTATTACCCCAAGCGCCCATCGCAGGAGGTGCTCAACCTATGTGAGCGGGTGTCGGTGATGAAGGAGCGGGAGAGGCTCACCGGCACCGACCTCATCGCCGCCTTTATCTCCCGGCGGGTGCTGCCGCAGCAGCAGCGCAGCCATCTCATCGGTCAGATGACCGGCCTCCAAGATCCCAACTGCATGGCGAACACACGGTTGGCGGCGGACCAAGTTGCGCGTCGGGTCAATGATATCTCCAAGGCCAACTTGGGGGTGAACTAGGAGTTCGGGAAGGCCCCGTACAGCCGTTCCGACCCGGCACCGCTGGTGAGTCCCTGGTCCGCGTACTTCACTGCTGCTTATCTTCTCGTTGTCCCGACGCGACGCGCGAGGTGCTTCTGAACGCCATCCGGCATCCTTACGACCGGGCGCGGGCGCAGGTGGTGCGGGTTGCCTCGGAGGAGCCCGAGGCCCATGGTGGAGGGGAGGCGGCGGCCGCCGACATGGGCGCGGGGCACCGAGCAGGTGAGTCTTGTTTGTGTTGCTTGAGTTGTCGGTTGTGGGACGGCTTTGGGGATGCTGATGCAAGTCATTGATGCAGCGGCGCCGGGTGGAGGAGGCGGCGGCGCGGCCGGAGCCGGGTCGTCTCGGGGGGTGGCGACAGCGTCCCGCCAAGAGGAGGCGCGGCGCTCCACAGGAGAGGGCGGAAAGGCCCGCCGTTGCGGGTGGTGCCGGGGTAAGCGCCGTTCGTCCGAGCCGAGTTGCTGAGCTGCTCCACTCGACTTGGCGTAATTGCTTTTTTGTCTTGTGCTTCAGGTCGCCGATCTCGTTGGCGTTGGCGACGGCGGATGCCGTGTCCGCCGAGGGCGCCGTGTTCCGGAGGAGCCGATCCGGCACCGTGGACCGGGACGAGGAGGCACCGGTGGATCCGCACCTCGGTCTGGACCCGGCCGATGCCGAGGGCCTGGCCTGGCGGGACCGGAACCGGGCCGAGGCAGAGCTGGAGGCGGCGTCGACCCAGGCCTGGGTCAACGCCGCTACGGCGTGGGCGCGAGCCGACGAGGAGGCAACATGGCCGGAGATGCTAGCGGGGACGGTGGTGGCGACGACGATCTTCGTGCCGGCGTCGGACATGGAGCACGGCCAAGGCGGCCGTGCGGATATGATGGACCACGTCGCCTCCTCGCCGGCTCGCGCCCACGTTGTCGCGGCGTCGTGGTCGTCGGGGATGACACCCCACCGCGAACCGACGTGGTCGAGCGGGAGGGGGCCGATGGGGCGGCGGCGATGCCGTCTTGGAGGACGCGGCGCGGGCGGCGCCAGAGGAGGCATCCCGGGCGCCGGTGAGCGAGGCGCCGCCGGTGGTGGAGCCTCAAGCTGCTCCGCCCACTGAGCCGACGTTGGCGCCGGAGAGGGCGCCGGAGAAGGCGCCGGCTTCGGGGGAGGCGGCCGGCGGAGAGCACGCCCTGGTGCTCAGGTCCGGAGGGCGCCGGGTCACCGAGCCGCGGCCTTCGCGGAGCAGGACCGGCGAGGTCTTCTTGGGTCCTCCGACCCAGGAGGTGGCGGCCATGGCCGCCGTGACCCGCCGCCTGCGGGGGCGGACGGACCGGATCCAGGCCTTCGCCCAGGCCGAGGTTGAGGCGACGCAGGAGCTGGAGCGCGCCGTCTTCGTAGGTCTCCGTTTGCGCTCTACTTTTCTTTTCATTCCTTTTTCCATTGTGGGGGCGCGCCAGCGCACCCACTGGGTGTAGCCCCCGAGATTCGGGCCAATTGCGTAGCAGTTGGGTCGAATCTTATCTTGCTGTCTCGCGCTGATCGTTTCCTTCTGTAGCAACTTGACTCCTACCGGGTCAACGTCTTCAACCGGCTCCTCGAGACGCATCGGCGTCTCAAGGAGAGCTTACCGCCAAGGAGGAGGAGCTCCGCATTGCGGCAGGTACTTCTTCTTTATGCCCTTTTCTAGTGGGGGCGCGCTAGCGCACCCACTTGGTGTAGCCCCCGAGATTCGGGCCAACTGCGTGGCAGTTGGGTCTAATCTTAAAATAGTACTTTGTTGCTGAGTTTTTCTTCTGCAGCCGAGGTGCTGTCTTGGAGGACCTGGCTGATTCGGGCCAGTTTTCACTATGACCAGCTTGTCGCAGACGTCGCCCGGCTCGGGGCCGAGGCGGAGAAGGCGAAGGCGGAGGCGACGGGAGCCCGGCAGGCGCTCGACGAAGCCAGCCGGCTGCAGGAGCAGCTGGTGGGCGACAAGAGCCGCCTCGAGGCCGAGGTGGAGCGCCTCAAGGCGGAGGCCCCCAAGGTCATGGAGGCGCAGCAGGCCCTTGCCGAGGCAGACCAGCAACGCGGCAAGCTGGCCGACGACAGGGGGCAGCTCCAGGCCAAGGTGGAGCGCCTGAAGGCGCTGGTGGCCACGGCGGAGGAGTCCCGGCAGGGGGAGACCCGGCTCCACGAGGAGGCCATGAAGGCGGCCGAGGACAAGGACGCCGAGCTAAAGGCGGCCCTTGCCAAGGTTGCCGACCTGGAGAAGGCGCTGGAGGAGCGTGACCGCACTATTGCCCGGGAGCGGCGCGATACGTTGCTCGAAGCGCAGCACCTGGAAGAGTCCTTCTCCAGTAAGTGCTTTCTTTTGGTGTTGTTGTTGCCGGGTTGGGACTCCGGCTCTTCTTCCTTCGTAATTTTCTTCTGAATTGCTTTTCTTCCTGGCAGGGGCCTTTCCGGAGACGCGCCAGCTAGCGGAGGAGGTGGTCCGCTTTCAGCGCGACCCACAAGGGATCGTCGGCTCCGGGACGGACCCGAGGGTGGCCTGGACCTTCTCGGATATCGTTACCACTGCCGAGGCCCGTCTGCGGGTTCTGAGTGAGCAGATGGGGCAGCTCTCTGAGGCCGGCGCGGTGATGACGGCGGCGCTCTGGCCGGGTGCAGTCGCGCCAACCAGCTTCAGGCGGCTGGCGCGGTGATTGGAGGTGGGCCCAGACCGTCTTCACGAGTGGCGGGTTTCCGCCGCCTGTGCCGGCGCCGAGATGGTGCTCCGGTTCGCGGTGTCGTGGCATCCGGACTTGGCGCTGGAAGCGTTGATGGGCCAGCGGGCCGGCTCAGAGAGCCAGCTGCAGGCGGAAGCTGGACGGATCGCCGCCTGAGCCAGCTACATCGCCAGGTTCGCCTTCCATGATGAGTTCCAGCCGGAGCGGGCGGAGGATGGTGGAGTCGTGCCTACCGACGACTACGGCCTTCTTCTGGACAACCCAGAAGGCAGCTCCGAGGAGACGGATGTCTACCGCGACGCGGACGCCGGGGAGGAGGATGCCGGCACTTCTATGGACCCGGGGGCTACGCACTCTGGCGGAGGCAATGCCTGATTTTTCAACTTTATGAAGAATTTCTGTTAGGTAGCAGGGCCACCCACCCACTGGGGGTTTGACTGGGTGTAATGAACTCTAGACTTGGGCCTGTTTAAATTTATGATGTATGAGCTGCGTGACTGTTTGCGCCTTTGCTTCTCGTTTTTTGGAGCTGTTTTCTTGCAACCTTCCCCCTTTAGGCTTCACCCCCGCGAGTCTGGCGGCCAAGGCTCTGGTCCGTGACAAGGGGTTCGGCTTTGAGAGGGACGTGTAGTACTTGTGCTTTCGAAACGCTGAGCGCGGGCAAAACACTCATTGGGCCGGCTGGCGGCAATCCGGCGGGGCTGGGTTGGCGGGCAGCCAGTCGTGCGGCGACTTAAAGTGGTGAGGTCGGGTCAAGCGATCCGGTGATATGCGGAAACTTTTGTGGATGTGTGCGCTCTTGCTTCTCGTTTTTAGAGCCGTTTTCTTGTAACTCTCCCCCTTTGGGTTTCCCCCCCGCGAGTCTGACAGCCAAGGCTCTAGTCCGTGACAAGGGGTTCGGCCTTCGGGTGAAGCGTTCAATACTTAGTCTTTCAAAATGTTGAGCGCGAACGAAACACCCACTCGGTCGGCTGGCGGCGATCCGGTGGGGCCGGGTTGGTGAGCAGTCGGTCGTGTGATAATTTAAAGTGGCGGGGCCGGGTTGGGCGACCCGGCGGTCCTTGACTTAGTGTTCGTGGCGCGCTGGTGCTTTTGGACTTGTCTGCTTGCCGGCCGACAGCCAAAGCCGGATCTGTGGCTTAGGGCGAAGCGAGAGGCTTATGGCGAACCAACGCGTTTGAGAATCGCTAAGGAAAGAACGACGGGTTGCCAAGCCAGCCAGCCCCCGAGCCCCCGGGTTGAGCGAGTCGACCCGGTGGCCGGGTTTGGCTTAAGAGTAAAGTAGTGCACAAATGTGGGAGACACAATAGCTTGGTCGCAAAAGGGGCAGCCCCCGGGCGTCATTCGGGGACCTCGTAGTTTCAGATGGTTACAAAAGGCAGTGATACATACGTGCACTCAGCTAACTATAAAACGCGCGGAGGAGCTCTGCATTCCATGGCCGGATTGTTTCTTCGCCAGCGGTGTCCCTCTTGCGCCTGTTTGTCTTGCAGGCATCGATGAGGTAGTATGCGTTGCGGTCGCATAAGGTCTTGCTGACGATGAAGGGTCCCTCCCATGGAGAGGACAGCTTGTGTTGGCCAGTCTGCTCTTGGACGAGTCGGAGGACGAGGTCTCCCTCTCGAAAAGCGAGGGGCTTGATCTTCTTGCTGTGGTAATGCCTCAGACCTTGCTGGTAAATGGCTGAGCGACTGAGCGCTAGGAGACGTGCTTCTTCGAGTAGGTCGCCGCCATCTTCGCGGGCTTCCTTTGCTTCGGCTTCCGTGTACATCATGATGTGCGGCAAGTCGAACTCGACGTCGGTCGGGATGACGGCTTGTGCTCCGTAGACGAGGAAGAATGGGGTGAACCTGGTCGACCTATTTGGCGTGGTGCGGAGACTCCAGAGGACGGCCAGCAACTCGTCAAGCCAACTGCCGGGCGAACGGATGAGCGGCTCGACGAGTCGCGGTTTGATGCCGGATAGGATGAGGCCGTTGGCCCGCTCGACCTGGCCGTTGGACTGTGGATGTGCCACGGAAGCCAGGTCGAGGCGGATGCCAGAAACAGAGCAGTACTGCGCGAGTGCGCCCTTGGCGAAGTTGGTGCCATTGTCCGTGATGATGCTGTTCGGCATGCCGTAGCGCACTGCGATGTCCTTGATAAATCGGACCGCCGTTGGACCGTCCAGCTTCTTGATCGGCCTTGCCTCGATCCACTTGGTGAACTTGTCCACCGCCACCAGCAGATGCTTCATGCCGCCTCAAGCGGTCTTGAAGGGTCCCACCATGTCGAGTCCCCAGACCGCGAAGGGCCGGGCAATCGGGATGGTCCGGAGTGCTGAGGCCGGCTGGTGGCTGCGCTTGCTGAAGCAATGGCATCCCTCACACCTGAGGATGAGTGATTCTGCGTCTTCGAGGGCCGTGGGCCAGTAGAAACCATGGCGGAAAGCCTTGGCCACCAGGGATCGCGAGGCAGCGTGGTGCCCACACTCGCCCTGGTGTATGTCGAGGAGGATCTCAATGCCCTTGTCCTGCTCGACGCAGCGTTGGAACACGCTGGTGGAGCTGCGCTTGACGAGCTCGTTGTTGATGATGTTGTAGGCGGACACTCGTCGCTGCACTTGCCGAGCTTCGGTCTCGTCCACGGGAAGGACCCCGTTTTCCAGGAACTCCGAGATGGGTAGGGCCCAGGATAGTGCCGTGACCCCGGCGAGGACGGCCATCACGACGGGTTCCGGGGTGAGAGCGCCTGAGCTGGGTTCAGCAGCCCCAGGGCCGGGTTGGGGTGTGGTCGGGATGGCTGGAGCAGTCCCCGGGCCGAGTTGAGGCGCGGCCGGGTTGGTCGAAGCAGTCCCCGGGCCGAGTTGAGGCGCGACCGGGTGTTGGGGAACGTAGTAATTTCAAAAAAATTCCTACCCACACGCAAGATCATGGTGATGCACAGCAACGAGAGGGGAGAGTGTTGTCCACGTACCCTCGTAGACCGAAAGCGGAAGCGTTAGCACAACACGGTTGATGTAGTCGTACGTCTTCACGATCCGACCGATCAAGTACCAAACGTACGGCACCTCCGAGTTCAGCACACGTTCAGCTCGATGACATCCCTCGAACTCCGATCCAGCCGAGCTTTGAGGGAGAGTTCCGTCAGCACGACGGCGTGGAGACAATGATGATGTTCTACCGATGCAGGGCTTCGCTTAAGCACCGCTATGATATTATTGAGGTGGATTATGGTGGAGGGGGGCACCGCACACGGCTAAGAGATCAAGAGATCAATTGTTGTCTATGGGGTGCCCCTGCCCCCGTATATAAAGGAGCAAGGGAGAGGCCGGCCCTAGAGGGGGGCGCCAAGTGTGGGGAGTCCTACAAGTCCTAGTAGGATTCCCCTTTCCTTTTCGGAGTAGGAGAGAAGGAAAGAGGGGGAGAGGGAGAAGGAAAAGGGGGTTGCACCCCTTGTCCAATTCGGACCAGAGGGGGGGCGCGCGCCTCCTTCCTTTTGGCCTCTCTCCTCTATTCCCGTATGGCCCAATAAGGCCCAATACTTCTCCCGGTGAATTCCCGTAACTCCCCGGTACTCCGAAAATACCCGAATCACTCGGAACCTTTCCGATGTCCGAATATAGTCGTCCAATATATCGATCTTTACGTCTCGACCATTTCGAGACTCCTCGTCATGTCCCCGATCTCATCCAGGACTCCGAACTACCTTCGGTACATCAAATCACATAACTCATAATACAAATCGTCATCTAACTTTAAGCGTGCAGACCCTACGGGTTCGAGAACAATGTAGACATGACCGAGACACGTCTCCGGTCAATAACCAATAGCGGAACCTGGATGCTCATATTGGCTCCTACATATTCTACGAAGATCTTTATCGGTCAAACCGCATAACAACATACGTTGTTCCCTTTGTCATCGGTATGTTACTTGCCCGAGATTCGATCGTCGGTATCTCAATACCTAGTTCAATCTCGTTCCATAATACATCATCTCGCAACTAACTCATTAGTCACAATGCTTGCAAGGCTTATAGTGATGTGCATTACCGAGAGGGCCCAGAGATACCTCTCCGACAATCGGAGTGACAAATCCTAGTCTCGAAATATGCCAACCCAACAAGTACCTTCGGAGACACCTGTAGAGCACCTTTATAATCACCCAGTTACGTTGTGACGTTTGGTAGCACACAAAGTGTTCCTCCGGTAAACGGGAGTTGCATAATCTCATAGTCATAGGAACATGTATAAGTCATGAAGAAAGCAATAGCAGAATACTAAAGTGCTAAGCTAACGGAATGGGTCAAGTCAATCACATCATTCTCCTAATGATGTGATCCCGTTAATCAAATGACAACTCATGTCTATGGCTAGGAAACATAACCATCTTTGATCAACGAGCTAGTCAAGTAGAGGCATACTAGTGACACTCTGTTTGTCTATGTATTCACGCAAGTATTATGTTTCCGGTTAATACAATTCTAGCATGAATAATAAACATTTATCATGAAATAAGGAAATAAGGAAATAAATAATAACTTTATTATTGCCTCTAGGGCATATTTCCTTCAGTCTCCCACTGGCACTAGAGTCAATAATCTAGATCACATCGCCATGTGATTTAACATCAATAGTTCACATCATCATGTGATTAACACCCATAGTTCACATCATCATGTGATCAACACCAAAAGGGTTTACTAGAGTCAATAATCTAGTTCACATCGCTACGTGATTAACACCCAAAGAGTACTAAGGTGTGATCATGTTTTGCTTGTGAGAGAAGTTTAGTCGATGGGTCTGCCACATTCAGAGCCGTATATATTTTGCAAATATTCTATGTCTACAATACTCTGCATGGAGCTACTCTAGCTAATTGCTCCCACTTTCAATATGTATCCAGATCGAGACTCAGAGTCATCCAGATCGGTGTCAAAGCTTGCATCGACGTAACTTTTTACGACGAACTCTTTATCACCTCCATAATTGAGAAATATTTCCTTAGTCTTCTAAGGATAATTTTGACCAATGTCCAGTGATCTACTCCTAGATCACTATTGTACTCCCTTTACCAAAACAGTGTAGGGTATACAATAGATCTAGTATACGGCATGCATACTTTATAGAACCTATGGCTGAGGCATAGGGAATGAATTTCATTCTCTTTCTATCTTCTGTCGTGGTCGGGTTTTGAGTCTTACTCAATTTCACACCTTGTAATACAGGCAAGAACTCGTTCTTTGACTGTTCCATTTTGAACTACTTCAAAATCTTGTCAAGGTATGTAATCATTGAAAAACTTATCAAGCATTTTGATATATCTCTATAGATCTTGATGCTCAATATGTAAGCAGCTTCACCGAGGTCTTTCTTTGAAAAACTCCTTTCAAATACTCCTTTATGCTTTCCAGAAAATTCTACATTATTTCTGATCAACAATATGTCATCCACATATATTTATCAGAAATGTTGTAGTGCTCCCACTCACTTTCTTTTAAATACAGGCTTTACCGCAAGTCTGTATAAACTATATGCTTTGATCAACTCATCAAAGCGTATATTCCAACTCCGAGATGCTTGCACCAGTCCATAGATGGATCGCTGGAGCTTGCACATTTTGTTAGCACATTTAGGATCGACAAAACCTTCTGGTTGCATCATATACAACTCTTCTTTAAGAAATCCATTAAGGAATGTAGTTTTGACATCCATTTGCCAGATTTCATAAAATGTGGCAATTTGCTAACATGATTCGGACAGACTTAAGCATCGCTACGAGTGAGAAAATCTCATCGCAGTCAACACCTTGAACTTTGTCAAAACCATTTTCGACAAGTCTAGCTTTGTAGATAGTAACACTACTATCAGCGACCGTCTTCCTCTTGAAGATCCATTTATTTTCTATGGCTTGTCGATCATCGTGCAAGTCAACCAAAGTCCACACTTTGTTCTCATACATGGATCCTATCTCAGATTTCATGGCCTCAAACCATTTCGCGGAATCTGGGCTCATCACCGCTTCCTCATAGTTCGCAGGTTCGTCATGGTCTAGTAACATGACTTCCAGAACAGGATTACCGTACCACTCTGGTGCGGATCTTACTCTGGTTGACCTACGAGGTTCGGTAGAAACTTGATCTGAAGTTTCATGATCATCATCATTAACTTCCTCACTAATTCGTGTAGGCATCACTGAAACTAATTTCAGTGATGAGCTACTTTTCAATTCGAGAGAAGGTACAATTACCTCATCAAGTTCTACTTTCCTCCCACTCACTTCTTTTGAGAGAAGCTACTTCTCTAGAAAGGATCCATTCTCAACAACAAATATCTTGCCTTCGGATCTGTGATAGAAGGTGTACCCAATAGTCTCCTTTGGGTATTCTATGAAGACACATTTCTCTGATTTGGGTTTGAGCTTATCAGGATGAAACTTTTTCACATAAGCATCGCAACCCCAAACTTTAAGAAATGACAGCTTAGGTTTCTTGCCAAACCATAGTTCATACGGTGTCGTCTCAACGGATTTAGATGGTGCCCTATTTAACGTGAACGTAGCTGTCTCTAATGCATAACCCCAAAACGATAGTGGTAGATCGGTAAGAGACATCATAAATCGCACCATATCTAATAAAGTACGGTTACGATGTTCGGACACACCATTACACTGTGGTGTTCCAGGTGGCGTGTGTAGTGAAACTATTTCACATTGTTTTAACTGAAGGCCAAACTCGTAACTCAAATATTTTACCTCTGTGATCATATCGTAGAAACTTTTATTTTTGTTACGATGATTCTCCACTTCACTCTGAAATTCTTTGAACTTTTCAAATGTTTCAGACTTGTGTTTCATCAAGTAGATATACCCATATCTGCTCAAATCATCTGTGAAGGTCAGAAAATAATGATACCCGCCGCGAGCCTCAATATTCATCGGACCACATACATGAGTATGTATGATTTCCAACAAATCTGTTGCTCGCTCCATTGTTCCGGAGAACGGAGTCTTAGTCATCTTGCCCATGAGGCATGGTTCACAAGCATCAAGTGATTCATAATCAAGTGATTCCAAAAGTCCATTAGCATGGAGTTTCTTCATGTGCTTTACACCAATATGACCTAAACGGCAGTGCCACAAATAAGTTGCACTATCATTATTAACTTTGCATCTTTTGGCTTCAATAGTATGAAAATGTGTATCACCACGATCGAGATCCAACAAACCATTTTCATTGGGTGTATGACCATAGAAGGTTTTATTCATGCAAACAGAACAACAATTATTCTCTAGCTTACATGAATAACTGTATTGCAATAAACATGATCCAATCATATTCATGCTCAACACAAACACTAAATAACATTTATTTTAGGTTCAACACTAATCCCGAAAGTATAGGGAGTGTGCGATGATGATCATATCAATCTTGGAACCACTTCCAATACACATCGTCACTTCACCCTTAACTAGTCTCTGTTCATTCTGCAACTCCCATTTCGAGTTACTACTCTTAGCAACTGAACCAGTATCAAATATCGAGGGGTTGCTATGAACACTAGTAAAGTACACATCAAATAGGGCGGAGATTGTATTTCTCTTTCCAGCGTTCAAAGCTCCAAGTGCTAGAATCAATGGATGCATGCCCAGCTCCAAATACAGATGCAATAACATGTATATCAAATATATCTTTGTTCACTTTGCCATCCTTCTTATCCACCAAATACTTGGGGCAATTCCGCTTCCAGTGACCAGTCCCTTTGCAGCAGAAGCACTCAGTTTTAGGCTTAGGTCCAGACTTGGGCTTTCTCACTTGATCAGCAACTTGCTTTCCGTTCTTCTTGAAGTTCCCTTGCCTTTGTCCGTTTACTTGAAACTAGTGGTCTTGTTAACCATCAACACTTGATGCTCTTTCTTGATTTCTACCTTCGTCGATTTCAGCATCGCGAAGAGCTCGGGAATTACTTTCGTCATCCCTTGCATATTATAGTTCATCACGAAGTTCTAATAACTTGGTGATAGTGAATAGAGAATTCTGTCAATTACTATCTTATCTGGAAGATTAACTCCCACTTGATTCAAGCAATTGTAGAACCCAGACAATCTGAGCACATGCTCACTAGTTGAGCTATTCTCCTCCATCTTGTAGGCAAAGTACTGTGAGAGGTCTCATACCTCTCGACACGGGCATGAGTATGAAATACCAATTTCAACTCTTGGAACATCTTATATGCTCCGTGGCGTTCAAAAAAATTTGAAGTCCCGGTTCTAAGCCGTAAAGCATGGTGCACTTAACTATCAAGTAGTCATCATACCGAGCTTTTGTCAAAACGTTCATAACGTCTGCATCTGCTCCTGGAATAGGTCTGTCACCTAGCGGTGCATCAAGGACATAATTCTTCTGTGCAGCAATGAGGATAATCCTCAGATCACGAATCCAATCCGCATCATTGCTACTAACATCTTTCAACTTAGTTTTCTCTAGGAACATATAAAAATTAAACGGGGAGCAACATCGCGAGCTACTGATCTACAACATACATATGCTAATACTACCAAGACTAAGTTCATGATAAAATAAAGTTCAATTAATCATATTACTTAAGAACTCCCACTTAGATAGACATCCCTCTAATCCTCTAAGTGATCACGTGATCCATATCAACTAAACCATGTCCGATCATCACGTGAGATGGAGTAGTTTCAATGGTGAACATCACTATGTTGATCATATCTACTATATGATTCACGCTCGACCTTTCGGTCTCGGTGTTCCGAGGCCATATCTGCATATGCTAGGCTCGTCAAGTTTAACCTGACTATTCCGCGTGTGCAACTGTTTTGCACCCGTTGTATTTGAACGTAGAGCTTATCACACCCGATCATCACGTGGTGTCTCAGCACGAAGAACTTTCGCAACGGTGCATACTCAGGGAGAACACTTATACCTTGAAATTTAGTGAGGGATCATCTTATAAAGCTACCGTCGAACTAAGCAAAATAAGATGTATAAAAGATAAACATCACATGCAATCAAAATATGTGACATGATATGGCCATCATCATCTTGTGCCTTTGATCTCCATCTCCAAAGCATCATCATGATTTCCATCGTCATTGGCATGACACCATGATCTCCATCATCTTGATCTATATCAATGTGTCGTCACATGGTCATCTCGCCAACTATTGCTCTTGCAACTATTGCTATCGCATAGCGATAAAGTAAAGCAATTATTTGGCGCTTGCATCTTATGCAATAAAGAGACAACCATAAGGCTTCTGCCAGTTGCCGATAACTTCAACAAAACATGATCATCTTATACAACAACTTATATCTCATCACATCTTGACCATATCACATCACAACATGCCCTGCAAAAACAAGTTAGACGTCCTCTACTTTGTTGTTGCAAGTTTTACGTGGCTGCTACGGGCTGAGCAAGAACCGTTCTTACCTACGCATCAAAACCACAACGATAGTTCGTCAAGTTAGTGTTGTTTTAATCTTCTCAAGGACCGGGCGTAGCCACACTCGGTTCAATTAAAGTTGGAGAAACTGACACCCGCCAGCCACCTGTGTGCAAAGCACGTCGATAGAACCAGTCTCGCGTAAGCGTACGTGTAATGTCGGTCCAGGCCGCTTCATCCAACAATACCGCCGAACCAAAGTATGACATGCTGGTAAGCAGTATGACTTATATCGCCCACAACTCACTTGTGTTCTACATGTGCATATAACATCCGCGCATAAAACCTGGCTTGGATGCTACTGTTGGGGAACGTAGTAATTTCAAAAAAATTCCTACCCACACGCAAGATCATGGTGATGCATAGCAACGAGAGGGGAGAGTGTTGTCCACGTACCCTCGTAGACCGAAAGCGGAAGCGTTAGCACAACACGGTTGATGTAGTCGTACGTCTTCACGATCCGACCGACCAAGTACCGAACGTACGGCACCTCCGAGTTCAGCACACGTTCAGCTCGATGACATCCCTCGAACTCCGATCCAGCCGAGCTTTGAGGGAGAGTTCCGTCAGCATGACGGCCTGGTGACAATGATGATGTTCTGCCGACGCAGGGCTTCGCCTAAGCACCGCTACGATATTATTGAGGTGAATTATGGTGGAGGGGGGCACGGCACATGGCTAAGAGATCAAGAGATCAATTGCTGTCTATGGGGTGCCCCCTGCCCCCGTATATAAAGGAGCAAGGGAGAGGCCGGCCCTAGAGGGGGCGCGCCAAGTGTGGGGAGTCCTACTAGGACTCCCAAGTCCTAGTAGGATTCCCCTTTCCTTTCCGGAGTAGGAGAGAAGGAAAGTGGGGGAGAGGGAGAAGGAAAAGGGGGTTGCACCCCTTGTCCAATTCGGACCAGAGGGGGGCGCGCGCCTCCTTCCTTTTGGCCTCTCTCCTCTATTCCCGTATGGCCCAATAAGGCCCAATACTTCTCCCGGTGAATTCCCGTAACTCCCCGGTACTCCGAAAATACCCGAATCACTCGGAACCTTTCCGATGTCCGAATATAGTCGTCCAATATATCGATCTTTATGTCTCGACCATTTCGAGACTCCTCGTCATGTCCCCGATCTCATCCAGGACTCCGAACTACCTTCGGTACATCAAATCACATAACTCATAATACAAATCGTCATCTAACTTTAAGCGTGCAGACCCTACGGGTTTGAGAACTATGTAGACATGACCGAGACACGTCTCCGGTCAATAACCAATAGCGGAACCTGGATGCTCATATTGGCTCCTACATATTCTACGAAGATCTTTATCGGTCAAACCGCATAACAACATACGTTGTTCCCTTTGTCATCGGTATGTTACTTGCCCGAGATTCGATCGTTGGTATCTCAATACCTAGTTCAATCTCGTTACCGGCAAGTCTCTTTACTCGTTCCGTAATACATCATCTCGCAACTAACTCATTAGTCACAATGCTTGCAAGGCTTATAGTGATGTGCATTACCGAGAGGGCCCAGAGATACCTCTTCGACAATCGGAGTGACAAATCCTAATCTCGAAATATGCCAACCCAACAAGTACCTTCGGAGACACCTGTAGAGCACCTTTATAATCACCCAGTTACGTTGTGACGTTTGGTAGCACACAAAGTGTTCCTCCGGTAAACGGGAGTTGCATAATCTCATAGTCATAGGAACATGTATAAGTCATGAAGAAAGCAATAGCAGAATACTAAACGATCAAGTGCTAAGCTAACGGAATGGGTCAAGTCAATCACATCATTCTCCTAATGATGTGATCCCGTTAATCAAATGACAACTCATGTCTATGGTTAGGGAACATAACCATCTTTGATCAACGAGCTAGTCAAGTAGAGGCATACTAGTGACACTCTGTTTGTCCATGTATTCACACAAGTATTATGTTTCCGGTTAATACAATTCTAGCATGAATAATAAACATTTATCATGAAATAAGGAAATAAATAATAACTTTATTATTGCCTCTAGGGCATATTTCCTTCACCGGGTTGGTCGGAGCAGTCCCTCGGCCGGGTTGAGGCGCGGTTGGGTCGGTCGGAGCAGTCCCCGAGCCGAGTTGAGGCGCGGCCGGGTTGGTCGGAGCAGTCCCCGGGCCGAGTTGAGGCGCGGTCGGGTTGGTCGGAGCAGTCCCCGGGCCGGTTTGAGGCGCGGTCGGGTCGGTTGCGGGCGCCTGCTCGGCGGCCGCAACGAGCCGGTTGTCGTCGCGATGAGCCGGTTGATCGGCCTTGCGCTTGTTGTTCTGTTGGTTGTGCTGCTGCCGGCTTCCCTCGCCGGCCGGCTTCGGAGGCGGCACCGGCTTGGCCTTGCCGGCTTCATCCAGTGCCACCTGGATCTTCATGGCGGAGTCGGTGTTGGCGTACTTGTCCGCCGTCACCATGAGCGCGGCCATGGTGGCCGGCTTGGAGCGCAAGAGCTTGTGCTTGAGGAGGGTGCCGTCTCGTCACCCGTTGACGAAGTACTGGATTGCTTGGACTTCGTGGACGCCCTCGCAGCTGTTCCGGAGCTCGGTCCAGCGTGCGAGGTACTCGCGACCGGTTTCCGTCGGCCCCTGCACGCACATGGCGAGCTGACTGGGGCGGCCAAGTCGCTTGTAGGTGCCGGTGAAGTTGCGCACAAAGGCCTGCTTGAAGTCGACCCACGTGTTGATGCTGCCGGCTGGCAGGCTGTTCAACCAGGTGCGGGCCGACCCCTGGAGCATGAGAGGCGCGTAACGTACGGCGAGGCTGTGGTTACCACCGGCGATGCCGATGGCGGTGGTGTAGTCGGTGAGTCAGTCCTCCGGCTTCACGGTGCCATTGTACTTGGGGGTGTCGCGGGGGAGCGTAAACCCTTTGGTGAAGGGTTCGCCCCGGATGCACGGCCCGAAGCACGCCGGTCCGACAGGGCCGGTCTCCTCCAGCTCCTGGGAGAGGGCGAGTCGGTCGAGGCGGTGGCGAGCATCGGTGTCGTTGATGGCGCGTGGGCCCAACCGGTCGGTGACCGTGCCACGGGGGGCCGGGTTGCCTGCAGCCGGACGTCGGCCAGGTTGAAGCAGGGGGTCGAGGCGGCGCCGGGCCTCCGAGGCCGGCTCGTCCGCCAAGCCGCCAGCAGTCGTTGGGGCGAGGTTGCGCTGGGTCCGGGTGCGGACGGAGTGCGCCTCGCCAGGTGGAGAAGATGTCGTATGCTGGTTGTCGCCGGGTCCGGCGACCCAGACGGATCCGGATCCGGCCGACCTGGCGAGCTGGTTGAGGCGGTCCTGCTGTGCATTGGCCGCGACGAGGAGGTCGTTCACCCTCTTGAGGCGATCCTGCAGCTCCTCACCTGCGAGCTGATCCAGGCCGACCGCGGCTGCCTGGGCAGCACGCATGTTCTTCACGGGAGTCTCGTAGACGGGAGGGAGGACGCCGAAAGCGCGCCCGATCGCGCCGCCCCGGGCTCGCATGTCGCTGACCCGGCTGGGCTCAGGAGCGGTAGGCGTGAAGCCGTAGGCGGCGTCGCGCTCCAGCTGGGCGGAGTCGAGGCGACGCTGCATGGCGGAGAGCGTCTCGGTGAGGTCCAGCAGGCACTGGCGATCCTCGTTGAGGCGAGTCCGGGCCTCGGCGATGTTGGAGGCGTCTATGTCGGTGCCGATGGGAACGCGGAGGCTCTGCATCGTGGCGCGCAACAGGTTGGGCGAGTCGGCCCTAACCGCAACGGCCTTGGCTTCCGCGGCCTTCCTTGCCACGCTCGACGAAGAGGAGGCGTCGATGTCGGTGATGAAGACCTCCACTCAGAGGTCCATCGCTCCGGTGGGAGTGCCGTCGTTGATGGAGAGCGGGGAGTCGAAAAAGCTAAGTACCTCGCGGGGGTACTCGTCGTCCGTAGGCGTGTCGGAGATGCGCAGTGTGGCGAAGGAGGCGGCGAGCGCGTCGATGACGTCGTTCGCTAGCGTGACGGGCTCGTTGGAGTCAGAGAAGATCCCCGTCTGAAGCATGCTCCCGGCCAGGACCTCGAGCTGCCCCACGGTGGGCGCCAACTGTCGTGGTGGGCGCACGGCAGATGCCATGGGATGGCTAAAGATAGGAGGAGGCTCGAGGGCACTGGTGGGCTCCAGAGGCGAGGACGGCATGAGCGAGCGCGGGACGCAAGACATACCCAGGTTCGGGGCTCTCCGGAGAGATAACACCCCTAGTCCTGCCGAGTGTCGTTTATATGTAACAGTACAGAGTTGCTCCTAGAGCTGTATGGAGGAAGAAGGAGGTCGGGCCAAGGCTTGGGCTGCTCCCTCTCCTCAGGTGTTGCTTGCTAGGCGTGCGTGAGTGGGTGGATGGGCGAGTGCGTGGCCTTCTTACTTACTTGCCCGTATGCATGAGGGCTCCTGGGGTTTTATAGGTCAACCCCCCAGAGGTACAATGGTAATGTTACAAGGCTGTAGGGTCGGGTCGTCAGTGTCCAGGAACCCGGTGCTGGGACCCGCCGGGTTCGCCGGGCGCGGGCCCCATGCGCCTAGGGGCACTGTGTGCCGTCTTGTCGATCGTCAGGGCGAGGCCGAGTCGAGTCGGCTACAGTGGCGTTCCGTCAGGTCGCCACTTACTGGCGTCATGGGTGACATCGGGCGCACTGTTGCCACGCCAGCCCTGGTTAGCGGGTAGGTGGGGGGCACTGTTGCCTCGTCCGGCTAACCAAAGGCATGGGTGGGGCACTATGGCTTCGGTCATCAGTTGGTGGAGACTCGTCCCATCGTACGGCTGGGATGGGATGGCCGCTGACCCTTGGCCGGGTTCGGAGAGCATGCTAAGGGCGGTGCCGGCTTGTTGGAGAAGTCTTGAGCTTGGTTGTTGGGGCCGAGTTGAGGAGTCCGGCTGGGTTGCAGATCCGGCCGGGTCGCGGGGCCTGGCCGGGTCGAGCGACCCGGCCAAGGGCGAGCCGGATCGAGGGGCGATGCTGGCCCCGTTGTTTTTGAAAAGGATCCGGGTTCCGTTGCCTGCCTGGGTTTCATCCCCCCGACAGTGTGAACAATTACTTTGGAATCAACAATATAAGGTCTAAATTTGTCACAAGCAAACACCACTGCTAAGAATTCTTTTTCAGTAGTAGCATAGTTTCGTTGAGCACTGTCTAGAGTTTTACTAGCATAATGAATAACATTCAATTTCTTATCAACTCTTTGTCCTAGAACAGCACCAACAACATAATCACTAGCATCACACATAATTTCAAAAGGCAAGTTCCAATCAGGTGGTTGAACAATAGGTGTAGAAATTAAGGCTTTCTTGAGTGTTTCAAAGGCTTCTGAACAATCATCATCAACAACAAAAGGAATATCCTTTTGCAAAAGATTCGTAAGAGGCCTAGAAATTTTAGAAAAGTCTTTGATAAATCTCCTATAGAAACCAGCATGACCAAAGAAACTACAAATACCTTTTATATCTTTAGGACAAGGCATTTTCTCAATTGCATCAACCTTAGCTTTGTCCACTTCAATACCTCTTTCAGAAATTTTATGACCCAAGACAATGCCTTCATTAACCATAAAGTGGCACTTCTCCCACACTGGTACACGTCGGTGCTATACAAACGGTTTTTAACCCCTTTCCGGGACGGCATTCAAAACCGTCACCTAGTGAGTGTGGGCGATAGGGGGGCCTTCACACACGACCCAGAAACCGTCGGGGATATGCCCTCCTGGCACACACGCTCGGCAAAATGAGGTCGTGTGCGACCGGCGAGCACTCAAATACAGAAATATGTATAGTAGTGCTCAAAAAATACAATTATACAGGCGAAATCATTTCCGGTTGTAAGTACATCCCACACAGTCAGTCACTGCTAAACGTTTACGTTCGTATATACATCCCACACAGTCACTCCAAGGAAAACGTTTGCGCAAGGTGGCGTAACGCAAACAGTTTTCAAGAGAATGTCGTGTGTGATTGTTCATTGATCCAACATGGTTTATTCCTCAAAACTGTGTGCCTTGCCTGAGGTCATTGCCCACGGTGTTTTCTCAATAACCGTTTGCAATAGGAAAACCCAATTAGCAAGCTAATTGGCTAATTAGCAGGTTAATTGCCCTATTATTAATAATCCATTTACTAATCTAATTGACATTCATATTAAGCACATAATATATTCCATTTCCATATTAAGGAAGCAGGATTTCATAATTGAAATACATCGGAGTACAACATGGTATAGCTTCAGCACTCAGCTACCCCATTACACAACTGCACTAGCAGCAAGTTTCACATGCAACATCTAGAACCTTTTGAAATTAGCATCATAGACGGTACATAGAGAGATGCATCTCATCTGGAAAATTGCTGAAACAGAAGGCGAATATTGAGCCTTCATTCATGTTGAAGGTCTTTGCAACTTTAGGCCAGTGCATGTGGATGATTGACCGTCCATCCTTCGACCTCTTCAGGAACACTTCAATATTGAACCATGGGTGTTGTATGAAAAATTTCCTCGCCTCCTGACCACAGAGGTGGTTTGAGAGGTAATCATCAGTGAACCCTGAAAACAAGGATGTGCATAAATATCTTCTCTACATTGGAAATGGGGCAAAGGAATAAAAAAGGCAAGGTATAATAGTTAGTACCATCTTGTAAACCTCAGTGATTTCCATTGTTTCCCTGCAACACATATAAGGTAGTTAGTCATCAAGTTAAGTAAGGGTTCGCATGCTATCAGTAAAATATGTTGATGATAAATAAGCACATTGCAGATTCATCAGATTAATTCAAGCCACATGGAAAACCCATTTATCCAAACCAAGCATGATTAAGAACTAGGAAATATAGCACTTGTATATGTTTCTCATGTATTAAGTGCAGCCAAATTTGATTTATTCCTCGCATGGTATACAATAACAGAATGCAGCAACAACAATTGAACATCGCATTGCGGAATTGAACCAAGCAGTTAACTAAACACCACAACAAATGAACCAAAATGTTAACTGAGCACCACATTGCACACTATAACATACTCCTAATAGAAGATCAGACAGTTAACCAAACCAAGCATGCTTAGCAACTTGGAAATATAGCAATTGTATTTGTTTCTCATGTATTTAGTACAACCAAATTTGATTTATTTATCATGTGGTATACAATAACAGAATGCAGCCACAACAATTGAACATCGCATTGCAGAATTGAACCAAGCAGTTAACTAAACACCACAACAAATGAACCAAACGTTAACTGAGCACCCACGTTGCACAATATAACATACTCGTAATAGAAGATCAAACAGTTAACCAAACCAAGCATGCTTAACAACTTGGAAATATTGCACCCTGAAGAATTGAACATCACATTTGCAGAATTGAACCAAGCAGTTAACTGAACACCACATTGCACGACATATAGAACATATACACTATAGCAGAAGATTGCATGGTAAAAGTAGATAGCACAATTCACTAGAATTTGTTAAGGAAAGGCAGTAGCTAGCAAACTGAACATGGGTCCTTATAGTGAGCTAATAAGACAAGCTACTCCTCATTGTCGGAGATATCGATGACGATTGGCTCCTTAGACATGGAAGAGGGCGAGGCCTCCGCATCGTGGGTGCCCTTGTTGTAGTGGTGAGTTGCCTGAGCAGCTCCGGGCACCAACCTGCTGGCTCTCGAGATGAGGTAAGCATGTGCACGCTGAGAAAACACCTCGTAGTCTTCGTCGAAGGCACCGACGGTGGCCTTGAGAAAATGCCACGAACTGTCGTTTAAAGTAGCCAACCGCATCGCGGCGTCTGCGTGCAAGGCGTCAATGGTGGCCTCGACGAGGAGGTGCTCCTCCAGATCTGGGAGTCGACACGAATGGCAGCCATCGCGACCTCATCTGCGCGTGTGGCCGCGATTTGCTTCTCCGCTGCCAAATGCTCCTTGAGATCCTGGCTATACTGTGTGCACCATGGCTTAGGCCGGCGCTTATTTGGTGGAGGGGTCGGTGATTTGGGTGGAAGGTGTCACGCTCGCACCGGCGGTTGGGGCATGTGGGATGTGGAAGGAGGAGGAGGATGGGGGTCGGGTGTGGATTACCTGCGTGGATAGGCGAGGCCGAGCAGTGTGAAGGAGGGTCGCCGGCGAGGAGGCGGTGCTGCAAGCAAGGAGTGAAGGTTTCAACTTGGAAGGCGAAAGCAGGGGAAATGTGGCTTTTGGTAAGGGGAAGGGGGCGGGGAGGTAGATATTTGAAGCCAAAAATTTGGAATCGCTTCAGCGAAAAAACTGGCGCGCAAAGTGTCATCAAACATGGTCCCTTATTCAGAGCAGGCTGTGGACTGTAGCCGTCGCACCTTATCGCGTAAGCTGTATGCGTACTATACTCCGACGGTGCTCCAAGATATTTTGTGCTGCATCTCACACGGTTGGCTATAATAAACTGTGTGGGATCTACTTGATTTCATCTTGATTTGAATTACATAATGGGGTCACAGCGGCCATGGACGGCTTTTGAATTGCTAGACCTTTTATCTACAGTGAACATGCAACTATATGTGTGTCATAAAAGAATTGGAATTATTCAGGGTTCGTTTGGGCATTTTTATGCATTAAGTGAGTTTTCAATGCATTTATGTGCATAATCCAAATTTGAACTACATGTACCTGCTCCAGTGCATATAATTGGTTGAAAAATCAAATATTTATCCTTGGGTGCATGCTTAGGTCCCATGCAAGAAATGGGAATGAATGTCAAACACCCTGCCACCGTCACTCGGCCGCAAACATTGAGATACCTGGTTTTTAAATTCTAGTAAATCCAAAAGTCATCTGAAATTCATGAAACTTGGCATGCTATCATGGAGCGGCATCAACATGCCGTGGTAAATTGTTTGTCCCATTTGGGGCAGGTTTGGGTATATGCTTCTCACAAACCAGAGCTTCTCACAACAAGCATGATGGTTTCGGTAGAGAACGCCCCACCTTTGGGGACAAAACGATATCCATTGCCTCTTATTGCTTTCAAAAAAAATTCTCGTGTCAACATAGAACAACAGGAGTGTTGTGTTATTTTTTTGTGATTTTTCGGGGTTCGTTTGGACATTTGTATGCATTAAGTGAGTTTTCAATGCATTTATGTGCATAATTCAAATTTGAACTACATGCACATGCTCCAGTGCATATAAATTGGTTGAAAAATCAAATCTTTGTCCTTGGGTGCATGCTTAGGTCCCATGCAAGAAATGGGAATGAATGTCAAACACCCTGCCACTGTCACTCGGCCGCAAATATTGAGATACCTGGTTTTTAAACTCTAGTAAATCCAAAACTCGTCTAAAATTCATGAAACTTGGCATGGTATAATGGTATGGCACCCGACATGCTGTGGTATTTTTCGTGTCCATTTTGAGAGAAGGCGCACTCGAATAACAGCCAACAAAGGCATTTTGAAAAAATAGCTGCCACTTTAATATCTCAAACGTTTGTATAATTCAAACCGTGTGCGTTATGTTAACCATTCACGTGACGTGTCTTGGTTTTAATGGCTATAGGTTTTAATGGCGATCGCAAACGTTTTAGATAGAACACCCATATGCAAAGTGAGAGCAGGTTTTGTGCATCTCTTGAACACAAATGTTTCTTTTGGATGACCCGTGTGAACCACTTACAAACAATTTGGTAAGATTTGCATCTGTCATATTGGGTATGTTGCCATTTGTCAAACTAGAAAGATTGACATTTGTTGATCTAGTAACATTGCCATTTGCCAACCTTGTAACACTGCGATTTGTCAAAATATGAAGCTAAAAATCAGTAGCAGTATCTAATTTTTGCAACTAAAATTCAGTAATTAAGCATAGATGGAGGCGAGGAGGCGTGTTCAGCCAGACGTGCCGCGGGCGGCGTAGTACTATCCGATTTGACAGCGGACGGCGCAGTTCCCGATGCGGCTTTAATGCAGACGAGGGAGAGGGTAGCGGTTCCCGAAATGTTGAACGGCCAATGATGCATCCTCCTTCAATTAGCATCGTGTGAATGCATGAGGAAAGTAATGGGAGGAGGACCGGGAAAAGAGGCAGCACGATGTGAATGCAACGCAGTTTGCACTCATATAAAGGCGCCCTCCATTCCAATGCATCTACCACATCGTACGCACCTAAGCATTTGCCTAAGCACCTACACTAATAAGCGCAAAAGTGTTCACTCCAGACCCATGGCGGCGATGCGCGCGAGCGGCCAGCGACTGTGCCAGATGGTCCACGATGCCGGCCTGCGGCATGGCACCGTGGATCATCTCCACACGGTGTTGGCGACCGGCTGGTGGATGGCCGCCGTCGACGCCAGCTACGACTCTCACTTTGACCAGATGATCGTTCGTACCACCAACAGGTTCACCGTCGTCAAGAAGCTCGCGACGACATCGTCGTACTCCTGCAACCCGCGCACCCGGGCTCCTCATTGCCTGCCACCCTAATCGGCCTCCATGGTCGGAACCTCTTTCAAGCACTGGTGGCCCCACGACTGCCCGCCGACGCCACGATGAATGTCCACCTGGAGGTCGCGCCTCGCCCTGCAAGAAACCATCGACCTACACATCCATGTGTACAAGCGAATCGTGTACATAGGTATCTACAAGGCCAGTGAGGACGCTACGACGTTGGCCTTCTTCAACCGACTGGAAGCCTTGGATGCCTCTGCTGAGAAGCACCTTGACCTCACCACAAAAGTCGCCGCTCCTTAGCCGCCGATCGGTGCCCCGGCGCACTGAGTTGAGGAGGAGGAGGTCGTACGTTAATGGATGCATCTTTATTCTTGCCTCCTGTAACCACCACTGCGATCACATCATCGTGGCCTTAATTCTTATTGTGCTATTGCATTCTCGTTCTAGTCAATACAGACATGTGCGATCCCTTTGCTTAATTATATGCATCACTGTAACTAGTACTCCATTCGTCAATTTATAAGTTGTGCTGCCAATGTTTGGGGCCGGCGCACGATCACGCACGTTCGTGTGCACGCGGTTGCGCCGGGCGCGGCGCGACGATGCAGTTACCCGCTGCAAAAACTGCCATGCGGGGGACGTGGCATTGACCATTGGGCGGCAACAGTCGGTCATCCGGGTTCCCAATAAAGGATGCAAAGAGGGATCCTACAGCATCAAGGACCAGCTTCCCTACCGATAGCTCATCTAACAGAACTCCCAAGTTAAGTGTGCTGAGGCTGGAGTACTCATCAGATGGGTGACCGGATGGGAAGTGGCCTCGATGTTAAACTGATGTGATGGGTCACTGTAAACATTTAATTGCGTTGAATGTATATAGTGCTCCATCATATTAGTTGAATTAACCTCGAGGTCCTTGTTTTGTAAATTTTTACATTTTTTGTTTTTTGTACACATGTTGAAGAAGGTCTATCTCGTTACTTTTTGATAATTATTATTTTTCTAACACATGTTGATTGGCTTGAATGAAGGTCTATCCCGTTACTTTACGACATGTTTCCAAAACATGGACCTCGAGGTTAATTCAACTAATAGGACGGAGGATTATATACATTCAACACAATTAAATGTTTTCCAAAAAAAGTGATATGATTTCTGTGAAACTTATAAGTCATGTATGTCAAATTAACCTCTGTGTACTTGTTCTCGAATTAACCTCCGGGCCTTTTTTCCGCGTATCACACACATCTTGTTAAGTTGAACCGTTTATGTTCTCTTCCCTAATCGAAAACAATTCATTCGACTCAACCGTATGTCGTATATCACACACACCTTGATTTGGCTGACCGTTTCTGTTGCTTTCCCTAATAGCAAATAGTTCATCAGAGCAAACCGTATGTCGTATATCGCACACACATTGATATGGCTGCCCGTTTCTGTTGTTCTATCTAATCGCAAACAGTTCGTCTGGATCAACCATATGCCCTGCTTCGCACACGCAACTAAAATCTGAACCGTGTTTGATGCATCTGTCATCGCAAACGTTTTGCACCTTTTTTGACGGGTTTTTTACACCACCATTTGCGATTATGGCATCGCACACAGTTTCGTCGAAGGGTCCCTGGTCGTAGTGTCGTGTTAGCAGCATCCTGCAGTAGTGCCAATTCAAGAAAAGATTTGTTTGTTCACATCTCTGCAAAACTCGATCAAGATTGCTTAAACAATCATCAAAAGAATTCCCATAAACAGAGAAATTCATCCATGAAAACCTCAACAATCTTTTCACAAAAGTCAGAGAATATAGCAGTCATACATCTTTGAAAGGTAGCAGGTGAATTACATAAACCGAAAGGCATACATCTATACGCATAAGTTCCAAAGGGACAAGTAAAAGTGGTCTTTTCTTGATCAGGTTGAGAAACAGGTATTTGTGAAAAAACAGAATATCCATCAAGGAAGCAAAAATGTGTGTGCTTAGATAATCTTTCAAGCATTTGATCAATAAAAGGTAGAGGTTAATGATCTTTTCTAGTTGCTTTGTTTAATTTTTTTAAAATCAATTACAATTCTATGACAAGTAACAATTCTTTGTGGAATAAGTTCATTCTTATCATTAGGAACAACAGTTATACCTCCTTTCTTAGGGACACAATGAACAGGACTTACCCATCTACTATCAGATATAGGATAGATTATACCTGCTTCCAGAAGTTTTAATATTTCCATTCTTACCACTTCTTTCATCTTCGGATTTAACCGACGTTGGTGATCAACAACGGGTTTAGCATCAGGCTCCATATTAATTTTGTGCCTAATGCCCTTTAAATCATCAAGAGTATATCCAATAGCAGCCCAGTGCTTCCTTAGAACTTTCAATAATCTTTCTTCTTCATGTTCTGAAAGGTTAGCACTGATAATAACAGGTTATATCTTCTTTTCATCAAGATAAGCATATTTCAAAGTGTCTGGCAATTGCTTTAAGTCAAACACAGGATCAACTTTAGGTGGAGGAGGACCTCCTAGAGTTTCAATAGGCAATTGTGTTTAAGTAGAGGACGTTGTTCAAAGAAAATCTTATCTATTTCATTTCTTTCCTGCATATGTAAATCATTTTCATGGTCTAGCAAATATTGTTCTAAAGGATCAGTAGGTGGTACATCAATAGAAGCAAGACCAACTAATTCACCCTTACTAGGCAATTCTTTTTCATGAAGTTTTCTACTAAACTTGGAAAAATTAAACTCATGAGACTCATGACCAAAAGTAACACCGACAGTTTGTTTCTCACGATCTATCTTAGCATTAACAATGTTCAAGAAAGGTTTGCCAAAAATAATGGGACCAAAGTCATCTTGTGGGGAACCAAGAACAAGAAAATCAATAGGGTATTTTATTTTCCCACACAAGAATTCAACATCTCTAACAATCCCAGCTGGTGATATAGTGCCTCTATTAGCAAGTTTAATAGTAACATCTATGTCTTCTATCTCTACGGGTGCTATGTCATTCATAATTTCTTGATATAAGGTGTAAGGAATAGCATTCACACTAGCACCTATGTCACATAAACCATGATAACAGTGATCTCCTATTTTAACTGAGACAACGGGCATGCCAACAACAGGTCTATGTTTATCCTTTTTATCAGCTTTGGCAACTCTAGCAGCTTCTTCACAGAAGTAAATAACATGCCCATCCATATTTTCTTCCAAGAGATCTTTAACCATAGCAATACTAGGTTCTACTTTAATTTGTTCATCAGGTTTAGGTGTTCTAATATAGCTTTTGTTGACCACAGTTGAAACTTTAGCATGTTCCTTTATCCTAACAGGGAAAGGTGGTTTCTCAATATAAGCAGTAGGAACAACTGGATCAATATTGTAAAGTATAGTTTCTTCTTTAACTGGTACCGGTTCTTTGATTTCTTCTTTAATAGGTGGGTGATATTTAAACCACTTCTCTTTAGGGAGATCAACATGTGTAGCAAATGATTCACAAAAGGAGGCTACTATCTCAGTGTCAAGTCCATATTTAGTGCTAAATTTTTGAAAAGCATCAGTATACATAAAAGATTTCACACAATCATACTTAAGTTTAATACCTGACTCTTTACCTTTGCCGAGTTCCCAATCTTCATAGTTGCATTTAATTCTTTCCAAAAGATCCCACCAGAATTCAATAGTCTTCTTTATAAAAGAACCAGCATAAGAAGTATCAAGCATGGTTTGATCATTACGAGAAAGCCGAGCATAAAAGGTCTGGATAATATTTTTTCTTGAGAGCTCATGATTGGGGCATGAATATAACATTGACTTAATCCTCCCCCAAACTTGAGCGATACTTTCTCCTTCACGAGGCCAAAAATTATATATATAATTCCAATCACGATGAACTAAATGCATAGGATAATTTTTTTGGTGGAGCTCCAATTTCAATCAATTCCAATTCCAAGATCCAATATCATCGCATAGCCTATACCATGCCAATGCTTTTCCTTTCAAAGATAAAGGGAATACCTTTTTCATAACTTCGTCTCCAGGTAAACCTACAAGCTTGGACAATCCACAAATTTGTTCTACATATATCAAGTGCATATCAGGATGTTCGGTTCCATCTCCTCCATAAGGATTAGCTAGCAGTTGTTCTATCATTCCCGAAGGAATTTCATATTCATTATTTTCAGTAGGTGTAGTAGGTTGAGGGGTAGCTAATTGTGGTTCCGGTCGAGGTGAAGATACCCCGAACAAACCCCTCAAAGGATTGTTTTCCATAGTAACAAGTGACAATAAATTTCAGCACACTATATAAATGTTTCCTTACCAAATTCCACTTACCAAAGGCACGTCACTCCCCGGCAACGGCGCCAGAAAATAGCCTTGATGACCCACATGTACAGGGGATCAATTGTAGCTCTTTTCGATAAGTAAGAGTGTCGAACCCAACGAGGAGCAGAAGGAAATGACAAGTGGTTTTCAGCAAGGTAATGTCTGCAAGTACTGAAATTGTAAGTAGCCAAGTAGTTTGATAGCAAGGTAATTTGTAACGAGCAAGTAATGATAGTAGTAACAAAAGTGCAGCAAGGTAGCCCAATCCTTTTGAGGCAAAGGACAGGCCAAAACGGTCTTTTATGATAAACAAAGCATTCTTGAGGGTACACGGGATTTTCATCTAGTCACTTTCATCATGTTGGTTTAATTCGTGTTCAGTACTTTGGTAATTTGATATGTGGGTGGACCGGTGCTTAGGTGATGTTCTTACTTGAACAAACCTCCTACTTATGATTAACCCCCCCCCCCCCCCCCCGCGCGCGCAAGCATCCGCAACTACGAGAAAAGTATTAAGAATAAATTCTAACCATACTATTAAACTTTTGGATCCAATCGGTCCCTTCCGGAATAGCGCATAAACTGGGGTTTAAGCTTCTGTCACTCTCGCAACTCATCATCTAATTGCTACTCCACAATGCATTCCCTTAGGCCCAAATATGGTAAAGTGTCATATAGTCGACATTTACATGACACCACTAAGGGAATCACAACATACATACTATCAAAATATCGAACACATATCAAGTTCACATGATTACTTGCAACATGATTTCTCCCGTGACCTCAAGAACAAAAGTAACTACTCACAAATGATAATCATGCTCAAGATCAGAGGGGTATTAAATAGCATAATGGATCTGAACATATAATCTTCCACCAAATAAACCATATAGTAATAAACTACAAGATGTATCAACACTACTAGTCACCCACAAGCACCAATCTATAGTTTCGGTAACAAGATTGAACACAAGAGATGAACTAGGGTTTGAGATGAGATGGTGTTGTTGAAGATGTTGATGGATATTTCCCTCCCCAAGATGGGAGAGTTGTTGGTGATGATGATGACGATGATTTCCCCCTCCGGGAGGGAAGTTCCCCCGACGGAATCGCTCCGGCGGAGGGCAAAAGTGCTCCTGCCCAAGTTCCGCCTCGAGAAGGTGGTGCTCTGTCCCGAAAGTCCTCTCCTTATTTTTTTCTAGTTCAAAATGACTTATGTACCAGAAGATAGGCACCGGAGGTGGGCCTGGGTGAGCACAACCCACCAGGGCGCGCCTGGGCTGCCTGGCACGCCCAGGTGGGTTGTGCCCACCTAGTGGGCCCCCTCTGGTAGTTATTTGCTCCAATATTCTTCAGATATTCCATAAAAAATCTCCGTGAAGTTTCAACTTGTTTGGAGTTGTGCAGAATAGGTGGTCTGACGTAGCTTTTCCAGGTCCAGATTTCCAGCTGCCGGAATTCTCCCTCTTTGTTGTACCTTGCATATTATGAGAGAAAAGGCATTAGAATTACTCCAAAAAGCATTATTATGAATAAAAATATTATAAATAACAGTAAGAAAACATGATGCAAAATGGACGTATCAGACCATTCAAGGAAAGCGTGTCGCCACGTGTCATGCACACCGCATAGGGGGCTCGCCGGTGCCATGGCCATGTTGCGATGTTGTAGTAGTTCACCCATGGAAATTGAATGTTGCACAGGTCTCCACACAAACACCCGCAGTTCTAGATGGCACATTGGTTTTCCAAAGCTTCGTCCAAATCTTGCCTTCTGACGCAGTGCTAGAAGGCCCACCGTTGTGCTCCAGCCAGTCCTACCTACTTAGTTTCGTTGATAGGATAATCCTATACGCTGAATGCACAAAAAAGATTCCCCAAATCTCCTCACTCCATATCCAGAAATCCTCAACTCTCCTCGTGCACAAAGGTATTTTCAAAATTTATTCAGCATCAATCGGGACAAACACAGTGCGCACCAAGTCCTCCCGCCATGAGGATAAAGTGGGATTCAAGGGGAGCTGCCGGGTGGGAGCCCTCAACCAAGGGTGTCCATATGCCCCGCCTTCAGTGAGTCCACCTCCAGACTCGCTGAAGGGACGACCGAGATGGGCCGGCCCATGTGCGCGGCAGGCCGCAGGATCTTTTTTCCGTTTTGTTTTTTTGCTTTATTTTATATTTTAAAATATTCTAAATACATATTACAAAAAACATTTGAAAAAGGGTTGAACAAGTATTTGAAAAATATTGAATAAGTATTTAAAAAATTTATCACCTATTTGAAAATTGTTAATCAAGCATTCAGAAAAATGTTGAATGTAAATAGAAAATTGTTCATCATGTATTAAAAAAATGGTGATTTTTTTATCATGTATATAAAAATGTTAATGAAGAATTTTGAAAAAAATGTTGAACAAGCATTTGAAGTTAACCAAGTAGTTGGGAAGTGTTAAATGTGTATCAAAAAAATGTTGACGATGTATTAAAAAATCATGAAATTTTTTGATCATGTATATAAAAAATGTTAATCAAGCATTTGAATTTTTTTTGAACAAGTATTTGAAATATGTTAATCAACCATTTGGAAAATGCTAAACGTATATAAGAAAAAAAATGTTGACCATGTATTAAAAACATGACGAATTTTTTGATCATGTATATAAAAATGTTAATCAAGCATTTGAGAAAAAATGTTGAACAAGTGTTTGAAAAATGTTAATCAAGCGTTTGTGAAATGTTAAATGTGTATAGAATAAATGTTGATCATGTCTTATAAAAATGATTTGTTTTCTGAAAACTATTAATCAAACATTTAAAATGTTATAAATATATAAAAAAATATGACAATGTATCATAAATATTAATCATGTATTTAAAAATGTTAATCAAGCATTTGAAAAATGTTAAAAATGTGTATAGAAAAAATGTTAAATTTGTGTTAAAAAATGTTAAACGTGTATTAAAAAATGTTGTTGACATACACAATAAATGTGGAATAACGACCAATAGAACAAAGAAACCGGAAAAAGAAACAAATAAACATAAGAAAAAAGGAAGAAACAAAATGCAAAAACAGAATGAAAAATAGAGAAGAAAAAAGAAAAGAAACAAAAGAAAACCAAAAAATAAGATTTTTTGACTATGTATCTAGTAGTCCGCGCTCATGTGTAAGCAGGAACGGAGAAAGAAAAGAAAAAAAGGAAAATTTTGAAGAAATAAAAAAAGTTGGGTCTTTTACCTCAAATAGTCCGCGCCTCCTCCGTATCCACGAAGACAACAGTGGCGCGGTGGCTAGCAGCTTGTTAAGCCTATCTATATACTCGTCGGCGCTGCGGTGCCATGGCAAACATAGAGGAGGAGATGGGCTGGAGGGAAACAAAGAAGCCCATTTTTCTTCCTAATCTTTCTATTCATTGTATGTGCTAATGGGCCGGGCCGGTTACTTCAGACGCTTCAGCGAGAGAACCATCCGTCTCGCTTAATGCGAGACATAGTGCTCGCGCTCAACCAGTGATTTCGCGGAGCAAGCCCTCTAGTGAAGGACGGATCTACAGGGTGCGCCTTGTTTTGGTCAGCCTATCTACATACGATTCGGCGCGGCGGCGGCGCGGGAAAACATAGAGGAGGAGATTGGCTGCAGGGAAACAAAGAAGCCCAGCAAGCTGCGTGTTCCTGGCGCGAAAGGACTCGCCCCAGTGGCCAATCCCTTATTCCTCTCTGCTCCCGCTTTGGCTCTCTAGATCTGAACTCGCCGCCAGCCTATTCCCGCCTACCTCTGTGGTCCATTCCTCGTCGGCAACTCGCCGTCGCCGCCTACCGCTTGATTCCCTGCCTTGCCGCGTCCTTCCCCACACGCAATTGTTGCGCCCGCACACTAACCGTACCCGGCCGCCCAGTCCGTAGACTAGTCATGTTCGGCGGTGGGCGGTGTGCAAGGCTGCCCACGTGATATGTGCACCCTACCTTGCACTATAGCATCGGCCTGTAGCCATCGGCTGCCAGCTAGCCCTCCCACGGTCCCACGATTAAACACATTACACATGTACGGTAATCCCAAATTTCGACGGTCCCTAATTTTGCCAATTTCAAATTCAAACCTTATATTGGTTGATTCATTTTCTGTTGTTCAGCTATGATTGGTACTAATACAGGGAATGTTAAAATGTATTTAGAATTGTTGAATAATTGGTATGTACCATGTAGGCTTTTTGAATGCAAAATTGAGACTTAACTGGGAATATTAGTGTGTTTCTAAGATCATATTAATTTATACCTATGTGCTATTGGCTAATTATTAGAATGTCCACATGTCATATTGTTATCATTTTTTTGTAGGTAGACTACCCTGTTTTAAATTCCTAGATCCACCACTCCACAGCTGGGGCGGGGCTATAGTGTGGCCAGGGTGGGCCGCGGCCCATCCAGGGTTTTGGGTCAGCCTATTATACACTAGTAATTTGTACGTGCTTTGCACGTTAGACTATTATGTGTGACCACAATACTAAATCATGTAAATTAAAAATAGAATATTCTATGCTATAATAAAATTGTAACTTATGGATTTTTTTTACAATTTGTATTGAATCACGGTAGCACAACGAATTTCTATATGAAGAATGCTTTAAAAAACATACTTGTATTCCAAAAGAAATGTTATTGACGTGTTTGTGAAATCTTTTAGCTTTTTCATGTTCCAACTTGAAAATACAAATAAAGTTAGTTTGACGTTAATTTTCACCATTTCAAACAGTAAACTTTAAACAACTTAACATCCGATGAAGAAAAATAAATTAAAATCTAAATCTGAATTTTCTATAGGTTGTTTGAATATTTCTCTTAACAAACAGCAATACTGCTTTCGTTCCATATTATAGTGCATATATATTTTTGGAAAAGTTAATCCTCACAAACTTTGACCAAGTTTGTAACGAAACACATTTACATCTAGAATTCCAAGCATATATCATTAGCTTCATCGTAAGATGTATTTCATATTTTTATATTTTTGGTATTGTATATATAAATAGTTTTCCCTGTAAACTTGGTCAAAGTTTAAAAAATTTTACTTTTCAAAAAACTATACACGCTCCATTATGAAATGAATGAAATATTGACATGCGTACAATTTTTCCAATAGCATACTAATTCTTTTGAGAAAAATAAAAAATGCTTCCGTGCATGCATTCAACAGTATTCATGCGAGGAGCAAATTCCTATAGGCTGCTACCCTCTACGTGCACACTTCCTACGGGCTCAACTATACACGCTCCTAGGCTTCTAGGCTACACTGGAGTAGTACTAATAGGGTCAGTTCCCAATGTAAAGCTAGCTCGGTTGCTCCTCACGTGAAAGTTCTCGAGCAAGTGTCAGGTTGGTCAGACGCCAGCTGCGTTTATAACTCTAGAAAGATCCATCGACCTCGTTTTGGCGCGCGGTTGTGCGACGCGAATCCCAGAAACCATGGCTGTTGGATAAGTTGGCTTCAACATTGATAAGTGACATGGATTCATCACGTGGAAGAAATCAACGGCTAACAGATGCTTCTGCATCACTGTGGACAGCTAATCTAAATTTGAAAATTGGTAATACTATAGTAGTACAGATATAGATCTCTAAACGGGCCAGAGAGTCAAAAAACGGCTCAATATACATGCTAGTCGACACACACAACCACGCCCAATCCGTGCATCGCCATTCCTCGTGTTCAACGAATCGAGGCGTCCGACTCGCTGAAGCGCGCGAGCGTCTAGGCTGGCCCACCCGCGCGGGCAACACCAGCATGTTTCTCGATTTTGTATTTTTCAAGTTTTTTCTTTTTCTTTTTTTTTCTTTTTATATACTTTAAAATATCTCTACTCCTAATGTCTGACTTGGTGAATAATCTTCACGTTTTATTTTCGTCTGGTCTTTTTTTCGTTGGTTCTTTTTGGTCTCACCTCCCCTCATCACTCCCCGTTAATTTTTTCTTCTTCGCACTTCAAACGAATCGCGTCTGATACTCCTTTCATTTATTCGTGCTTGCTTTGGCAGGTGTCAATTCAATTCAATCATGTAAATATTTGGTAATTAAGAATTCAGAAATAATATCATATACATGAGATCACTTTCCAAACATATCACCTCCCTATCCGATTTATTTCTCCCACCGATTCCCTTTCAAACTTAGCTTCACTAGAAAAAAATAGAACCGTAGAAGGCACGCCCTCACGTGATCACCTATCACAATCTCCACCCTACGCACGCACCAAAGAAACCCACCCGGCACCAAACGCCGCTCCTCTCGATCCCCTCAAGTAAACGCGGCCACCGTCGTGCGATCTTCCTGACACAGACGCCGCCACCGCCTCCTTCCCACGTACGGCGTCCCCCACGTCCATGGGGACGGCGCCCGCGTCCTACACTGACCCTCCCCCCTCATATAGGTTGGTCGTTGATGGAGTGGGATGTGCCACTGCGGTTTGGGGAGGCGCAGCCACGATCTGGTTGGGATCTCAGTGTGGACTCGTTCTCTGCGATGGAGGATGGCGCTGCCTCCCTGGCAAATGGGATCGGAGGAAGGGGCTCTACGTCGTGAATGTCGGCGAGGCAGCGGCCGAAGGTGAGCCCAGCGGTGAAAATGGGTGTTCGTCCCATGAAATAGGCGGCCGCGAAGGGCGGATCTGAGGCCACCCCAATCGCCGGTGGCCCTTCCTCCCATCGCTCATTGCCTCCATTCTCTCCCTCCTCTAAATCTTCGTCGCCCTGCCTCTGATTCTGGCCGACGCCATCCGGCTCTCGCATCGGCCACCACCAGCACGGCTACGGACGAGGCGCAATCGTAGACGTCGCCGCCGCCATCCTCATCGACCTCCTCCACCATCCTTCCCAGCCGTTGCCGGGGGCACCCGCCATCTGCGCTCTAGCCCACCCGCTCCCTCCTCTCCCCTCCCCCCCTGCCTGCCAGCCCCGCGATCCACCGCACAGATGGCAGGTACTGGAGTGACCTCCTCCCCAGCGGATCCGGCCTCCTCCGATGGAGATCCATCCTGGGCACCGCCTTATTCTCCTGCGTGCGCGTCTATATCAACGTCTCATTCCACCTCACCTGAGCCTTTACCTTCCCACCTCTGCTTCAGATCGACATCAGTTTGCAAGGTATGTGCTTGATTGTTCCGAACTGGATCGATGGATTATGCAAGGTACTTTGTGTGTCGTCATTGACGGCAATCGTCACGCCATGCTACCATCGGAGGGCTCCCGCATCGATGATTAGGGTCTTCCGAACTGCACAAGCTCCATTGAGAAGGATGTTTTTAATTCTGGTTTTGCCTACATGCTTTCTTTGCCTGTGTCTACTTAGCTAATGTCTTCTTATAGATAGTAGCTGCTGAAGTGGTGTCACAGTTGTTCACTATAAGGAAACAACCATGATAACAAAAGTATATATTCCCTGACCTTTGACCTGAAGTACTTTTTCATTAGAAACTTGCAACAGCCAGGCATTGAAATTAGCAACAGCTTCGTACGTATTGAACTAATTTGCAGCAACACGTACTAAATTACTCCACTATGGACTACATATATTTAGGAACGGAGGGAGTACAGCAAACATGATCTCCTCTTCCAGTAAGCTAGTGGTAACCATCTTTGTCCCTGATTTGCTGGACTACTTAGTGCTTACAGAAGTAAGCTTGTTATTATTTTGTGATCTCTTGCAGATATGTACAATATGTTATGGGAAGATTGCGGGAACTTCTGAACCGGTCGTCCAGTAGTAGGTTCGTACTTCATACCAGCATGATGGTGTGTTATGTTTGCTTCACTTATTACTTGTTCGATTAGATCGTATTGGTGCCGTTGTGTCCAGGATACGAGTGAATTTTTGTGCATTTGGGCTGTTAGGCATGAAATGCGGGCAGTTTAGGCACTACGGCCTGAAGATTCCTTCAGGTTCACCGGAAATGACTACCAACTTGTTTAATTCTGTAGGTGCAGGTGCTGCCGGTTGACGGTGGCCTAACCATTAGTGTAACTGAAAGTGAACCAGGGCGATGTGCAGAAAAAAATCTTAGCACATAGGGTAGTACTCCCTTCGTATGTATATCACTTCCGAATACAAGTTCAGGTTATTAGGTAGTACTCTTGAATTTCAGGATTGATACTTGAAGATTTTAAAAGTTTACTAAATTTTGTACCAACTCTACTCTTATGTATAAGAAGAACATGCTCTAAAATATTGATAATTCATATGAAAGTAATCATTTGATTATTAAATCATGTTGCTAATAAGATAAGTTCTTGTCACTTATTTCTTAACAAATTTCCATTGTTCAAGTTCTGACTTCATTTGTTGAGCTATTTTAATTTTTGTATGAGAGAAATGAAACACTTTATGACTGGTATGTCGAAACTTTGATCAGTTCATTGTGGAATAATGGCGGTGATTTGGATTCTTAACTAAATTATGATAGGCTTCCATTTTGGGGGCTCTGGTTTGGTTTTATGTGTCTTTTTGTTACTAGGTAGAAAATACTTAATGCTGGTATCCCAGAGTTTTACTTACTGGATATAAATAGAAACGAGGCTTATTTATTGAGAATTTTATCTGTAGTGTGTGTCAGTGCCCTCGTACTTTTCAAGTGAAACCTTGAAGAAAAGCATAATTGATGCGGAGCATCCTACGGTCATCCCCATGGACCTACCATCTGAAGGAAATATGCCCTAGAGGCAATAATAAAGTATTATTTATTTCCTTATATCATGATAAATGTTTATTATTCATGCTAGAATTGTATTAACCGGAAACATAATACATGTGTGAATACATAGACAAACAGAGTGTCACTAGTATGCCTCTACTTGACTAGCTCGTTAATCAAAGATGGTTATGTTTCCTAGCCATAGACATGAGTTGTCATTTGATTAACGGGATCACCTCATTATGAGAATGACGTGATTGACTTGACCCATTCCGTTAGCTTAGCACCCGATCGTTTAGTATGTTGCTATTGCTTTCTTCATGACTTATACATGTTCCTATGACTATGAGATTATGCAACTCCCGTTTACCGGAGGAACACTTTGTGTGCTACCAAACGTCACAACGTAAATGGGTGATTATAAAGGTGCTCTACAGGTGTCTCCAAAGGTACTTGTTGGATTGGCGTATTTCGAGATTAGGATTTGTCACTCCGATTGTCGGAGAGGTATCTCTGGGCCCACTCGGTAATGCACATCACTATAAGCCTTGCAAGCATTGTGACTAATGAGTTAGTTGCGGGATGATGTATTACGGAACGAGTAAAGAGACTTGCCGGTAACGAGATTGAACTAGGTATCGAGATACCGACGATCAAATCTCGGGCAAGTAACATACCGGTGACAAAGGGAACAACGTATGTTGTTATGTGGTCTAACCGATAAAGATCTTCGTAGAATATGTGGGAGCCAATATGGGCATCCAGGTTCCGCTATTGGTTATTGACCGGAGACGTGTCTCGGTCATGTCTACATAGTTCTCGAACCCGTAGGGTCCGCACGCTTAACGTTACGATGACAGTTTTATTGAGTTTTGATGTACCGAAGGAGTTCGGAGTCCCGGATGAGATCGGAGATATGACGAGGAGTCTCAAAATGGTCGAGACGTAAAAATCGATATATTGGACGAATATTCGGACTTCGAAAAGGTTTCGAGTGATTCGGGTATTTTTCTGAGTATCGGAGAGTTACGGGAATTCGTATTGGGCCTTAATGGGCCATACGGGAAAGGAGAGAGGCCTCAAAAGGTGCCCGCACCCCTCCCCATGGTCTGGTCCGAATTGGACTAGGGAAGGGGGGCGCGCCCTTCCTTCTTTCTCCTTCCCCCTTCCCTTCTACTCCCACAAGGAAAGGAGGAGTCCTACTCCCACCGGGAGTAGGACTCCCCCCTATGGCGTGCCTCTCCCCTTGGTCGGCTGTAACACCCCGCATGTAACTTGCCATATTTGTAACTTCGACTCTTGCCATTTTCGGCTTTGTGATATGTTATTCCCTCCGTTGTCGGGTTTTGTCTTTGTTTTGTATTTTGTCATGTCATGCATTTTCATATCATGTCATCATGTGCATTGCATTTGCATACGTGTTCGTCTCATGCATCTGAGCATTTTTCCTGTTGTCCGTTTTGCAATCCGACGCTCCTATCTCCTCCGGTGCACCCCTCTTGTTTTCTTTCGTGTGCGTGTGTCAAACTTTCTCGGAATGGACCGAGGCTTGTCAAGTGGTCTTATTATACCATCCGGAGACTACCGGTCAAGTTTCGTTTCATTCGGAGGTCGTTTGGTACTCCAACGTTTAACCGGGCATCCGCAAAGTCCATTTGAGTGTCCAGCAAAACCCCCTCTAAAACCAGCCCAAAACCCACCAAACTCTTTTCCATGCTTTAGGTCGTTCGATCACGATCGTGTGGGCGAAAACCGCACCTCATTTGGAGCCTCCTAGCTCCCTCTACCTATTTATATGTGGGCATCCCGAAAACGAAATCGCAGACGAAACCCTAGAAACTCCCTCCGCGTCGCGCCGGACGCGTCCGCTCCGGCCGGACGAAGCCGCCGCCGCCGCCCGGCCAACCAGTGCGCGCCACGTCGCCTCCTCCTCTCTCCCACGCCGCCTCTCCCCACGCCGCAGGCCCACCGGGCCCAGGCGGGGCCCGCCCGAGCCCACATCGCCGCCGCCCGAGCCCGCGCTCTCCTCTCCTCCGCGCAGGCGACCGAGCCCGCCGCCGCCTTGCTCGCCTCCGGCCGCCGCCCGCGAGCCTGCCGGCGCCGCCGCCTGCCGGTGCCGCCGCGCCGCCCCTCCGGTCTCCTCCTCCCCCGCCGGTGCTGCCTCTCGGCCCCGCCGTCGTCCTCCATCGCCATCGTCGGCCGCCCGCCGAAGCTCGATCGGATCTGGTGAGGAAGAGCTCGAGCGTTGACTTTCTCACCCCCCTAATTTCTCTAAGTCACAAATTTTCTCAGCAAGTGCCTATGTTCGTGATGCCATAACTCCGTGCATGTAGCTTTGATTTGCGCGTGTAATATGTCAAATTGTTCGTCTCGTGATGCTCTTCATTTTGTTCAATTGCACCATGTTCATTAGAGGTCATCTTGATGCCCAAATCTCTGATGGAAGAGGGCTAGTTGCTGTTATTCTCTGGTTCTTGACAGAACTTGGAGATTTGTCATTTTTGTATCTTTTAATCTGTGCATCTTTTGAGCATGAGCTCTACATGTGTTTTAAAGTATGCCATGTCATCTTTCCAGTGGTGTAGCCCATGTATTTTTATGATCTCTGTGGTGACTAGCACAAGCATGCAAAGTAGGCCCCGTAATATTTCTGATTTCAGGGACAGTGAATTCTCTAAGTCCTTGTCTGCTGTAATTTTGTCGCCATGTAAACTTGATGCTACAGAGAGATCCATGCATATTTTGGAGATATTCAGTAAGGATGTTTTGTAGCTATAGTTGTAATTGATCCATTCCTGCAATTGTTTGCAATTATGGAGTGCCATAGCATGACTCAATCTTGCTCTACTTTTGCTATAAAATATTTCTGGCAGATTCTTAACATGATATGCAATTTTGCCAAGCTTATTGTAGTTGATCCATACATGCTATGCTATTGTTCTTGCCATGGTTAGCTTCATAAACATGCCATCTTGCTGTAGGTTTGCTTGGTTTGTAGTGCATTGCTCTGTAGTGAGTGCATCAAGCTCACAAAGAGGCCTACATATTATTATTTCTGACATGCTCTGTTTTCTGCTAAGTCTGAAACCTGTTAACGAAACTTGCTATGTTTACATGCTTGCCATCATATCTTCTGGTCCTTTTTGGCTTATGGTCAGTAAGGGACTTTTGTCATGTGCATTTAGTAGAACTCTGCCATGCCTTGTTTTGTTATGTTAAGTTCCTGTAGCATGTTGATTTCGTGCTCTGAACATTGCTACCTGATGCTGTTTACTGCCATGTCTAGTTTTTCACTAAGTCTGTGAACCTGTAATCTTTTGCACTTTTGCCATGCTTGTTTGAGCTTGATATGTTGTGAACTAGCCGTAGCTCAGTGTTCATTTTTTGTCAAGCATCTCCTATTGTAACATGGATATCACAATATCTCTTATTTAATTAATGCAGAACATGGATATGTTGGGATATCACAATATCTCTTATTTAATTAATGCATCTATATATTTGGTAAGGGTGGAAGGCTCGGCCTTATGCCTGGTGTTTTGTTCCACTCTTGCCGCCCTAGTTACTGTTATACCGGGATTATGTTCCTTGAGTTTGCGTTCCTTACACGGTCGGGTGATTTATGGGACCCCCTTGACAGTTCGCCTTGAACAAAACTCTTCCAGGAAGGCCCAACTTTGGTTTTACCATTTGCCGCCTAAGCCTTTTCCCCCGGGTTTTCGCGAGCTTGAGGGTCATCTTTATTTGAACCCCTGGGCCAGTGTTCCTCTGAGTGCTGGTCCAAACTAGAGCCACTTGCAGCGCCACCTTGGGGAAACTCGAGGATTGGTTTTAGCTGTACGTAGTGTTCATCCGGTGTGCCCTGAGAACGAGATATGTGCAGCTCCTATCGGGATTTGTCGGCACATTCGGGCGGCTTTGCTGGTCTTGTTTTACCATTGTCGAAATGTCTTGTAAACCGGGATTCCGAGACTGATCGGGTCTTTCCGGGAGAAGGTTTATCCTTCGTTGACCGTGAGAGCTTATGATGGGCTAAGTTGGGACACCCCTGCAGGGTATTATCTTTCGAAAGCCGTGCCCGCGGTTATGAGGCAGATGAGAATTTGTTAATGTCCGGTTGTAGATAACTTGTCACTTGACCCAATTAAAAATACATCAACTGCGTGTGTAGCCGTGATGGTCTCTTCTCGGCGGAGTCCGGGAAGTGAACACGGTCTGAGTTATGTATGACGTAAGTAGGTGTTCAGGATCACTTCTTGGTCATTGCTAGATGACGTCCGTTCCGTTGCTTCTCTTCTCGCTCTCATTGGCGCAAGTTAGCCACCATTTATGCTTTTGCCGCTGCAGCTCCACCTCATTACACCATCCTTTCCTACAAGCTTAAATAGTCTTGATCTCGCGGGTGTGAGATTGCTGAGTCCCCGTGACTCACAGAATCTACCAAAACAGTTGTAGGTGCCGACGATGCTAGTGCAGATGATGGCGTCGATCTCAAGTGGGAGTTCGACGAGGAACGTGGTCGTTACTATGTGTCTTTTCCTGATGATCAGTAGTGGAGCCCAGTTGGGACGATCGGGGATCTAGCATTTGGGGTTGTCTTATTTTCATCTGGATTTTGACCGTAGTCGGTCTATATGCTTGTATTCTGGATGATGTATGAATAATATTTATGTTTTGTGTGAAGTGGCGATTGTAAAAGCCAACTCTTTATCCCATTCTTGTTCATTACATGGGATTGTGTGAAGATGACCCTTCTTGCGACAAAACCACTATGCGGTTATGCCTCTAAGTCGTGCCTCGACACGTGGGAGATATAGCCGTATCGTGGGCGTTACATCGGCTGCCTCCCCCTTGCTCCTTTATATACGGGGGCAGGGGGGCACCCCAGAGACACAACAATTGATCCTTGAGATCTCTTAGCCGTGTGCGGTTCCCCCCTCCACCATATTACACCTCGATAATACCGTTGCAGAGCTTAGGCGAAGCCCTGCGTCGGTGGAACATCATCATCGTCACCACGCCGTCGTGCTGACGAAACTCTCCCTCAACACTCGGCTGGATCGGAGTTCGAGGGACGTCATCGAGCTGAACGTGTGTAGAACTCGGAGGTGCCGTACGTTCGGTACTTGATCGGTCGGATCGTGAAGACGTACGACTACATCAACCGCGTTGTGATAACGCTTCCGCTGTCGGTCTACGAGGGTACGTGGACAACACTCTCCCCTCTCGTTGCTATGCATCACCATGATCTTGCGTGTGCGTAGGAAATTTTTTGAAATTACTACGTTCCCCAACACCATCGTCTCATCAAGAGCCAAGAGGACCTATGATACGAGCACGAGCTAGAGCTCTCAAGAACGAGGTGACTTCCTTCCTTAGTGGTATCACATATGATCCACTCGAGACATGGCTACTACCTAAGTTCGAGACGTTGTGCATGATTAGGTGTCAAGACAACCCCCCCCCCCCCCGAAGATGCTCGTGAAGACGAACAAGTCGCCAAGTCCACGGATGAAGAGGAACGCCGGAAGGAGAAGAAGGCAGCTCCAGGACCCGGACATCCGGCCGCTGAAGGCATCCACTACAGCAGCATCCCAGCCGCCAAGCACCTGCAGGCCCCGGACATCCGGCCCAAGCCCGGAAATCCGGCCAGAAGCCCGGAAATCCGGCACCCTCTATCCAGAGAGCACCGAGGCCGGCCCCGCCAGCCCGGACATCCAGACCCCCAGCCCCGACATCCGGCCCGTCCCGAGCCGCCGGATATCCGACCCCAACGCCCGGACGTCCGGACAAGCTCCGTCTAGAGAACAAAAGAGAAGCTCCCGTCAGCCCGGACATCTGGCCCCAGCCCCGGACATCCGGCTCCTCACGAAGGCCCGGACATCCGGCCCGTCTGTCTGCGCATAGTAAAGGGCCGAGGCCCATGTACCCCTTCGCCCACCTAGACTATATATACTCCTCCTCCTCCCTCTTTCTAGGGTTAGCATTGGTTTAGCTCATATGTGAGATAGAGCTTTGCTCATCCATACGGATCTACTCCTTGAGAGAGACCGCGGCCCCTCTACGAAGAAGATCCCCCTTGGATTCAAGACCCCCTCTTGGGTGGCCCCATCAAGACCTCCTCTAGGAGAAGAACCGGTTATCTTTGTATCGTCCTTTGTTGATCGTGGATCTTGTACCTCCTCTCATGTTTCGAGGATCTAGCACATGTGTGACTATATCTTGTTGGTTTGAGTGATTCTCTTGTGCTTTCCCTCGTGTTTCCCCTCGTGTTCTTCGTGTTCTTAGTTGGGATCCGCTCCTTTCGTGAAAGATCGGCCATCTAGGGTTCCACCCTACATCATCTTGGATCAGAGCCAACTTGTCTCATGATATCTTGGTATCATGAGCCACGTTGATCACGATTTCGGAGCCCCCCCTCTTCGTTTTCTAGCCTAGTTTTGTTGATTTTGTCCCTAATTCGAAAATTCCCCACAAAAATAGCGCCAATTTTTTTTTGTGATTTGTTGGTGTGATGAAGTTTTGTTGGATTTGATCCGCGGATTTCATGTGTTGCGGGTAGACCTAGCTTTCCACCATCTTTTCCCCAATTTCCATCCACAAAATCTCCCAAATTGTGCCCCGGATTTGACCTCTCCATGCGAAGTTCATCGAGTTCGTCCACGGATCCAGAGCCCGAACATCTGGCCCGACAGCCCGGACATCCAGTCATCCCGGACATCCGGCCCGCAAGCCCGGACATCCGGCCCCTGATAGCATCACTTCCATCCACCGCTTCTTTCCCGCCTAACTTTCGTCAAATTTTGACCCGGTGCCCACTTCCACTTCCGCATACCACCACCACTTCCGCATAGCACCACCATAGCCTTCCCGCTACCACCTCCGACAATTTTGACACGTTTTGCTTTGAGAATTTGAGTTGCGGTTCCCGTGTCCTATTGTGTTTCGGCTATCTAGGTACGGTTCGACATCGACATCACCGCCGCTCATCTTCGCCACGGACTCGTCATCAACAACGACAACTCCACCATTTTGGAACCGTACTGTGAGAAACAACGGTAACCTCATCTTTGTATCGTGATATCATTCTACATTCTTGCCATTGCATTGATAACCCCATAGCCTTACTTTTGCGTCACTTACCCATCGAGACTAGCCTTTGAGTATTGCCGGCAACGTAACTTGTGCACATTAGTGATCATACTTCCCATAGCATACATACCATATCATCGTGTTGCATATCTTGGTATCATCTCTTGTGTCACAAGGTTGTCATTGCATATACACAATTGCTATCTTGGTTCGTGAAGCATTGCATGAGAAAAGAGCTCAAACAACAAAGAGCCAAACAAGCTTTTAAGCAAAGAGCTTATAAGCAAGAACCATAGCATCATACAACATTAAGATTGTCATACTCGATCATCTTGGATCATATCATCGGAATACCATACATATAGCATACTTGGGATAGGAGTCGTTGCATTTTTGCTTAGTAGGTTGTGCACAAGTTCGTATCCGCCTATTGTGCAATCGTGCTAGCGTCTCTCTAGTGTTGTGCAACAAGAGCATTTTCGTGGATTCCACATTTTGCCTCATCCCTTGGTTGCACCACCCCACTTATCTATTTGCGTGTGCATTTCTATGTACCATATCTTGCTATTGGTCTACTTGTTGCATTTGCAAATTTGCGAATCTTTTCCAACATTATTGAGTCTCACTTACAATTGCATCAAATTTTGTGCCACCATCCTAACCGAGCTCCACCATAAGCTTTTACTTGTGTAGGTGTGAGAAACCACAAGCATTGGTACCAATTATGCTATTTCCTTGTTACACATTGGAGTGATCATTGATCCATCTTCAACATTGGTCAAGGTACATTTGGTATAAGTTCTTCTCTTTCTCCCACTCACATATTTTTGTTTGGAATGATGGATAGGCCAAGTACTTCTACCAACCCACTCTTTCTTGAGCAAGACGACGACCCGAACAACTACGTCACCAAGCTACACCTATTTGGTACACAATGAGCTTTGCATGAAGAGCAACTAGCAATGAGCGACCGCATCGACAACCTCGCCACCGACTTGCGACTCTCCGAGCAACGTACAAGAGACTACTTCGACAACAAGCTCAACGAACACAAGCACGAGAATGACACAAGAATGGACGAGATTCGTGCCTTGTTGGTCAACCGCTCTGCTTTGTTGGTCAACCGCTCTTCTACCACTTCGTCCTACTCAAGACGGAGCCACTCGAGTCGACACTCCGATGACACTATCTCCGGCTCAAGTACCCCAACATCGAACACTCTTCGTCGAGCCGCGCACCAAGACCGTCATGCCAACCGCAATCCTCTACACGACACTGACTCTCAAGAGCAAGCTCGCGCGCAAGAACATCGACACCGTCAAAATCAAGCTACTTTCGTGCAAGCACAAGAACGGCAACGTCTACGCCAACAACAAGAGGAAGAGCGTGCGACAACACCAAGATGCACAAGATGCCGAGGCACAACATCAAGAACAACAACTCCGTGAAGCTCAAGCACTTGAGGCACAACGTGCCCTTCGTGATTCAAGTCGAGCCGTAGCCAACCAAGGCCGACAAGCTCATGAGCATCAAGAAGCGCTTCATGATGAAGTTCAAGAGCGGATTTATCAACCACGTGTGCATCGTCAAGCTCCTCGTCAAGATCGACAAGCGCCTCCTCAAGCTCGACAAGAAACTCAAGTTCGCCAAGAACATGAAGACAATGGAAATCCTCCAAGACAGGAGCAACATGAGGTCGACAACCCTCCTCGCCAAGAGCAAAATGAGATTTTCAATCCTCAATGACATGGGCGTCATCATCCTCGACCCCAACACAATGAAGAGCAACGATACGGCAAGCTAAAGTTCACCATGCCCAAGTTCACCGGAAGCAATGACCCCGAAGAGTACATATCATGGGCATTGAAGGTTGACAAAATCTTCCGTTTGCACAACTATGAAGAAGAGAAGAAGATCGCGATGGCATCCCTTGAGTTCCAAGACTACGTCCTCATTTGGTGGGAACAAGTCATTGAGCGCCGAGCGGCAAGAGGTGAACCACCCATCACTACTTGGGCGCAAATGAAGGATGTCATGAGAGCACGTTTCGTGCCTAACTAGTACAACCGTGACCTCTTCAAGAAACTCCAACTACTCAAGCAAGGAACCAAGAGCGTTGAAGAATACTACAAAGAAATGGAGATTTCCATGATATGAGCCAATGTCACGGAAGATGATGAGCAAACTATGGCACGTTTCTTGAATGGACTCAATCACCCTATATATCAAGAAGATCGCCGACTTCCAACCATACTCGAACCTCATCGAGCTAGTGCATCAAGCTACCAAAGCGAAACATCAAGTGCAATATACTTCAAATATGCCAAGTTCTCATCCAAGTCCTATGGCTTCTCCAACAATCAAGCTTCAACGACTCCAACACCTTCTACCTCAACCAAGCCATCTACAAGCAACAGCGACAAGTCAAGTTACAAGAAAATTTCGACAACCTCAAGTCGTCCTCCTACTTGCCGGTGGAAACGACACCTATGGAATCACTGGGATCCCTTCTACGGTTGGCGGGCGCGAGGTTATGCAAAGAGCGGGTCTGACAGGAAGCACACGGATCGTTTACCCAGGTTCGGGCCGCAAAGATGCGTAATACCCTAGTCCTGCTTTGGTGGATGTATTTGAGTGTTCTTGTGTTCTTGAGCTAGCTACGGGGTGCAACTTGCCCAAAAGAGCCAAATCCCTCTCTTGGTCGCCTCGGGCCTCCTTTTATAGGCAAAAGGGGTTGCCACAGTGGCACACAGGAGGTGGAAAGGTGCACAGTCGATAAGCCTATCCTTTGGGACCGTCGGACAAACGCATTTAATGCACCGCCGACGTGCCCCCCTTGCTTTATCGGGGACGGCAAGGAAGCACGTCCCAGCTGTCGCCGCCTCGCCTGGCCTTGACAGGCGTCCGAGCTGATGAGGCATCGCGGCGCCATGTTGGCTGGCTGCTGGACTGGCGCGGTGGTGGAGCCTTCACGAAGACCTGCATGCCACCACGCAGGTGCTTGCTGAGTTGGTTGTGGAGGCCGCTCGTTGCCACGCAGGTGCCTGCTCAGCTGGTTGAGCTGGCAGCTGCATGGGGACGGCGGTGGAGCCTTGGCAGACGCGGGCCTGGCTGTGGCCTCGCTGATGCCCTCGGCAAGGGTCTTGCCGGGGGCTTGGCAAGGGTCTTGCCGTGGCATTGCAGTCGTCCCCGGCAAGGGTCTTGCCGGGGGTCTTGTGGATTCCCTCGGCTAGGATCCCGCCGAGGGTCGCCGTCTTCTGGTCCTCATCTGATCTCACATGTTTATGATCTTGACGAAGATCTGCATGCCACCACAGAGGCGCCTCCCGAGCCTTGGTTCCAATGTAGTTGGTTGGGTTGGAACCCGTGGGCTCAAGGGTGGCTTGCTCCGCTGGCATCGGGCAAGTTGCCCCGGCAAGGCTCTTGTCGGGGCTGCGGAGGCTGCCTCGGCAAGGATCTTGCCAAGGGAGTCCACCTCGCCCTCTTGCTCTCCTGTGTTTCTGGTCTTGGCGTTGCCTTGGTTGTCTCGTGCTTTGGCTTCTCTCCGGCTTCCCTCCTCTGCCCTGCTAAGTGTGGCCGTGGGCGCGGCTCCGACTGCCCGTGCACAAGTAAAGGGGTAACAAAGGAGTGCCCCTACTTTTGTACACCGACAGGAGCCCCCGGGCCTGGGCCACACATAAGCGCGACGCGTTGTTGGGCCAGGCCCAGAACGGTGCGTGGGCAGGCGGGGCGGATTTTTACCGTAGTAACTATTTCGTCCGCTGCGCTTCCCCATGACCCGTGTTGAACGCGCGACGTGGAGGGTCGTGTGTGACGTGGGGGTCATGCGTGGGGCGGTTTTCGCACACATGCATCACATCACAGTTAATGGGAAAAGAGGCGGCCCGCGCCTTCCCCGTAAAAAGGAATAATCGCGGGCGCGCTGCTCATTTACCCTCCATGCTTTCCCCAATCTCGGAACCGCCGTCCCCTTCTTCCTTCTCCTCAAGATCTTGCCTTTGCTCGCCGCCGTCGCGCCTTCGCCATCCTTCATTCCTTGCCTCCCGCATCCGCCATGGCACCAAAAACCAGTAGAGGCAAGGGAGTAGCCAAGGATGCCGGGACGAGCGAGCCGCCGGAGAGCGAGTTGGCGGTGCGGCGGACGCAGTCCGCCTACTTCCCCATGGCGGTCGATGCAGTCCACCTCCGGGACTACTTCAAGCATCTGTGGGGGTGTAAGACAGGGGGAGATGACGGGGAACCCGGCCACGCGCGTCATCCCTGCTGCCTTCGCCGAGGCCGGCCCGAATCGGTACCCGTTCTTTGTTGACTACTTCTCCTTCGGCCTCTTCCCCCCCCCCCCTTCTCTGATTTCTTCAATGATATCATGCACACCTACAGCTTTCATCTTCTGGATTTTACCCCAAATGCCATGGCGTGCATGGCTCTTTTTGTGCATCTCTGTGAGGGCTTCGTCGGGGTGCATCCCAACACGGCGCTCTTCCACCACTAATTTTTCCCTTGGATACTTTTGTTTGAAATATGCCCTAGAGGCAATAATAAAATGGTTATTATTATATTTCCTTGTTCATGATAATTGTCTATTGTTCATGCTATAATTGTGTTATCCGGAAATCGTAATACATGTGTGAATACATAGACCACAACGTGTCCCTAGTAAGCCTCTAGTTGACTAGCTCGTTGATCAACAGATAGTCATGGTTTCCTGACTATGGACATTGGATGTCATTGATAACGGGATCACATCATTAGGAGAATGATGTGATGGACAAGACCCAATCCTAAGCATAGCACAAAGATCGTGTAGTTCGTTTGCTAGAGCTTTTCCAATGTCAAGTATCATTTCCTTAGACCATGAGATCGTGTAACTCCCGGATGCCGTAGGAGTGCTTTGGGTGTACCAAACGTCACAACGTAACTGGGTGACTATAAAGGTACACTACAGGTATCTCTGAAAGTGTCTGTTGGGTTGACACGGATCGAGACTGGGATTTGTCACTCCGTATGACGGAGAGGTATCTCTGGGCCCACTCGGTAATGCATCATCATAATGAGCTCAAAGTGACCAAGTGGTTGGTCACGGGATCATGCATTACGGTACGAGTAAAGTGACTTGCCGGTAACGAGATTGAACAAGGTATTGGGATACCGACGATCGAATCTCGGGCAAGTAACGTACCGATTGACAAAGGGAATTGTATACGGGATTGATTGAATCCTCGACATCGTGGTTCATCCGATGAGATCATCGTGGAACATGTGGGAGCCAACATGGGTATCCAGATCCCGCTGTTGGTTATTGACCGGAGAGTCGTCTCGGTCATGTCTGCATGTCTCCCGAACCCGTAGGGTCTACACACTTAAGGTTCGGTGACGCTAGGGTTGTAGAGATATTAGTATGCGGAAACCCGAAAGTTGTTCGGAGTCCCGGATGAGATCCCGGACGTCACGAGGAGTTCCGGAATGGTCCGGAGGTGAAGAATTATATATAGGAAGTCCAGTTTCGGCCACCGGGAAAGTTTCGGGGGTTATCGGTATTGTACCGGGACCACCGGAAGGGTCCCGGGGGTCCACCGGGTGGGGCCACCTGTCCCGGAGGGCCCCATGGGCTGAAGTGGGGAGGGGAACCAGCCACTGGTGGGCTGGTGCGCCCCCCTTGGGCCTCCCCTGCGCCTAGGGTTGGAAACCCTCGGGGTGGGGGGCGCCCGACTTGGCTTGGGGGGCAAGCCACCCCCTTGGCCGCCCCCCCCTCAGATGGGATCTCCAGGGGGCCGGCGCCCCCCCCAGGACCCCTATAAATAGTGGGGGGAGGGAGGGCAGCCGCACCACAGCCCCTGGCGCCTCCCTCTCCCTCCCGCTTGCGCTTGGCGAAGCCCTGCCGGGATCCCCGCTACTTCCACCACCACACCGTCGTGCTGCTGGATCTCCATCAACCTCTCCTTCCCTCTTGCTGGATCAAGAAGGAGGAGACGTCGCTGCTCCGTACGTGTGTTGAACGCGGAGGTGCCGTCCGTTCGGCGCTCGGTCATCGGTGATTTGGATCACGACGAGTACGACTCCATCAACCCCGTTCACTTGAACGCTTCCGCTCGCGATCTACAAGGGTATGTAGATGCACTCCTTCCTTCTCGTTGCTAGTAAACTCCATAGATGGATCTTGGTGATGCGTAGAAAATTTTAAATTTCTGCAACGATCCCCAACAGTGGCATCATGAGCCAGGCCTATGCGTAGTTACTATGCACGAGTAGAACACAAAGCAGTTGTGGGCGTAGATGTTGTCAATTTTTCTTGCCACTACTAGTCTTATCTTGTTTCGGCGGTATTGTGGGATGAAGCGGCCCGGACCGACCTTACACGTACGCTTACGTGAGACAGGTTCCACCGACTGACATGCACTAGTTGCATAAGGTGGCTAGCGGGTGTCTGTCTCTCCCACTTTAGTCGGAACGGATTCGATGAAAAGGGTCCTTATGAAGGGTAAATAGAAATTGGCATATCACGTTGTGGTTTTACGTAGGTAAGAAACGTTCTTGCTAGAAACCTATAGAAGCCACGTAAAAACTTGCAACAACAATTAGAGGACGTCTAACTTGTTTTTGCAGCATGTGCCTTGTGATGTGATATGGCCAAAAGGATGTGATGAATGAGATATATGTGATGTATGAGATTGATCATGTTCTTGTAATAGGAATCACGACTTGCATGTCGATGAGTATGACAACCGGCAGGAGCCATAGGAGTTGTCTTTATTTTTTGTATGACCTGCGTGTCATTGAATAACGCCATGTAAATTACTTTACTTTATTGCTAAACACGTTAGCCATAGAAGTAGAAGTAATCGTTGGCGTGACAACTTCATGAAGACACGATGATGGAGATCATGATGATGGAGATCATGGTGTCATGCCGGTGACGAAGATGATCATGGCGCCCCGAAGATGGAGATCAAAGGAGCAAAATGATATTGGCCATATCATGTCACTATTTGATTGCATGTGATGTTTATCATGTTTTACATCTTATTTGCTTAGAACGACGGTAGTAAGTAAGATGATCCCTTATAATAATTTCAAGAAAGTGTTCCCCCTAACTGTGCACCGTTGCGAAGGTTCGTTGTTTCGAAGCACCACGTGATGATCGGGTGTGATAGATTCTAACGTTCGCATACAACGGGTGTTGACGAGCCTAGCATGTACAGACATGGCCTCGGAACACACGCAATACACTTAGGTTGACTTGACGAGCCTAGCATGTACAGACATGGCCTCGGAACACGGAAGACCGAAAGGTCGAGCATGAGTCGTATAGAAGATACGATCAACATGAAGATGTTCACCGATGTTGACTAGTCCGTCTCACGTGATGATCGGACACGGCCTAGTTGACTCGGATCATGTTTCACTTAGATGACTAGAGGGATGTCTATCTGAGTGGGAGTTCATTGAATAATTTGATTAGATGAACTTAATTATCATGAACTTAGTCTAAAATCTTTACAATATGTCTTGTAGATCAAATGGCCCACGTTGCCCTCAACTTCAACGCGTTCCTAGAGAAAACCAAGCTGAAAGATGATGGCAGCAACTATACGGACTGGGTCCGGAACCTGAGGATCATCCTCATAGCTGCCAAGAAAGATTATGTCCTAGAAGCACCGCTAGGTGAAGCACCCATCCCAGAGAACCAAGACGTTATGAACGCTTGGCAGTCACGTGCTGATGATTACTCCCTCGTTCAGTGCGGCATGCTTTACAGCTTAGAACCGGGGCTCCAAAAGCGTTTTGAGAAACACGGAGCATATGAGATGTTCGAAGAGCTGAAAATGGTTTTCCAAGCTCATGCCCGGGTCGAGAGATATGAAGTCTCCGACAAGTTCTTCAGTTGTAAAATGGAGGAAAATAGTTCTGTCAGTGAGCACATACTCAAAATGTCTGGGTTACACAACCGCTTGTCTCAGCTGGGAGTTAATCTCCCGGATGACGCGGTCATTGACAGAATCCTTCAGTCGCTTCCACCAAGCTACAAGAGCTTTGTGATGAACTTCAATATGCAGGGGATGGAAAAGACCATTCCTGAGGTATATTCAATGCTGAAATCAGCGGAGGTGGAGATCAAAAAGGAACATCAAGTGTTGATGGTGAATAAAACCACTAAGTTCAAGAAAGGCAAGGGTAAGAAGAACTTCAAGAAGGACGGCAAGGGAGTTGCCGCGCCCGGTAAGCCAGTTGCCGGGAAGAAGCCAAGGAATGGACCCAAGCCTGAGACTGAGTGCTTTTATTGCAAGGGAAGTGGTCACTGGAAGCGGAACTGCCCCAAATACTTAGCGGACAAGAAGGCCGGCAACACCAAAGGTATATGTGATATACATGTAATTGATGTGTACCTTACCAGTACTCGTAGTAGCTCCTGGGTATTTGATACCGGTGCGGTTGCTCATATTTGTAACTCAAAACAGGAGCTGCGGAATAAGCGGAGACTGGCGAAGGACGAGGTGACGATGCGCGTCGGGAATGGTTCCAAGGTCGATGTGATCGCCGTCGGCACGCTACCTCTGCATTTACCTACGGGATTAGTTTTAAACCTCAATAATTGTTATTTAGTGCCAGCTTTGAGCATGAACATTGTATCTGGATCTCGTTTAATGCGAGATGGCTACTCATTTAAATCCGAGAATAATGGTTGTTCTATTTATATGAGAGATATGTTTTATGGTCATGCCCCGCTGGTCAATGGTTTATTCTTAATGAATCTCGAACGTGATGTTACACATATTCATAGTGTGAATACCAAAAGATGTAAAGTTGATAACGATAGTCCCACATACTTGTGGCACTGCCGCCTTGGTCACATTGGTGTCAAGCGCATGAAGAAGCTCCATGCAGATGGACTTTTGGAGTCTCTTGATTACGAATCATTTGACACGTGCGAACCATGCCTCATGGGTAAGATGACCAAGACTCCGTTCTCCGGAACAATGGAGCGAGCAACCAACTTATTGGAAATCATACATACCGATGTGTGCGGTCCAATGAGTGTTGAGGCTCGCGGTGGCTATCGTTATGTTCTCACTCTCACTGATGACTTAAGTAGATATGGGTATGTCTACCTAATGAAACACAAGTCTGAGACCTTTGAAAAGTTCAAGGAATTTCAGAGTGAGGTTGAGAATCAACGTGACAGGAAAATAAAGTTCTTACGATCAGATCGTGGAGGAGAATATCTAAGTCACGAATTTGGTACGCACTTAAGGAAATGTGGAATCGTTTCACAACTCACGCCGCCTGGAACACCTCAGCGAAATGGTGTGTCCGAACGTCGTAATCGCACTCTATTGGATATGGTGCGATCTATGATGTCTCTTACCGATCTACCGCTCTCATTTTGGGGCTATGCTTTAGAGACTGCCGCATTCACTTTAAATAGGGCTCCGTCGAAATCCGTTGAGACGACACCGTATGAATTATGGTTTGGGAAGAAACCTAAGCTGTCGTTTCTAAAAGTTTGGGGATGCGATGCTTATGTCAAGAAACTTCAACCTGAAAAGCTCGAACCCAAGTCGGAGAAATGCGTCTTCATAGGATACCCTAAGGAAACCATTGGGTATACCTTCTACCTCAGATCCGAAGGCAAGATCTTTGTTGCCAAGAACGGGTCCTTTCTGGAGAAAGAGTTTCTCTCGAAAGAAATAAGTGGGAGGAAAGTGGAACTTGATGAGGTGATAGTCACCCCTTCCGAACCGGAAAGTAGCGCAGCGCGGGAAGATGTTCCTGTGGTGCCTACACCGACTGGGGAGGAAGTTAATGATGATGATCATGAAGCTTCGGATCAAGTTACTGCTGAACTTCGTAGGTCCACAAGGACACGTTCCGCACCAGAGTGGTACGGCAACCCTGTCCTGGAAATCATGTTGTTAGACAACGGTGAACCTTCGAACTATGAAGAAGCGATGGCGGGCCCGGATTCCAACAAATGGCTTGAAGCCATGCAATCCGAGATAGGATCCATGTATGAAAACGAAGTATGGACTTTGACTGACTTGCCCGATGATCGGCGAGCCATAGAAAATAAATGGATCTTTAAGAAGAAGACAGACGCGGATGGTAATGTGACCATCTATAAGGCTCGACTTGTCGCTAAGGGTTATCGACAAGTTCAAGGGGTTGACTACGATGAGACTTTCTCACCCGTAGCGAAGCTGAAGTCCGTCCGAATCATGTTAGCAATTGCCGCATTCTATGATTATGAGATATGGCAAATGGACGTCAAAACGGCATTCCTTAACGGCTTTCTTAAGGAAGAATTGTATATGATGCAGCCGGAAGGTTTTGTCGATCCTAAGAATGCTAACAAGGTATGCAAGCTCCAGCGCTCCATCTATGGGCTGGTGCAAGCATCTCGGAGTTGGAACATTCGATTTGATGAGATGATCAAAGCGTTTGGGTTTACACAGACTTATGGAGAAGCCTGTGTTTACAAGAAAGTGAGTGGGAGCTCTGTAGCATTTCTCATATTATATGTGGATGACATACTATTGATGGGAAATGATATAGAATTCTTGGAAAGTATAAAGGCCTACTTGAATAAGTGTTTTTCAATGAAGGACCTTGGAGAAGCTGCTTATATATTAGGCATCAAGATCTATAGAGATAGATCAAGACGCCTCATTGGTCTTTCACAGAGTACGTACCTTGACAAGATATTGAAGAAGTTCAATATGGATCAGTCCAAGAAGGGGTTCTTGCCTGTATTGCAAGGTGTGCAATTGAGCACGGCTCAATGCCCGACCACGGCAGAAGATAGAGAAAAGATGAGTGTCATCCCCTATGCCTCGGCCATAGGGTCTATTATGTATGCCATGCTGTGTACCAGACCTGATGTAAACCTTGCCGTAAGTTTGGTAGGAAGGTACCAAAGTAATCCCGGCATGGAACACTGGACAGCGGTCAAGAATATCCTGAAGTACCTGAAAAGGACTAAGGATATGTTTCTCGTTTATGGAGGTGACGAAGAGCTCGTCGTAAAGGGTTACGTCGATGCTAGCTTCGACACAGATCTGGATGACTCTAAGTCACAAACCGGATACGTGTATATTTTGAATGGAGGGGCAGTAAGCTGGTGCAGTTGCAAGCAAAGCGTCGTGGCGGGATCTACATGTGAAGCGGAGTACATGGCGGCCTCAGAGGCAGCACAAGAAGCAATCTGGATGAAGGAGTTCATTACCGACCTAGGGGTGATTCCCAATGCGTCGGGCCCGATGACTCTCTTCTGTGACAACACTGGAGCTATTGCCCTTGCCAAGGAGCCCAGGTTTCACAGGAAGACCAGGCATATCAAGCGTCGCTTCAACTCCATTCGTGAAAGTGTTCAAAATGGAGACATAGATATTTGTAAAGTACATACGGACCTGAATGTAGCAGATCCGTTGACTAAACCTCTCCCTAGAGCAAAACATGATCAACACCAGAACTCTATGGGTGTTCGATTCATCACAATGTAACTAGATTATTGACTCTAGTGCAAGTGGGAGACTGTTGGAAATATGCCCTAGAGGCAATAATAAAATGGTTATTATTATATTTCCTTGTTCATGATAATTGTCTATTGTTCATGCTATAATTGTGTTATCCGGAAATCGTAATACATGTGTGAATACATAGACCACAACGTGTCCCTAGTAAGCCTCTAGTTGACTAGCTCGTTGATCAACAGATAGTCATGGTTTCCTGACTATGGACATTGGATGTCATTGATAACGGGATCACATCATTAGGAGAATGATGTGATGGACAAGACCCAATCCTAAGCATAGCACAAAGATCGTGTAGTTCGTTTGCTAGAGCTTTTCCAATGTCAAGTATCATTTCCTTAGACCATGAGATCGTGTAACTCCCGGATGCCGTAGGAGTGCTTTGGGTGTACCAAACGTCACAACGTAACTGGGTGACTATAAAGGTACACTACAGGTATCTCTGAAAGTGTCTGTTGGGTTGACACGGATCGAGACTGGGATTTGTCACTCCGTATGACGGAGAGGTATCTCTGGGCCCACTCGGTAATGCATCATCATAATGAGCTCAAAGTGACCAAGTGGTTGGTCACGGGATCATGCATTACGGTACGAGTAAAGTGACTTGCCGGTAACGAGATTGAACAAGGTATTGGGATACCGACGATCGAATCTCGGGCAAGTAACGTACCGATTGACAAAGGGAATTGTATACGGGATTGATTGAATCCTCGACATCGTGGTTCATCCGATGAGATCATCGTGGAACATGTGGGAGCCAACATGGGTATCCAGATCCCGCTGTTGGTTATTGACCGGAGAGTCGTCTCGGTCATGTCTGCATGTCTCCCGAACCCGTAGGGTCTACACACTTAAGGTTCGGTGACGCTAGGGTTGTAGAGATATTAGTATGCGGAAACCCGAAAGTTGTTCGGAGTCCCGGATGAGATCCCGGACGTCACGAGGAGTTCCGGAATGGTCCGGAGGTGAAGAATTATATATAGGAAGTCCAGTTTCGGCCACCGGGAAAGTTTCGGGGGTTATCGGTATTGTACCGGGACCACCGGAAGGGTCCCGGGGGTCCACCGGGTGGGGCCACCTGTCCCGGAGGGCCCCATGGGCTGAAGTGGGGAGGGGAACCAGCCACTAGTGGGCTGGTGCGCCCCCCTTCGGCGTCCCCTGCGCCTAGGGTTGGAAACCCTGGGGGTGGGGGGCGCCCCACTTGGCTTGGGGGGCAAGCCACCCCCTTGGCCGCCGCCCCCCCCCTCAGATGGGATCTCCAGGGGGCCGGCGCCCCCCCAGGACCCCTATAAATAGTGGGGGAGGGAGGGCAGCTGCACCACAGCCCCTGGCGCCTCCCTCTCCCTCCCGTGACACCTCTCCCTCCCGCTTGCGCTTGGCGAAGCCCTGCCGGAATCCCCGCTACTTCCACCACCATGCCGTCGTGCTGCTGGATCTCCATCAACCTCTCCTTCCCCCTTGCTGGATCAAGAAGGAGGAGACGTCACTGCTCCGTACGTGTGTTGAACGCGGAGGTGCCGTCCGTTCGGCGCTCGATCATCGGTGATTTGGATCACGACGAGTACGACTCCATCAACCCCGTTCACTTGAACGCTTCCGCTGGCGATCTACAAAGGTATGTAGATGCACTCCTTCCCTCTCGTTGCTAGTAAACTCCATAGATGGATCTTGGTGATGCGTAGAAAATTTTAAATTTCTGCAACGATCCCCAACACCTTTCCGGTTGCGTCGCCTGGATTCCAAGGTCCAAGGGGACATACCCGGAGGGCGCCCAAAAGGAGAGGTGGGAAGAATGGCGGGGCCGGTGGTGCTGGATCGAAGAGGAGGATCCACATGAATTTGGCCGGGTCCGCCAGGCGCCGCCGGTCCGCGGAAGCGACTGGAGCAATGTCGACGCTGACGACGCGAAGCTCACGGTCGCCCCCACCAGGATCCTTCGCCTCACCGAGGCCGGGCTCACCCTTGAGATGATCGGGGCGGATTTCATCCGTCGCTGAATCGCTCCGTTGCATAACAAGGGGAGGTTGGCCTGGCTCTTTACGAACGCGGCCGACATCATGAGGCTCCGCCCCGGCTTGGACCACAACCTCACGATAATGGGACACGCCCACTTCTGCCAGCGGCTCTTCCAGCTTGACGTGAACCGCGACGGCAAGGTCGAGCGGTCCGGCAAGGCTGCCAAAATCGGCAAGGTCGCCAAGGGGCCTTGTTTGGGTTGCCGGTGGGGGTGGTCCCGCTGAGCAAAAACTCACGCCGGAACGACATCATTGCCATGATGCCGGAGTTCAACGCGCATTGCCTCGTCCCAAATTGGGTCGAGCCACCGGAGGATCAAGCGCAGGAATTCTTCGACACCTTGGAGGAGAAGTACGTCCGCGGCTCGTCCAGGACACCACCCAGGTAGATTTGAACTACATTTTTGCCCGGGCGGCAGCGACGGAGCTCGCCAAGGAGGCCGGCAGCGCCGGCGGCGTGGAGGACGAGGCTGCGGCGGCCGAGGAGGAGAGGGAGCTCGCCTAGTGGGCGGAGTCCACTGGAGAGGCCAGCAGCGCCGGCACCGGGGCCCCTCTTATTGAGGATGTGGTCGACGAGTCGTCGTCGGAGGAGGCCCAGGCTGCCGACCCTCCAGCCACGGGGAGAGGGCGAGTCCTGCCACGGGCCAGCTCCAGCGAGCCGGTCCGGCCCGGCAGGGCAGCGCAACCACAGCAGACCCAGGAGGAGTTTGTGCGCCAGACAAGGGCCGCGGCGGCGAGGAAGTTGGTGAAGGCTGCAGTGGCGAAGAAGGAAGCATCTGCCTCTTCTTCGTCCAAGCGCGTTCAGACTCCACCTTTCTTCCCCTCCTCCGGCAGACGTCGATGCGGAGGTCGTCTTTGACTTCGGGTCCCTCGGCCCAAGGAGGAAGAGGAAGGCAGCAGAGGAGGAGGTGGAGGAGGAGTAACGTCTCATCCCTTTTCGTCATCTCCGTCTCCTCGGACTGCGCCGCTTATTTTGATTTGTTTTCATCTTCTCAGTGACGTGGAGACGCTGGCCCAGAGGATGAAGAGGGCCAGGACCTCGACAGGCGGCCAGCCCCCAGCGGGCACTTCGAGCACGCCACTGGTGGTGGTGAGCAGCCCCCGGCGTAAGTCCATCATTCACCCCTCGTCAACGTGTATTGGGGGTACGATCCTTTGGCGCTGACCTTGCCATAGTTGCAGGAAGAGGACAGCAGCAGGAGGGGCCACTGAGGGCTACCCCCAACATGTCGCCCCCATCGACCACGCCGCCCCGAGGGGCGTCCCTGGCAAGGGCGCCTAGCACCGAGCCCATGCACACGGAGGAGGAGGAGGCAAACTCGGGTGCTGGTGGCTTTGCCTCGGCGCCAGGTGCTGGCGGGGAGGGGCCTCATCTTCCCAGCCCGGCACGGGTAAATCACTCGCCCTCCGTCCCTGTTCTCTTTCTCTTCTTTATGAATCTTGGTCTTGGCTTCGCCTCATCCCTTTCTCGGTATCCAGACCCTCCCTCGGCGGACCGGGAGGACATAGACATCGTCATCGAGGATGTCGCCAAGGATGCCGCGGCGGAGGCCGAGAAGATCGCCGTCGAAGAGGCCGCCAAGGATGCCGCTGAGGACGCTGCCAAGGGGCCTGCCGGGGAGCCTGGCAAGGCTGCTGCCGAGGAGGCTTGCAAGGCCGCTGCCGAGGAGGAGGTGGTTGACGACCAACCTTCCTCCTCCGCTGCCTCCAGCTCGGGCAGGTACCTGGTGAGCGACTGAAAGTGCATTATATAGACTAGAGGGGGGTGAATAGGCGATTTTTATGAATTCTTCACTGAGGAATTTGCGGGTGAGGAAATTCCTTAGCGAAGAACTACTTGCAGCGGAATAAGTACTCAAAAGTAAACATAACAGAACACAAGCATGGTCATCATGATGAAATGAAAACGAGCACATAGTACAGAAAGCGTAAACACAGGATAACACGGGATGAAGACAAATAGACTGAAGAAATTGAACTGAGGAAATTGAGAAAGTCTTCAGTCAAAGTCTTCAAACACAGATGTGAACAAGTGCACAACATAGTTATGAGGAAATGATAGAGTTGAGGAAATGGAACCAGTAAGCTTGGTGAAGACAATGATTTGGTAGACCAGTTCCAACTGATGTCTCAGTTGTATGTCTGGTTGGAGCGGCTAGGTATTTAAACCTGAGCACACACAGTCCCGGACACACAGTCCTCACCGTATTCTCCTTGAGCTAAGGTCACACAGACCTCGCCCAATCACTCGTGGTAAGTCTTCAGTTGACTTCCAAACCTTCACAGACTCGGTCACTCGGCGATCCACAATTCCTCTTGGATGCTCTAGACCATGACGCCTAACCGTCTGGAAGAAGCACAGTCTTCAAAGGTAACAAGCGTCGGATCCATGCAGGATCAATCTCTTCAGTGATGCTCAATCACTTTGGGTTTGTAGGTGTTTGGGTTTGGGTTTTCCTCACTTGATGATTTTTGCTCAAAGTCCTCGGAGGATGGGATGCTCTCAAATGACAAGTGTCAGTTTCTCTCGGAGCAGCCAACCAGCTAGTGGTTGTAGGGGGCGGCTATTTATAGCCTAGGGAGCAGCCCGACATGATAAGACATAAATGCCCTTCAATGATATGACCGTTAGGTGGGTAGATATTTTGGGACAGCTGGCACAAGGCACAGCAACGGTCGGAAATTTGAGTATCAAATTTCTCAGGGCTATCATGTTCCTCACTGTGTAGGCAATCCGCACTGGCGAATTCCTAACTCCTTAGTCAGAACAAATTTCTCAGAGACCAGAAGAACTTCGTCTCTGTCACTGAAGAATATGACTGAACTGTAAGAGATTTCTAATGGCTTCACTCGAAGGGATTGGTAGGTGTAGGATTTTGAGTTGAGCACCACGTGAAATTTTTTCCTTAGTATTTCCTCGACCCCCTTTAACAGTACGGTGTTTCCTATGACTCAAGAAAGAGAAAATGAAACTACGAAAACAAAAGTCTTCACGCTTCATGTTCCTTGAATGAATGCCAAGTCTTCAAGGTCACACCAATTTATTCACTTTCAAAGTCTTCGAAAATCCAAAGTCTTCAGTTGAAGAACTTCATTTTTAGGGGTCGAATTTCTCTGTAAATATCAAACTCCTCATAGACTTATAGACCTATGTACACTCATAAACACATTAGGCCCTTAACCTATAAGTCTTCAATACACCAAAATCTCTAAGGGGCACTAGATGCACTTACAATCTCCCCTTTTTGGTGATTGATGACAATATAGGTTAAGTTTTCAACGGGGATAATCATATGAAGTGTAAATACTGATATTGAGGAATTTGATTGCAAGATATAGAAGAACTCCCCCTGAAGATGTGCATAGTGAGGAATTTGCTTTTGAAGCAATGCACACTTGAAGAGTAGAATCATGGAGATCACCCCTATATCTTGTAATTCATACACGCATTTAACATATAATATGAAGAATTTGAAATGCATGATGAAATATGGTGACTGATGAAATTCAGCATGCACGCATAAACATTAATGAGGAATAAGCATGCAGAAAAGCTCAGCAAAAGTATCAGGCCACCATAAATTTTAAGTTTACAACTCGATCCAGCAAAGTTATCAGAAGAATGAGAGTTGTAACTTAGCAAAAAAACGCCTATATAGGTAGACCCGCTTGAAGACTAACTCAAATTTCTCCCCTTTGTCATCGAATGACCAAAAGGATCAAAAATGAGGACTAACGCCCCTGAAGAATATCAAGTTGATGAAGGAGCGCCAGCGTTGTTGGGGTTGTTTGTTGTTGTAGGGCCTGCCGCAGTGTCGTCCAAGTCTTCATGCTCGTCGGTGTCGCGCGATGAAGAATAGGAGCTGGCCACCAAGGAAGGAACCTTGACCTTCTTGTATTTCTTCGGTGGAGGTGCAGACCAGTCAAAATCCTCCTTGAGACCCATTGTCTTCAAATCTTCTTCACCATATACATGCGACAGAATAGCCCAGGTGCGACCGAAGACTTCATGGAGGTAGTAATGGTTTTTCTTCACTGCATTATGTGTAGCAGTCATGTTGTGAAGAATAGAACCAAACTGACGCTTAACCCATTTGTGGTTTCGCTCCACCTTCTGGTGAATACTAAGAAGAAGTTCACGGTCAGTCATCACACGAGGAGCAGTAGCTTGAGGATTTGGCTTGGATGCATTAGCAGCAGAGTCATGAGTGGCAGAGTCATCATTGGTGGAATAAGATGCAGCTTTGCGAAACTGACCATCCAATGGACGAATGCCTTCATCTATAACAACAGCGGCCTTGCCCTTGTCATCAGCTGAGAAAAATGTCCTTTTGAGGACTTCAATGGGGGGGCAAGTAGCTGCAATGGTTGAGAGTGTCAGCCTTGTAGTTGAGTGAAGACCTTGTTTTGATGAATCTCATAATCCAAGGTGCGTAAGGCTTCAACTCAAATGGAGAGAGTGCAACATTTGCCAGAGTCCTCATGAAGAAATCGTGATAATTGACAGGAATGCCATGAATGATGTTGAATAGCACATTCTTCATGATGCCTACAACTTCTTCATCATTCGAGTAGTGGCCTTTGATTGGACTCATAGTCTTCGTCAGAATGCGATAGACTATTCTTGGCACATAGAGCAATTCCCTTATGAGGAATTTGGTCCTTGGGGCTTGACCAGGCTTCAGAGGCTTCATAAGCACTTGCATATAATGAGCAGTAAGTTCAGGCTCTTGGTACAAGCATCGAGCTCCTTCAATGGGTGGACTGATGGGCAGGGCGTGAAGCAATTCAGAGGCCGGTGCCTTATAGTGAGTGTTTTCAATCATCCAGTCCAACACCCAACAGTTAATATCATCAGCATCGCCTGTGATGTGCAAGGTTGCATAGAATTGAAGAATGAGTTCTTCATTCCAATCGCAAATATCCGTGCAAAAGTTGAGGAGGCCTGCGTCATGAAGCACACTGAGGACTGAGGTAAAGCAAGGCATTGATTCCATATCGACGTGAGGAATATGCTCATGGTCGAAGACTTTGTCCTTGTTGAAGAGCAGTGAAGAATAAAAGTTCGCTTGGCTGGCAGTCCAGAAGCGCTTCCTTCTAAGATGAGCAGAGTCATAAGAATTATAATCAGTGAAGAACACGTGCTCGCCGAAGAAGTCTTCAGCCTTGAATTTTTGTTTCTTCAAGAATGGATCCTTTGGCTTGGGCTGAGGAATATCAGTCAATTGCATAACCACCTCAGGAATCGCAATCTCAGGTTCCACAGGCTGAGGAATTTCAGCTTCTTCTTCAGTGGCAGCCTGGGTCTTCAATTCTTCATTTACATTTTCTTCAGCACTAGTGGCTAGAACCTCTTCATGGACAGACGGTGTGGGATGTGGTTCATCAGATCCCATTTGAACCGTAGTTACAGGGTTCTGAGGAATTTGTTGCAACGGTGTGAACAGTGGAGAGTTGGGGTGCTGACTTCCCCAAAAGTCATCATTCAGCACGGGTGTGGTACGGCCAATGTCCACATCTTCTTCTTCCATTTCTTCAACGCCGGCCTCTTCAGCAGTGAACTAAGGCATAGGCGAGGAGACAATTGGTGTTGAAGGGATTGCATCCGCTTCAATTTCTTCATCCAACTGCTCTGACGAAGCAGCAGAAGGAATCTCTTCATCTGATTCACTTGGAATCACATATTCTTCATCAAAAGGAACAAGGTCCTTTGATGGCATGGTTGAGATAGGAACGGCATCAATTGGGTTGTCAAATGAGCTAGTCAATGGCTTCATCTTCTTCGGGGCTGAAGAATCTAATGAAGTTGATGCCGTCCTTTTCTTCACTGTTGCACGCTCCGCAGCCTTGGTCTTCTTCACATCTGATGCAAATGGAAGGATCAGAGTTGGGGTAGGCGCAAGAGGAGCAGAGGAATTTGGTTGAATTTCTTCAGGCACAACTAATGCAGTTGCCTTGACTTCTTCATTTTCTTCTGGCGCACCACTAGTGGATGCCCTGGCAATTTCTTCAGCGGATGGAATGCAGTCATCAGCCCTGGTACTTTGAGTTTCTTCAGCAGCCTGATTGTCATCAGCGGTGCTGGCATTTTCTTCAGTTGGCTGAGCAGATGCTTCAGCCTGAGGATTTTCTTGTTGCGTTGGGGCTGCAACATTGGAAGTGAACTTTTCAGTCAATTTCACAAACCTGACTTTGGCTCCAAGCCAGTCAGCGTAGTAACGATAAAATTCATCACTCAGTTGCTTGGATCTCAGCTTGCAAGGCAACGAGTTCTTCAGGGGAAAGCTTCAGAACATTTTGCTTCAAAAAGCATTGTTTCTTGTACTGCGCTTTCTTCACTCATCTTCCTTGTTCAAATTTCCATTTCTCTTCTTCAATGAAGGCAGTCAAAACATGACTTTGACCAGGAGTGAGGTTCATCTCCAGCAAAGGTGTGTTGGGATCCTTGTGCCATAGGTCGATGAAGTCTAGGATCAGCTTTGGATCCAGAAGCAATGGCACATTGCTGCCTTTGGCTCTAGCGGCCTTGAGTTGCCTATCTCTGATGATTTCAGCAAGTTCTTCATCATCAGCTTCGTCTTCATCAGACGGCACTTGGAAGGCGACCTGCTTCTTGTGAGGACTTGGGCGAGAGCCTCATCCCGCAGTGGCCTTTGTCTTCAGCAGAGATGGTCCAGATGAAGAATTTGGTGCAGCTGAGGAACTAGCAGAAGCTCCTGAGGCAATAGAGATGCCTGTGGTCCTTTGGCACGTGGCGAGATGCACAGGTGCTGAGGATTTGGACGGAGCAGCTGAGGACTTTGGCGGAGGAGCTGAGGACTTTGGAGGAGCGGGAGCAGCATGAGGAGTTCGCCGTGATGGCTTTGAAGATTCTGGCCGTGAGGGCATTGCTGAGGGACTGGGCCGTGAGGGCATTGCGGGTGAAGCACTTGGCTTATGAGCAGGCTTCTTTGCCATGGCCTTCTTCGGCTTGCTTGCAGAGGCCTCAGCAGTGGCAACAGCAACAGCAGAGTCTTCATTGAATTTCCTCACTACTTCTCTTGCTTGTCTGGCCAATTTGGCCTGGCGCTTGGCACATTCATCAGGATAATCCTCACCACGCTTGAGGCTGGTGGGATCTGCTTCTTGGCCAGGTGCCAATGGAGGTCTTGGGCATGGAGGATTTAGAGCAAATTTCTTCATGTACTTGGGAGTAACATACCTGTATTCCCTCCATTCCCGTGCCCATCGCCTCTCTATCCGTTGTATGCGCACCTTGCGCTGATTTTTGTGCTCCTTGCCAAACTTGGCCTCATCAGGAGTGCAGTAATCCTTGTATATGTCATCAGGGATTTCAAAAGCAGTGTTGATCTCAGGCCTCTTTCCTCCTTTCTGTGGCTTCTTTCCATCAGCCATTTTCTTCAGCTGAGGAATATGGACAATTGAATTCTCTGAAGATGTATGCAACTTCTTCGAGGAATACTGCAAATGAGTTAAGTTGATGAGAACCTAGTGATTCAGCAGCTGACATGAGTACCTGTGAACAGAGTATAGTTGCGAGGAATTTGGAGAGGTCATATGCGTTCTCAGAAGGTTTTTCAAAAAGAACAAGTTTGAGGAATTTGACCAGATGAGTCTTGAAGAATTTCACTAAGCGTTCTTTGTCTTAGGTTCCAGAGTTGTACAGATCAAAAATCCACACAATTGAGGAATCATGAAGAAAAATATTGCTTAGAGAAACGAATCAAGATTAGATGACATGTGAGGTGTTTTAGTGTGTGAAGATTTGAAGAAAAACACTTTTGAAGATTTTGTAGAAATCATTTGAATCAACGAGGGTAGTAAAAGTAGCTTTTAATAACCATGGACGAAGAACACGATGAACTGGGAAGTGTAGATGTGAAGTTCGTCAGTTCAGATCTTCCACGCCCTAACTCGGCTGAGGAAGACAGCTACGGCGGCGGTGGAGTGAAGAAATCCACGGCCGGCGCGAGTACGACGGCGACGAGGTCGAGGCAGTGAAGCTCTTCCTCACCAGCAACGATGAAGTAGCTGCGGCGCTAGGGTTTGAGAAGCTCGAGCTGGCGTGAGGTCGAGCGGAGTAAAAAGAGAAGTGAGGAAGGGGAGGGGTATTTATAGCTACGGTGAAAAACTGTTCGCCCGAAGAAATTGGACGAACGAGCCCCTGACCCTTCTCATTCGCTTGACATGTGTCACCCACATACTGAGAAGTGGAGATCGTGGGTGAATAGATAAGTATTATCGGGGGATGTGGAACGGTTTGAGCGGCAAAGCCGAAAATTTAAATAAGATAAGTTAAAAGTTCTGTTCGCAAATCCTTCGGCTGACAAGGACACGGTGAAGATTTTGAACGAGTTTCAAATAGAACGCACATGAAGAATTTGTGAAAAGATTGGGTTGAGTATAGCATAGAGGGGGAAGGGTCCGATCACATTCACTTAGCAAAAAAACAACTTGAAGAATTAGCAATAAGTGAATGTTGTAGAGGACATAAACTCATATATATATATATATATATATATATATATGTATATATATATGCCAATGAAGAAAAACGACGGAAAAGGTGAAGACAATGCAAAGTTGAAGAAAATGAACAACTGAGGAATTTCAAAACTGAGGAAAAACTCAAATTGAAGATTTTCAACTTTTGGTGGTGGCGTGACCCACCATATAAGAATGATGATTTCAGACACCGCGTACAATTGTTGTAGGGCTCTGAGAATCAAATTCTTCGTTAATTTCTTCACACTTAGAGTGTTAGTCTTCATTGATTGAAGAAAAACGTTTCTTCATATGTTGCACATCTAAGTCATCAATTTTGCATAAGGGTTAGGATGTGTGTCCTTTTCAAAGAACATTCGAAGATTCTAGGATATTTAGCTCACACCGCAACTTGCTAAATCTCTTCTCATCCAAGGGCTTTGTGAAGATATCGGCTAGCTGTTCTTCAGTCTTCACATGCTCAATAGAAATGCCGCCCTTCAACACATGATCACGAAGAAAATGATGACGAATCTGAATGTGCTTTGTCTTCGAGTGTTGAACTGGGTTGTGAGCAATCTTGATGGCGCTCTCATTGTCACAGTAGAGAGGCACATTCTTCATGTTGACGCCATAGTCCTTGAGAGTTTGCTTCATCCATAGCAATTGAGCATAGCAAGAACCAGCAGCAATGTACTCAGCTTCAGAAGTAGACAGTGATACGCAGTTTTGTTTCTTCGAGGACCAACAGACCAAAGATCGTCCGAGGAAATGGCATGTGCCTGATGTTGACTTGCGGTCCACACGATCACCAGCATAGTCAAAGTCTGAATATCCAATGAGATCAAAGCCGAGCCCTTGGGGTACCATAATCCAAGTGTTAGTGTGTGAGCTAGATATAGAAGAATATGCTTCACAGCCTTATGGTGTGATTCCTTCGGTGTAGCTTGAAATCGGGCACACATGCAAACACTAAGCATAATATCTGGCCTAGATGCACATAAGTACAATAGAGAACCAATCATGGAGTGGTATACCTTTTGATCGAAGTCAATACCATTTTCATCGGTGCATAGATGGCCATTTGTGGGCATTGGAATTTTGACCCCTTTGCAATCTTGCATGCCGAATTTCCTCAGTACATCCTTGGGGTACTTCTCCTGAGATATGAATATGCCATTGTGTTGTTGACAAATTTGAAGACCTAAGAAGAATTTCAATTCTCCCATCATAGACATTTGATATTCTTCACTTATCATATAGGCAAATTCATCACTGTAACGTTGGTCAGTACAGCCAAAGATAATATCATCAACATAAATTTGGCACACAAACAATTCACCATCGTAAGATTTAGAGAAAAGGGTAGGATCGAGTGAACCGGGTTTGAAGCCTTTCTTCATGAGGAATTCCTTCAAAGTATCATACCACGCCCGAGGGGCCTGCTTGAGGCCATAGAGGGCCTTATTGAGTCTGAAGACTTTGTCAGAATGCTTTGGATCTTCAAAACTTGTGTGTAGCCTTGAGCTACAAGTCGTGCCTTATTCCTCACCACAAGGCCATTTTCATCTTGCTTGTTGCGGTAGATCCACTTTGTGCCAATGATATTGTACTTGCTAGGATCTGGACGTTTGACCAGTTCCCAGACGTTGTTGAGCTCGAACTAATGTAATTCTTCTTGCATAGCTTGAATCCACTCAGGCTCCAGAAATGCTTCATCTACCTTAGCGGGCTCTGTGATAAAGACAAAAGCAAAGTGCCCACAAAAGTTAGATAAACGTGAAGCTCTTGAGCGTGTGAGAGGACCTGGTGCTTCAATGTCATCGATGATTTTCTCAATCTGCACTTCGTTTGCAACGCGAGGATGAGCTGGTTGTCATCGAGGAATTTGATCAGCATTTTCTTCAGCACCATTTTCTTCAGCATTTTCTTCAGGTGCATTAGCTCAACGTTCTTCACGTTCTGGAATAAATTCTTCAGCAGATTATTCGGTAGGAATGACATCCTCAGTAGCCTTGAACTTGATAGTTTCCTCAGGTGTTGGTTCATCTATCACAGAAGGTAGGTGCTCTCTTTGCGAGCCATTAGTTTCATCGAACCGCACATCTACAGTTTCAACAACCTTGTGAAGAATGTTGTTGAAGACTATGTAGGTGTGCGAGTCCTTTCCGTAACCAAGCATAAAACCTTCATGTGCTTTCGGTGCAAATTTTGAGTTGTGATGAGGATCTCTAATCCAACATTTAGCACTGAAGACTTTGAAATAACTCACATCGGGTTTCTTGTCAGTGAGGAGTTCATAGGCAGTCTTCTTCAAGAATTTGTGAAGATATACTCTGTTGATGATGTGGCACGCAGTATCAATTGCATCAATCCAAAAATGACGAGGCGTCTTGTATTCCTCAAGCATAGTGCGAGCCATCTCAGCAAGAGTCTTGTTCTTGCGCTCCACGACGCCATTCTGCTAAGGAGTACAAGGAGCAGATAACTCATGAGTAATACCAAGTTCATCAAGATAGTCATCAAGACCAGAATTCTTGAACTCAGTTCCATTGTCACTTCTGATGTGCTTGATCTTCACAACAAATTTGGTTGAAGCCCTCGAAGAAAATCATTTGAAGACTTCCTGCACTTCATGTTTGTAAGTGACAATATGTACCCATGTGTAACGAGAGTAATCATCAACAATAACAAAGCCATATTGAGATGCATCATTTGAAACTGCAGAATAATGATTAGGACCAAAAAGATCCATGTGAAGCAATTCAAATGGTCGAGTAGTGGTCATGATAGTCTTTGCTGGATGCTTGGCCTTGGTCATCTTTCCAGCTTCACAGGCTCTGCATAAGTGATCCTTGAGGAATTTGACATTATCAATGCCAATGACATGCTTCTTCATCGCAAGCGTGTGCAAATTCCTCATGCCTGCATGACCAAGTCGTCAATGCCATAGCCAGCCTTCTGAAGCTTTTGCATGTAGGCATACGGCTGGTTGAGGTCCTGTAGAGAAATCAACAATATACAAGTCTCCTCTCCTAAAGCCTTCGAAGACTTTGGAATTGTCAGCTTCCATGATCACAACACAACGATACTTGCCAAAGACAACGACTATATCGAGATCACAAAGCATTGAGACAGACATGAGGTTGTATCCTAAGGACTCGACAAGCATGAATTTGTCCATGTGTCGATCCTTTGAGATCGCAACCTTACCTAGACCCAATACCTGACTTTTGCCTTTGTCAGCGAACATGATATGCTTCAGATGCGATAGTGATAAGGGAGCATACATCAATATATTCTTGTCACCAGTCATGTGATTTGTACATCCACTATTGAGGACCCACTCATTGGCTTTGGGTTGATCATCCTGCAGATGAATTAGTGCAGCTTACGAACTCATATACTTCAGCAGTGAAGAATATGACATCACAATTCATCAGACCAATTTCATGAAGTAATAGAACAGGTAAAACAATATGAGGACGTGAGAAATGAAAGTTCATTTCTTCATGATTAGCCTGCGTCCTTTCAGGCATTCTCAGGTCTCCAGCAAATTCTTCATACGTTTACGCACGTCTGGAGACCTGACCCTGCAGAAGAAATTAGTTCTTTTTCTTCACCACCCACATCTAAAGGGGTGGCAAAGAGTTCATCACTCTACGAGCTCCATACAAGAAAGGTGGCATAGAAGCCAGTCCATTTTGTTTCACATAAGAGGAGTTAGGATAAGCATATGAATAAGCAGAGAAATTCTTCGAGGACTTATGAACATAATGATTAGAAGAATAATTCTCATATTCATAGACCTTAACTCTTCCCTGCGAAACAGAGTTGTTAGCACGGTGATATTCATATGAGGACTTTGATCCTTTTGAGGAATTTGATCCACGTGAGGAATTTGGTCCGTATGAGGACTTGGATCCATATGAAGAATTTGGTCCATATGAAGAATTTGATCTGGGGTTCCTATTCTTCACTGGTGGTGTCATGATGACATTCACCTGAAGATTTTCAAGGCATCTTTTGGGAACCCAGATTTTCTTCATAGGGGAACCGTTCCTGCAGTTAGTGCCAACATATCTAGCAAATACTTCACCATTCTGATTTTTGAACAGTTTATAGTTGGAGTCAAATGACTCATCAGCAGAATGAGGAGAATCACATGTAAAGCCAGATAAATTTGATGGATCAACTGGAGGTCCCTTTGCAGCAACCCATGAGGTTTTGGGGTACTGCTCAGGCTTCCAATATGTACCATCAGCATTGAGTTTCCTCTCAAAGGCAATACCCTCTTTCCTAGGGTTCCTGTTAAGGATCTGCTTTTTAAGCACATCACAAAAAGTCTGATGCCCTTTGAGGCTTTTGTACATGCCTGTCATATACAATTCCTTCAGCCCTGCATCATCAGTGATACTAGCAATGTCCTCAGATGAGGAATTAGTGATAGTAGAGACAGTTGAAGAATTTGTAGCATTACAGGCATTTGAACATTCAGGTGAAGAATTAGCAGATTCACGTTCAATGCACTTCAAACATGGAGGAACAAATTCTTCCTGAGCAACGCTGATTTGTTGAGCAAGTAATGAATCGCGCTCCTTCTGAAGATCTTCATAACTCACTCTTAGCTTCTCAAGATCTTGCTTTCTTTGAAGAATTCATAAGAAAGCTTCTCATGATCAGATAAGAGAGTGTTATGATGACTTTGAAGGGTGTCAAACCTAGTCCGAAGTCTCTGAAGACTCTCAGCCAAAGCTTTTGACTGATCCATTTCTTCACCCAACATATCATCCCTCTTATTTAGCATGTATTGAACTTTTTCCAAAGCTCTTTGTTGTTTAGTGGCAAGGGAAGCAAGTTTGACATAGTTGGGTCCAAATTCATCACTGGATTCAGATAGATAGCATTCAGTTACCTTTGCATCTTTTGCCATAAGGCATGGTGTAGAAGATGATGATTCTGGTTCGAATGTCATCGCTTTGAGAGATTCCTTGAAGTCCTCAAACCAAGGATCATGACGGGTTCGATGACCTTCATAGACCTTAGAGAGACGGTCCTAGATAAGCTTCGCATGATCGAGATGCATGATGTTCCTGAACTGATTTTGAGATAGACAGGAGCAGATGACGTCCTTCGCCGTGAGGTTGAGAAGGGTGAACTTGCGAATGTCATCAGCTTCTGCCATCTTGCACAGATCGGTAAGACCAATCTCAGTGACGGTCCACAGCTCACTGTTCATCGCCATGAGACGTTTCTTCATCATGGCCTTCCACTTGGGATACTCGTGACCGTCAAAGATGGGGCATGACACGGTCTTCATTCCTGTGGTCGACATAACTAAAACTCCAGGCGGTTAAACCAAAATCACACAGAACAAGGGAGTACCTTGCTCTGATACCAATTGAAAGTGCGTTATATCGACTAGAGGGGGGGTGAATAGGCGGTTTTTATGAATTCTTCACTGAGGAATTTGTGGGTGAGGAAATTCCTTAGCGAAGAACTACTTGCAGCGGAATAAGTACTCAAAAGTAAACATAACAGAACACAAGCATGGTCATCAAGATGAAATGAAAATGAGCACAGAGTACAGAAAGCGTAAACACAGGATAACACAGGATGAAGACAAACAGACTGAAGAAATTGAACTGAGGAAATTGAGAAAGTCTTCAGTCAAAGTCTTCAAACACAGATATGAACAAGTGCACAACACAGTTATGAGGAAATGAAAGAGTTGAGGAAATGGAACCAGTAAGCTTAGTGAAGACAATGATTTGTAGACCAGTTCCAACTGTTGTCTCAGTTGTACGTCTGGTTGGAGCGGCTAGGTATTTAAACCTGAGAACATACAGTCCCGGACACACAGTCCTCACCGTAATCTCCTTGAGCTAAGGCCACACAGACCTCGCCCAATCACTCGTGGTAAGTCTTCAGGTGACTTCCAAACCTTCACAGACTCGGTCACTCGGCGATCCACAATTCCTCTTGGATGCTCTAGACCATGACGCCTAACCGTCTGGAAGAAGCACAATCTTCAAAGGTAACAAGCGTCGGATCCACGCAGGATCAATCTCTTCAGTGATGCTCAATCACTTTGGGTTTGTAGGTGTTTGGGTTTGGGTTTTCCTCACTTGATGATTTTCGCTCAAAGTCCTCGGAGGATGGGATGCTCTCAAATGACAAGTGTTAGTTTCTCTCGGAGCAGCCAACCAGCTAGTGGTTGTAGGGGGCGGCTATTTATAGCCTAGGGAGCAGCCCGACATGATAAGACATAAATGCCCTTCAATTATATGACCGTTAGGTGGGTAGATATTTTGGGACAGCTGGCACAAGGCACAACAACGGTCGGAAATTTGAGTATCAAATTCCTCAGGGCTATCATGTTCCTCTGTGTAGGCAATCCGCACTGGCGAATTCCTAACTCCTTAGTCAGAACAAATTTCTCAGAGACCAGAAGAACTTCGTCTCTGTCACTGAATAATATGACTGAACTGTAAGAGATTTCCAATGGCTTCACTCGAAGGGATTGGTAGGTGTAGGATTTTGAGTTGAGCACCACGTGGAAATTTTTCCTTAGTATTTCCTCGACCCCCTTTAACAGTACAGTGTTTCCTATGACTCAAGAAAGACAAAATGAAACTACGAAAACAAAAGTCTTCACGCTTCATGTTCCTTGAATGAATGCCAAGTCTTCAAGGTCACACCAATTTATTCACTTTCAAAGTCTTCAGAAATCCAATGTCTTCAGAATCCAAAGTCTTCAGAAATCCAAAGTCTTCAGTCGAAGAACTTCATTTTTAGGGGTCGACTTTCTCTGTAAATATCAAACTCCTCATAGACTTATAGACCTGTGTACACTCATAAACACATTACTCCCTTAACCTATAAGTCTTCAATACACCAAAATCACTAAGGGGCACTAGATGCACTTACAGCGACGACCTGTTCGTCCACCTCCCAGGAACGGCAAGCACCGGGGCGCTCGTCGAGGGGGAGGTGTTTGATGACGAGGTGCTTGCTGCCGCTGGGCTTGAGATTGTTGACGAGCCGAGCGCCGGTGGCGGCGGTTCCCAGGAGGAGCGGCTCCTCCACGCCATGGGCACCAACTTTCAGGAGCTCCAGGCGCTCCACCGCGCCCGCCTAGACAAGGCCAAGTCTAGGATGGCGATGGTGGAAAAGGCGGAGGCGGACCTCGAGGAGTGCGTCGCCAGGGCGGAGGCTTGGTTCCGCCAGGCCCATAAGGACCTGAAGGCCGCCCAGGACGCGCTAGCCGAGCGCGACCTGGCGCTTGTCATGAAGCGAGCCGATATCGAGAAGGCCCAGGAGCTGGCGAAGCAGGAGGCCGCCCAGGCCGAGGCGGCTCGGCACCAGCAGCAGGCCGCGCTGAACTCCCAGGAGGAGGACCTTGCCGCGCATGAGGAGAAGCTTGCAGCAACGCTCCGCGGCAAGGATGAGGAGGTGGAGAAGCTCGTCGTGCAGCGGACCCAGGAGCTGGAGCAGAGGCACAAGGAGGCACTCGATGCCCAGGCTCTGGTTCATGCCGGCAGGGTGAAGGAGCTGGAGGTGGAGCGGGACGGGCTGAAAGACCAGGCCCTGAAGTTGTCCAAGGAGAAGGACACGCTCAACGGCGCCCTGACAGAGGCGCAGGGCGCGGCCCTCAGCAGGGCTGGACAGCTTTCCGAGGCCAACAGCTCCATCAAAGACCTCAAGCTGAAGCTGGAGGGTCTCGAGGGGATGTTGTCGAAGGCCAAGGCCCGGGAGGGGACCCTGACCAAGGATCTGGAGACCGAGAAGCAACTGCGGAGGAACGAAGCCGCCAACCACAAGGATTTTGTGGAGGGCGAGAACCGATGGATCGGCCGCCTCGAAGGCATCGCCGGCAGGATCACCACGCAGCTGGCTACCATGGGGATGCCAAACGTGAGGTACACCCCGGAGCGCAACGTGAGCCCCAACGCCAAGCTGACCCTGTTCTTCGAGGGTGTCTTCGGGGCCCTGGAGCAGCTCCACTCCAATCGGGCGGCCTCCCTGGTCGACGAGGCCCAGAGGCTTTGCCAGGGTGCTATGACCAAGGTCCTCACCAAGATGGCATACTGGAATCCCAACCTTGACTTCGACGCCGCGCTGGATAGCTTGCCGGAGGATGCGAACCTCGCGACGCTCAAGGAGCGTGTCAAGCCTATCATCAGCCGCATCGGTGGAATTCAGAGGGTAGAGGGCCAGCGCCAGGCACCCCATCTCTCACTGCCGCTGCAGGTTCATGACCAAGACAGTTTTTATCTTTAGTTAGAACCGCAGCAACACTTGATGTAATATAACTCTGCAGTACTTTTGATATGACGCACGTTATTTTCCTGTTCGATCTTCCTTTGTATGTTCATCCTATGTTAACCGGGTAGGTTTGCCGGCGCGTAAACCCAGGGCGGCACCTTGAGGACGGATCCCCAATGGCCTGCCGGGTGTGCTTGCTGCCGGGCAAACCACCTTACCGCCCTCAACACGGCCGCTCGAACTGTCGAGCTGGACTTGAGTCAGAGTCGAGAGCGTTGCCAATTGCGGAAGGCCACCCTGTCGCTCTCGACGCGGCCGCTTGAGCTGTTGAGCGGACTCGAAACAGAACAAGGGCATTGCCAATTGTGGAAGGGCCCCTTTGCGTGCAGGTTTTCCATACATGGGCAGGACCTTCGAGGATAATAGCCTTATATATAAAAAGAAATTGCTCAAAGTTCCACATGACATAGCTTTTCTGTCGTTGCAAGGGCGCCCACCGCATCTGCAGATGGTGTCGTCTGGCTTGGTCGTCTTCTTCTTGGGAGCCATGGCGATGAAGAACTGCTAGGCTGACTGCTAGACCAGATTCTCACAACTGCGCGCCCCCTACCTGGCGCGCCAAAGATGTCGGTGGAAACGACACCTATGGAATCACTGGGATCCCTTCTACGGTTGGCGGGCGCGAGGTTGTGCAAAGAGCGGGTCTGACAGGAAGCACACGGATCGTTTACCCAGGTTCAGGCCGCGAAGATGCGTAATACCCTAGTCCTGCTTTGGTGGATGTATTTGAGTGTTCTTGTGTTCTTGAGCTAGCTACGGGGTGCAACTTGCCCAAAAGAGCCGAATCCCTCTCCTGGTCGCCTCGGGCCTCCTTTTATAGGCAAAAGGGGTTGCCATAGTGGCACACAGGAGCAGGAAAGGTGTACAGTCGATAAGCCTACCCTCTGGGACCGTCGAACAAACGCATTTAATGCGCTGCCGACGTGCCCCCCTTGCTTTATCGGGGATGGCAAGGAAGCACGTCCCAGCTGTCACCGCCTCGCCTGGCCTCGACACGCGTCCGAGCTGATGAGGCATCGCGGCGCCACGTTGGCTGGCTGCTGGGCTGGCGCGGTGGTGGAGCCTTCACGAAGACCTGCATGCCACCACGCAGGTGCCTGCTCAGCTGGTTGAGCTGGCAGCTGCATGGGGACGGCGGTGGAGCCTTGGCAGACGGGGGCCTGGCTGTGGCCCCGCTGATGCCCTCGGCAAGGGTCTTGCCGGGGGCCCGGCAAGGGTCTTGTCGTGGCGTTGCAGTCGCCCCCGGCAAGGGTCTTGTCGGGGGTCTTGTGGATTTCCTCGGCTAGGATCCCGCCGAGGGTCGCCGTCTTCTGGTCCTCATCTGATCTCACATGTTTATGATCTTGACGAAGATCTGCATGCCACCACAGAGGCGCCTCCCGAGCCTTGGTTCCAATGTAGTTGGTTGGGTTGGAACCCGTGGGCTCAAGGGTGGCTTGCTCCGCTGGCATCGAGCAAGTTGCCTTGGCAAGGCTCTTGTCGGGGCCGCGGAGGCTGCCTCGGCAAGGATCTTGCTGAGGGAGTCCACCTCGCCCTCTTGCTCTCCTGTGTTTCTGGTCTTGGCGTTGCCTTGGTTGTCTTGTGCTTCGGCTTCTCTCCGGCTTCCCTCCTCTGCCCTGCTAAGTGTGGCCGTGGGCGTGGCTCCGACTGCCCGTGCACAAGTAAAGGGGTAAAAAAGGAGTGCCCCTACTTTTGTACACCGACATACTTCAAGCAACTTCAAGCCAAAAGCTTCATCATCATCTACCCCAACTGATGAGACCATCAAGACAAGTTCCTTCAAATGCTTCACATGCGGCGGCCGAGGCCACAAGTCCTTTGAGTTTACAAACAAGCGCACCATGATCCTCAATGACGACGGAACCTATGACTCCATGAGTGAAGAGGAGATGGAAGCCCTTGAGCAAGTGGTCATGCACCGGCGCGTGAACGAAGATGAAGATGATCAAGTCTTTTGTGACGAAGATTCGAGCCCTGCTCTCGTTGTCTCCAAGGTCTAGACTTTCAACATCAACAAGACGAAGATCAAAGATGCCATATCTTCCACACCAAGGCCGGCATCAATGGAAGGTCCGTCAAGGTCATCATCGATGGAGGGAGTTGCCATAACCTAGCAAGTGAAGAACTATGCTCCAAGCTCCAATTGGTCAAGATGAAGCAGCCGCACCCCTACAAGGTTCAATGGCTAAGCGACTCCGGCACTATGCAAGTCGAGCATAGGGTACAAGTTTCTTTCAAGATCGGAGCTTACGAAGACACTTTCGAGTGTGATGTCATTCTGATGACCGTTTGCCACCTCCTTCCTGGACGGCCATGGCAATTTGACCGAGGTGTCATTCACAACGGGCGTACAAATCAATATAGCTTCAAGATGAAAGGAAAGGAGAATGTGCTACGACCTATGTCTCCAAGCCAAGTGATCGCCGACAAGAAATCCACCCATCATGGAGAGAATAGTGAGAGAGCGAACCACCAAAAAGAGAGTGAGCGCCACAAGCCAAAATTGAGTGCCTCCACGATGAGCGACAAGAAGAACTTAGTCCTATTTTCCACCAAACGTGAGATGAGAGAAGTGTGTGAGAACCCATCAAGTGTTATGCACTATGTCCTCTTGTTCAAGGATGAGGCACCAAAAACTAACACCTCTCACAATCTACCTTTGGTGTTATATTCTCTATTGCGGGAATTCCAAGATGTTTTCCCCGACGAGCTACCTCTGGGTCTACCTCCACTACGAGGCATCAAGCACCGCATCGACCTCATACCCGGAGCACCACTTCCAAACAAGGCTCCCTACCGAGTCAACCCCGAAGAAACCAAAGAAATACAAAGGCAAGTCAAACATCTCATAGACAATGGACATGTGCGTCAAAATTTGAGTCCTTGTGTCGTACCGATCATTCTTGTACCAAAAAGAGACGGTAGCTTTCGCATGTGTTCCGATTGTAGAACTATCAATGCTATCACCGTTCGCTATAGGTACCCCATTCCACGCCTTGACGCTATGCTCGATGAACTTAGCGGTGCCACTATTTTTTCCAAAATTGATCTCAAAAGTGGTTACTATCAAATACGCATACAAGAGGGTGATGAATGGAAAACCGCTTTCAAAACAAAGTTTGGTTTGTATGAGTGGTTAGTCATGCCTATGGGTTTATCGGAAGCACCCGGTACTTTCATGCGTCTTATGCATTATGTGTGTCGCCCTTACATTGGTGAGTTTGTTGTGGTCTACTTCGATGATATCCTTGTTTTTAGCAAATCTCTCAAAGATCATGTCACCCACCTTCGCACTGTGTTACAAACTCTTTGAAAAGAGCGTCTCTATGCTAATATGGACAAATGCCTTTTTGGTGTTGATAAGCTTGTTTTCTTGGGTTTTGTAGTATCTTCTAAGGGTGTTCATGTTGATGAATCTAAGATCAATGCTATTAAAATTTGGCCCCAACCAACCAATTTGCAACAAGTGCGCAGTTTCCTTGGTTTATCCGGTTTCTACCATAGATTTGTGAAGGATTTTAGCACTATTGCATCTCCTTTACATGCTTTGAGCAAGAAGAATACACCCTTTGTTTGGGGACCCTCGCAAGATAGCGCATTCAATGAGCTTAAGAATTTGCTTACTCATGCTCCCGTGCTTGCATTACCCAACTTTGACAAACCTTTTGAAATTCATTGCGATGCTAGCGGTAATGGCATAGGAGGTGTGTTAACGCAAGAGAAGCGCCCCATAGGATACTTTAGTGAGAAACTCTCAGGAGCGCAACTCAATTACCCCATATATGACAAAGAGCTATATGCTTTAGTGCGAGTTTTGCATGAATGGGAACATTACCTTCACCCTCATGAATTTATCATCCATACCGATCATGAAACGCTTAAATATCTTAAGGGTCAAACTAAGTTGAACAAGCGTCATGCTAAATGGAGTGAGTTTATTGAGTCATTTCCTAATGTCATCAAGTATATCAAAGGAAAGGAAAATGTTGTGGCGGATGCACTTTGTCGTATATGCATGCTTGTTACTCAACTTGAATTGAATGTCATTGGCTTTGAGCACATAAAAGACTTGTATGCGAATGATCCTACTTTTGCTATTCCTTATGCCAAGTGTTTGACGCATACATCTTGGGAACGCTATTACATCAAAGATGATTATCTTATGAGAGCTAACAAACTTTGCATCCCCGAGTCAAATCTTCGTTTGTTGCTTTTGCAAGAATCTCATGGAGGAGGACTAATGGGACACTTTGGACGCGACAAGACATTTGCTACGCTCTCCAAGAACTGTTTTTGGCCCAAGATGTTTCGCGACATCAACCGCTTCACCAACCGATGCTCTACATGTCGCAAAGATAAGTCTAAAGCTCAATCTCATGGACTCTATATGCCGCTTCCAATTCCATACCAACCATGGGAAGATATTAGCATGGATTTTGTGCTTGGTTTGCCTAGGACTAGAAATGGCAAGGATTCTATGTTTGTTGTTGTGGACCGATTCTCTAAAATGGCACATTTCATACCATGCAACAAGATAGACGATGCTTCACATGTTGCAAATTTATTTTGTAGGGAAATATTGCGCCTACATGGAGTGCCAAAGACGATTGTCTCGGACCGCGACGTCAAGTTCTTGAGTTACTTTTGGAAGACCTTGTGCGCCAAGCTAGGGATCAAGCTACTATTCTCAACGGCATACCATCCACAAACCGATGGCCAAACGGAGGTGACGAACCGTACGCTCTCCACTCTACTACGCGTGTTGATAAATAAGAACATCAAGGAGTGGGAGGAGTGCCTACCTATCGCCGAGTACGCCTACAACCGTGCAAGACGTAAGACTACCGGCAAGCCCCCCTTCGAAGTCGTCCACGGCTTCAACCCGTTGTCCCCATTGGACATTCTTCCTCTACCACTACAAGAGCGCACAAATATGGACGCGAGTGCCCGAGTAAACTACCTCAAGAAGATGCATGAAGATACAAGGCACACCATCGAGCGCCAAGTACAACGACTCGCGACCAAGCTCAACGTCAACAAGCAACCCATCATATTCAACATTGGCGATCTTGTGTGGCTACACCTTCGCAAGGACCGCTTCCCCAATGAACGCAAGTCCAAACTCCTACCACGAGCCGATGGACCCTTCAAGGTGCTTGCACGCTACAACAACAACGCCTACAAGATCGACATCCCACACGACAAGTACTCCGTGAGCGACATCTTCAACATCAAAGATCTCTCCCCGTACCATGGTGATGAAGATTTTGATCCGAGGTCGGATCTTTCCCAAGGGAGGGGAGATGATGCGGAGCATCCTACGGTCATCCCCATGGACCTACCATCGTCTCATTAAGAGCCAAGAGGACCTATGACACGAGCACGAGCTAGAGCTCTCGAGAACGAGGTGACTTCCTTCCTTAGTGATATCACATATGATCCACTCGAGACATGGCTACTACCTAAGTCCGAGACGTTGTGCATGATTAGGTGTCAAGAGGACCCCCCCCCCCCCCGAAGATGCTCGTGAAGACGGACAAGTCGCCAAGTCCATGAATGAAGAGGAACGTCGGAAGGAGAAGAAGGCAGCTCCAGGACCCGGACATCCGGCCCCAGGCTCGGACATCCGGCCCTAGGAGGCATCCACTACAGCAGCATCCCAACAGCCAAGCACCTACAGGCCCCGGACATCCGGCCCCAGCTTGGACATCCGGCCCAGCCCGGAAATCCGGCCAGAAGCCCGGAAATCCGGCACCCTCTATCCAGAGAGCACCGAGGCCGACCCCGCCAGCCCGGACATCCGGACCCCCAGCCCGGACATCCGGCCCGTCCTGAGCCACCAGATATCTGACCCCAACGCCCAGACATCCAGACAAGCTCTGTCCAGAGAACATAAGAGAAGCTCCCGTCAACCCGGACATCTGGCCCCAGCCCCGGACATCCGACTCCTCACGAAGGCCCGGACATCCGGCCCCGTCTATCTGCGCACAGTAAAGGGTCGAGGCCCATGTACCCCTTCGCCCACCTAGACTATATATACTCCTCCTTCTCCCTCTTTCTAGGGTTAGCATTGGTTTAGCTCATATGTGAGATAGAGCTTTGCTCATCCATACGGATCTACTCCTTGGGAGAGACCGCGACCCCTCTACGGAGAAGATCCCCCTTGGATTCAAGACCCCCTCTTGGGTGGCCCCATCAAGACCTCCTCTAGGAGAAGAACCGGTTACCTTTGTATCGTCCTTTGTTGATCGTGGATCTTGTACCTCCTCTCGTGTTTCGAGGATCTAGCACATGTGTGACTATATCTTGTTGGTTTGAGTGATTCTCTTGTGCTTTCCCTTGTGTTTCCCCTCATGTTCTTCGTGTTCTTAGTTGGGATCCGCTCCTTTCGTGAAAGATCGGCCATCTAGGGTTCCACCCTACATCAATAATGAAGTCTATGCTAATGGCAGTGGCGCGGAAAGAATATAAAGTTCAGGGTACAAAAGTATTAGGATCTCCATGCCGGCAAATGTAGTGTGTTGCACTGATTGCAATTACTTCTTTGTTGTTATTTGTTGTTACTGCCATAGTTTATTTTTTGTGCTTATCATAGCTCATGAATGCACGTGAGTGAAATTGGGTATAGTATATATGCATTCTTTCGGAGTTTTAAGAAGGATAGCAGAGAAATATTTCTTAGGGCTATGGCATAGTTGTGTGGTACTTCTGCATTTGCAGCATTTACAGATCATGTAATTACAGCTTAATGCCAGCATTGGAATTGGTTATAGATTTCCTTTGATTTAAATTTCTGAATGTTAACAATAAGACAATCCTAAGTTTAATTTCCATTGAGAGAGAGTGGGCTCTGGATTATGAGATGGAATGAAATTAAAAGCCAACTGATCTGGCCATGGCTGGTTGTCACAGAATCCTTGATATATGTTCTACTTTGACATGGAGTGTGCAGCTATGATATTGTAAGTGATGAGTTTTTTTCCCGAATCTACTACGGGAGGTCAGTCAGGGGTAGAAATTTTTAGTGGCAAAAGAAATAGGTGGTAATTATTACACTCTCTATTTGCAAAAAATGAGACTGAAACAATGCTAATTGAGTATGTTCTGTACTTGTAGGAAGGCTGTGAAGGAAGTGGTCTTCCCTTATTTTTATGAAGGTAAGGTCTTGTTATTAGATTCCTGCTACTCTAGATTGCTTGACTGCTCTCTTTTATCAGTTAATGGCCTTAGGGTCCATCATTTTCTTTCAACACTTGATGTTTATTTACTTTTCTTGGTTGGCTTCTTTTCGACAGTCATCTGATTTAAAAATTCGAGCATGTGTCACTTTAGTATCTTTCATTTTCAGCAAACATATAGAATTATCTTGACATATGTTGGCATTGAGAAGATAATATAGATTGTCACTACTAAGTTCAATGTTCAGGCTCCATCCTATTTAAATTCATGTTCGGATTGAAGTCAACACACTAAGAACTGTATGCTTGATGAATGATGTTCAGTGCATTTACTCGATTTTTTTCTGGTTTCCCCGGTATAGTTATGCAGGTTAAGTTATGTTGGCTCTTGCATTCACTTGTCCAGACTGGTGGTTAATTGTGAACTATGTATATTTTGTAGGTTCTGCTCACCAAGATCAAACTAAGCACAATTGTATTTTCTCAAATTGTACACATGCTACTGCTATGGGTGTCATGCTCTGTGTAGTAATTATGTTGAATTCCCGTAATTGCTTTTGCATGATTCCACCAAACAATTTGTATGTTCAAAACATACTCAAACTTCATTTACTAAAAAATCAAATATTTCAAATAATATATTAAATATGTCCAAATATTTCAGTGGCAATCTAGGTGTCATTGAATTCACTAATTCGTCCACCGAAGCTGATAGGCACAATTGTTATTGGTGGGCTTAGTCTGAGGAATGCCTTTCTAAAGTGGTTACATGGCTACAGACTGCAAGTTCTCCCCTCACTATCTATATTCAGGGTGGAACTTAATCCATCACAATAGGTTGCTGGGTGGGCAAGCCAGAAGGGAATGGGGGAGAGCAAAATGAGGCCCCATATACTTTAATGTTTGGGAGAAACAAAGCCTATCAAGTGCATGGTGGTTATCAGAGAGGTGAAGGCGGGAAGGGAAGAGATGAACAGTGTTGTGAAGCTATGCTAGGGACACTGTACATTTTTACTACATATTTGTAACTTGGGAATAAGTTCAAAATCATGTTGATGGTTTATTTTATTGCTATTAAGCATATTGTTTACAAAGATATACTGATATCATACTTGAGCCATACTTATTGGGGCTAGAGAAGTGTGATTTTTGTTTTCCCATTGCATTCATGGACTACCTCGATTTGGACGATGTGTCCTTTGAGCATGTCATGTTCATGACCCTTATAGTTGACAAGAAAGGCGCCCCCTGCTCGATTTTTAGCAATTACTTGTAGTTTACTTGCTTATGATATTTCTAGGGTTTCTGACATGGTTTAGAATTTTGTGCATTTTTATAAAAAAATAATGTGGTGGCACAGAGATGTTTCTGTGGCCGAAAGGACATGTTCAAGGGCTTCCTATGGCGTGTTCTCATGCTAAAAGAAGAGGTGTGTGTTCAATTTGATGCACTTCCATTTGCTCGCGGGGTTCTTAGCCTACTATATGAATGTACTTTTGTAAAACCGAGCTCCCTATGCAATGTCCTCAAGATCGAAACTACAACCAAGGGCCTCACTATTTTTAGTGTAATTTTACCACAAATTCTCTGTTGTAGACTAATCTGAATTCCAAATTTTCATCAATATGTATTGTTAATGGAAACTTATATTTTTTTAGTTAAATGTACATATTAGATCTCTTGAACAAGATGCACACATTCAAAATCCTTTATGAAGCTCACAGGTATAGAAAGTATGTAGCCATACTTATTCTTGAATGTGCATGTCTCAGAGCTTGAAAAAAATGAGGTACTAAAGTTAGGTTATGCTCATCGTTCCAACATGCTTAGTGATAACCACCTAGCAAGCTAATCAAACATGAAAAAAAAATTGAAGTGCTACTGCTAACTAACGTACAATTCTGAATGTGAAAATCAATTGAATTGGCTCTTCTCTAATTGTACACTTGCATAAATCTTAGATCTTGCAAATTATAGTAGAACCATAAAAGCCATGATTTGACTCCTATAGGGCCTTTTGCACTTTAATATGACAAATAATTTGCTTTAATATCATAGATTGTATTACTACTTTTCTAAGTGAACGACATTCAAGAAGGTCATTAAATAAAACCAACAAATCCTTCCGGTATTGGAGTGTAGAAAAGTTGAGACTATAAAACCAAAAGGTTACATTTACGTTTATTAGAGAAGGTTCTTTACTTTTTATAGGAAAACACATAATGTTGCAATGTAGAGTCTAGGTGGCGGGCCTCCTTGATCCACTTGGTGGATGAGGGCGACTCCGGTCCTGGCACCCATAGAGTCGGTGATCCAAAAATTGTAGGGCCTGGATATAGCTCTAGCAGACGTATGCGGCCTCCGCATCGAGCTTGGTCGTATTGAGCATGGAGATAGGCGAGTTGTAGACCAAGAGCTGGTACAGAGATAGGCGAGTTGTAGACCAAGAGTTGGTGGGCAGCAGGGCACACATGCACACCAAAGAATAAATCTGAGTCACATGCCTACTTCTACTGGTTTCTACAAAGAGCAGCTAGCTTAGATCTTAGACCAGTCGGTCACTGTCGAGGTCGCCAAGGTGATCTTACAGCACCGCCGTGGGGATTTCTCATGATTTTATGTAGGCAAGCCGCAAGCGGTGGTGGTGATTGGCTGGGTGGTGTCGCTGCCTTGGGAAGAGACGAAGTGATGGTAAAAGCTGTTAGAATTAATGGGCTAGGCCCATAGCAATCTCTGAAATCTCAAATAGTGGCCCATGTAAAATGGCAAGTGGTGGTGCTAAAGTTTAGTCCCACCCCGGAAGTTGAAGAAGAGTTGGACCTCTTTATATAGTGGGTTCTCTCCACCACTCTAAGTGGTGTGTGAGAAGAGAAAGGGAAGACCACGCGCGCGCGCTCGCTCGCCTGGCCTGGCCGGGCCGGGTCGGGGCGAGGTGGCGCGTACGTGCGACATGCGCGTGAATGGTCCACCCAGCTTCCTTTTGCCGTTTTATTTTTTGGCAGACAAGTTTATGATTTCTTGTCTGGTAAGTATACGAATTAGAAACCAAGTCAGTTTGGGATTGTGATCGCGACACAATACCGCCTCTGGTCCTAATATATATACAGCTATCAGCTATGGCCAAAGACACACCGGAAACACCTAGGGTTTTGCCTCATCTCGCAACTTGCACCGCCGTCATAGTCTACTCCATCCCAAACGCCGGCGTGCATCGGCGCGTGGGACAACAGGTCTCCGGAACCGTTCGTCCTTGCGATCCTGCACCGGGAGAGGACGAATTAGGTTTTTGGGAAGCGCTCTGCGTGACTACTCAAATTCGTCATCACGGGTCGTCTTCCGTCCAAGTCGGGCGGTGCTACTCATCGTCGTCTTCATTGCCGTCAGCAACAGATCGTAGCTAGCATCGTCATCAACACAGTTGCACCCACAATAGCTAACAAACAGTACGTCCAACATCATCTGTTCATGTCTATCTCTACAACTATTGTTTCATGTGCGCTGCTGCTGCTATTTTGCTGTTCTTCTAGTTTGCTAGATTGTTGCATGCTAGTATTTGTTTTAGTCATGAATTATTTACTGGAATTAATCATGAACTTGCCTAATTTTCCAACAATCCAAAAACCTCATTGTAGGCAATTTCCTGAGTTAACTATGGCTGGATTCGCTGATGCACTGAGGCCGGATAAGTTTACCGGTGTGCACTTTAAGAGGTGGCAGGTGAAGACCACGCTCTAACTTACTGCTCTGAAAGTTTTCCACGTTAGTGTTGGTGCTCCAGAGGGAATGACTGACGAAGATCAGAGAAAATTCCAGGAAGCCAATACTATGTTTGTGGGATGCATTCTGAGTGTTCTTGCTGACCGTCTGTGTGATGTGTACATGCACATAGATGACAGAAAGACTCTGTGGGATGCACTAAATGCAAAATTCGGTGCAACAGATGCAGGCAGTGAACTGTACATCATGGAGAGTTTTCATGACTACAAGATGTTGAATAACTGTTCTGTGGTTGAACAAGCTCATGAGATACAGTGCATTGTGAAGGAACTTGAACTCCTTAAGTGTGTTCTACCCGACAAATTCCTGGTTGGGTGCATGATTGCAAAGTTGCCTCCTTCATGGAGGAATTCCGCCACAACTCTGAAACATAAGAGACAGGAGATATCAGTTGAAAATCTGATTGAATCTCTTGATGTTGAAGAAAAAGCTCGGGCTAACGACACTACTGAGAAAGGAGGTGAGGTTCAGCCTACCGCCAATATGGTGCAGAGGTACCCACAGAACAAGAACAAAGGGAAGAACAAACCTGTTTCAACAAGCCTACCAAGACTACTACCTTCAAGAAGAAGAAGTTCAACAAGGCTGAGCTAGAGTGCTACGCCTGTGGGAAGCCCGAACACTTTTCCAAGGAATGCCCTGAACGTGCAGACCGCAGAGGGAAAACAAGCTCCAAGACTGTCAACATGGTGACCGCTAGCAATACTGATGGGTGTGGTAATTTACCTATTGTGCTTTCAGTATTTCAATCATCTTCGTGGTGGATTGATTCGGGTGCTAATGTTCATGTGTGTGCTGACGTCTCCCTGTTTACTTCTTATCAGGTCGCAAGGGATTCTTCCGTCCTAATGGGGAATGGGTCACATGCTTCTGTTCATGGCATCGACACGCTGGATCTGAAGTTTACTTCGGGAAAGATCGTGCAACTAAGGAACGTGCAGCATGTCCCTACTATGAACAAGAATCTAGTTATCCCTTCTACGTCGAGATGGGTTTAAGGTAGTTTTAGAGTCGAATAAAGTAATCGTGTCAAGGTTTGCACAATTTATAGGCAAAGGCTATGAGTGCGGAGGCTTGTTCCTTTTTCCCTTTCAGATTTTTGCAATAAGTCAGTAAACCAAATTTGTGCTAGTGTTAATGATGATGCAAGTATTTGGCACTCTCATTTATGTCATATTAATTTTGGTTTAATGTCTCGGCTATCCAGTATGAGTTTAATTCCGAATTTCACCGTTGCCAAAGGTTCTAAGTGTCATAGTTGTGTGCAATCGAAGCAACCTCGAAAGCCTCATAAGGCTGCCGAGGAGAGAAACTTGGCACCTCTAGAACTCATACATTCTGATCTTTGTGAGATGAATGGTGTGTTGACAAAAGGTGGAAAGAGATATTTCATGACTTTGATTGATGATGCGACTAGATTTTGCTATGTTTATTTGTTGCAAATTAAAGGTGAAGCATTAGACTACTTTAAAATCTATAAAGCTGAAGTTGAAAATCAACTAGAGAGAAAGATCAAGCGTCTTAGGTCCGATCGTGGTGGAGAGTATTTTCCCAAAGTATTTGATGAATTTGTGAGTAACATGGTATTATTCATGAGAGGGCGCCTCCGTATTCACCCCAATCAAATGGAGTTGCCGAGAGGAAAAACCGCACATTGACTGACTTGGTGAATGCCATGTTAGACACTGCTGGTTTATCTAAGGCATGGTGGGGGAGGCTGTTTTGACTTCATGTCATGTCCTCAATAGAGTTCCTAACAATAATAAGGAGAAAACCCCTTATGAGGAGTGGGTTGGGAGAAAACCATCACTTTCTTATTTGCGCACTTGGGGATTTTTGGCAAAGGTCAATATTCCTATTCCTAAGAAACGCAAACTTGGACCAAAGATAGTGGATTGTGTCTTTCTAGGGTATGCTCAACGGAGCATTGCTTATAGATTTTTAGTGGTAAAATCTGAAGTACCTGATATGCATGTTGATACTATAATGGAATCTCGTGATGCAACATTTTTTGAGAACATATTTCCAATGAAAGATATGCATAGCATTGCTAGATTTTCTTCTCAGATAATTCCTGAATCTAGTACAACTGATGAATATTTCGAACAATCACATGAGGAAGTCCTTGAGAAGGATAACGGTGAAGTTCCTATAAGGAACAAGAGATAAAGGATTGCAAAATCCTTTGGTGATGATTTCATTGTATACCTTGTGGACGACACACCCAAGACGATTGCAAAGGCATATGCATCTCCGGATGTAGATGATTGGAAAGAAGTTGTTCATAATGAGATGGACTCAATTCTTTTTAATGGAACTTGGGAGCTAACTGATATACCATATGGTTGTAAACCTGTGGGCTGTAAGTGGGTGTTCAAAAAGAAGCTAAAGCCTGATGGTACTATTGATAAGTACAAGGCACGGCTAGTGGCCAAGGGCTACACTCAGAAAGAAGGCGAAGATTACTTTGACACCTATTCACCCGTTGCTAGAATGACCACCATTCGAGTGTTATTTTCCTTGGCTGCCTCTTATGGTCTTATCATTCATCAAATGGATGTAAAGACATCTTTCCTTAGTGGAGAGTTGGAAGAGGAAATCTATATGGATCAGCCTGACGGGTTTGTAGTAAAGGGTGAAGAGAGAAAGGTGTGCAAGTTGTTAAAATCTTTGTATGGTCTGAAACAGGCACCTAAGCAATGGCATGAGAAGTTTGAAAGAACTCTGACTTCTGCAGGATTTGTCATTAACGAGGCTGGTAGGTGTGTTTACTATCGCCATGGTGGGGGCAATAGTGTCATATTATGTTTGTATGTGGACGACATACTGATCTTTGGTACAAACATTAATGCAATTAATGAGGTCAAGTCTTTTCTATCAAAAAGTTTTGACATGAAAGATCTGGGAGAAGCCGATGTAATTGTAAACATCAAACTTATTAAGGATGAGAGTGGGATTACGTTAACGCAATCTCACTATGTTGAGAAGGTCTTGAACCGATTCGGTTTTATGGATAGCAAGCCTTCTCCAACACCTTATGATCCCAGTGTGACACTCAGAAAGAACAAGAAAGAAACGAGAGATCAATTAAGATACTCTCAAATTGTCAGTTCACTCATGTACTTAGCTAGCGCTATAAGACCAGATATCTCTTTTGTTGTGAGCAAACTGAGTAGGTTCATGTCCTGCCCGGGTGATGATCATTGGCATGCACTAGAAAGGGTCTTGTGCTATCTGAGAGGTACTATGAGTTACGGAATTATTTATTTAGGGCATCCTGTTGTGCTAGAAGGATATAGTGGTTCAAATTGGATCTCTGATGTTGATGTACTCTATGCAACAAGTGGGTATGTATTTACTCATGGAGGTGGCGCAGTGTCATGGAGGTCTTGCAAGAAAACCATATTGACGAGGTCAACTATGGAAGCAGAACTAACTACTTTGGACACAGCTACTGTTGAGGCAGAGTGGTTGCGTGAGCTCTTGATGGACTTGCCTGTGGTTGAAAAACCTGTACCGGCTATTCTTATGAATTATGACAACCAAACGGTTATCGCTAAAGTGAACAATTCTAAAGATAATGCGAAGTCATCAAGACACGTGAAGAGACGTTTGAAGTCTGTCAGGAAGTTGAGAAACTCCGGAGTAATAACTGTCACATATATTCAAACAGACAAAAACCTGGCAGATCCCTTTACAAAGGGACTATCACGAAATGTGATAGATATTGCATCGAGGGAGATGGGTACGAGACCCATAGATTTTACACCATAGTAGTAACCCAACCTTTGTGATTAGAGATCCCGTGAATTAGGATCTGGGAAGAACAAGCTAATGGTTAACTGAGGAGAGTAATAACTAATGACCGTCTCCAAGTGAAGATGCAAAACTCTCAGAGCTGTAAGGAAGGTTGGCAACATGCCTTAATGTGGTTCTATTGGCTATAATTAGCAAATATGCTGTCCTACAGAGCAGTCTTGAAAGAACACACCTATATGAGTTTTGACTGTAAAAGTCGCAATCTATGAGATTTGGGTGATCTCTAGTAAGCTCACGAAGAGACCAGGGAGTATGACGTATAAGCTCCAAACCGCGGGGTAGCCTACTGGCGGCCAGGTACTGGTTAAGACTTTGAGTGAAACCTGTTCACACAAAACTAGCAATTCAAGGCATAGTCCATTGTCAAGTTGTGAATGGATGTAGCTTAAGTTCTAGGCAGAAGTTCAACTTAACAGTCTCTGCTGAAACACTGGTATATTAAACAAGTGGTGAGAGAAGGCAAATCTCTAAATGGGTATTTGAGATCTGGTGGGGGATTGTTAGAATTAATGGGCTAGGCCCATAGCTATCTCTGAAATCTCAAATAGTGGCCCATGTAAAATGGCAAGTGGTGGTGCTAAAGTTTAGTCCCACCTCGGAAGTTGAAGAAGAGTTGGACCTCTTTATATAGTGGGTTCTCTCCACCACTCTAAGTGGCGTGTGAGAAGAGAAAGGGAAGACCACACGCGCGCGCTCGCTCGCCTCGCCTCGCCTGGTCGGGCCGTGGCATGGCGAGGCGAGGCGAGGCATAAGTGCGACATGCGTGTGAATGGTCCGCCGAAATCCGGTCCGTCTCCTTGCAGGGGCGCAGCTTCCTTTTGCCGTTTTATTTTTTGGCATACAAGTTTACGATTTCTTGTTCGGTAAGTATACGAATTAGAAACCAAGTCGGTTTGGGATTGTGATCGTGACACAATACCGCCTCTGGTCCTAATATATATACAGCTACCGGCTGCGGCCAAAGACACATCGAAAACACCTAGGGTTTTGCCTCATCTCGAAACTTGCGCCGCCGTCGTAGTCTACTCCATCCCAAACGCCGGCGTGCATCGGCGCGTGGGACAGTAGGTCTCTGGAACCGTTCGTCCTTGCGATCCTGCACCGGGAGAGGACGAATTAGGTTTTTGGGAAGCGCTCTGCGTGACTACTCAAATTCGTCATCACGGGTCGTCTTCGGTCCAAGTCGGGCGGTGCTACTCATCATCATCTTCATCCCGTCAACAACAGATCGTAGCCAGCATCGTCATCAACACAGTCGCACCCACAATAGCTAACGAACAGTACGTCCAACATCATCTGTTCATGTCTATCTCTACAGCTGTTGTTTCATGTGCGATGCTGCTGCTGTTTTGCTGTTCTTCTAGTTTGCTAGATTGTTGCATGCTAGTATTTGTCTTAGTCATGAATTATTTACTGGAATTAATCATGAACTTGCCTAATTTTCCAACAAAAGCAAGCAGGATCTAATGGTTCTTCCGTGGGGATAGCCAAAGTCAATACGTCGACTACAGACTCGTCGCAGACTTGCAGTGAACTTGGATGCGGCGAGCCTGATTTGTGGATCGATGGCGAGTCTTGACGTTGTTAGGCTGGGATTGGATGGTTGCGGAGGGTGGTGTGCTTGGTTGGGTTCCCATGGAAGAATGTGGCCTCCCCGTGTATCTGGTCATGGCCATCGTAGAGAACATTGTGGCCCTCCCTCGAGGAGCAAGGACAGTGCAGGTAGCAGCAGGGGTAGGGGTAGATGTGGGGAGGGATGTCGGCGGCTGCTCGAGGTCATCATGATGAAAGCCTTGACGTCCCATCTTTATCAATGGAAGTGGAAGAGCACGAAGTCGAGGTTGGATATGAGTTTGAGTTCTTTTTGGCACCGACCGGTTCCCCACTTTAGAGATGTAATTTTTCGCGTGCGAGCAAACAGTGGGTTTATTCTAAAAGGGATAGGCGCTTTTCTGCAGAAGTGCACGACAGACCAAAAATATGACCTCCCTTTATTAGTAGGATAGATATCATATTATTCGTTTGATAGATATCATATTATTCATTGTTGTTCGTTCGGTGAAATTTCCTAATATTTCATTGTTGTGTTTCTAAAGAGCACCTCAAGATTCACCCAATATGAGGGGATGATAAATGAAAGATACTGATTATAAATTTTTAAGAGCCCGTGGCAGCGCACGGGCGTTCTACTAGTTCTAAATAATATATTACAAAAAACACTCTTCAAAAACAAACTTAATAAAATGTAGAATAAGTATTGAAAAATGTTGAACGAGAATTTGTAAAATATTGAGCAAGTATTTGAAAAATGTTAAATAAGTATTAAAAATATTGAACAAGTATTTTAATTTTTTTGAATAAGTATAAAAAAATATTGAACGAGTATATGAAAAATGTTGAACAAGTATTTAAAAATGTTGAGCAAGAATTTGATAAATGTTGAACAAGTATTTGAAAATGTTGAATAAGTATTAAAATGTTGAACAAGTATATAAAAAATGTTGAATAGATATTAGAAAATGTTGAACAAGTATTTGAAGATGTTGAATAAGTATTAAAAATGTTGATCAAGCATTTGAGTTTTTTAATAACTATGAAAATGTTGAACAAGTTTTTGAAAAATGTTGAAATAGCGTTCGGACAATATTGAACATGTATACAAAAAATTTTGATCACTTGTTACAAAAAATGTTTTTGACATGTACGAAAATGTAGAGTGAAAACGAAAACATACATAAGAAAAACAAAGGAAAAACAAAAAATGAAGAAGGAAAAAGGAAAAACTAAAAACTAAAAAAGAGGAAGAAAACGAAGAACAAATGCAAAAAGAATGAAAAAAATGGAGAAGAAAAAAGAAAAGAAAGAAAACGAAGAAAATGGAGAAGAAAAATTAGTAAGTGTTAAAAAAAGGAGAATTTAAAAAAACTTCGTTGTTTTACATTAACTGGGGGAAATGTATCGGGTGCTCCCACCCTTAGGGTGCTCCTGGTGCTCCACACATCTTGAAATGTTTGTAACATTTTGAAAAAAAATCTAGTACATTCACACAACATCAATGTATGTTGTCACAAAATTTCAAATAAAAATTCGAAACATTGCTCGAGATATAAAAATGACAAATTTGATATCAATATGATAATGGGCCAGTTCTAAAGCCCGTATTATGTTATGTACTATTTACTGTCGAATTTGTCATTTATGTTTCTCGAGCTTTGTTTTGAATTTTGATTTCAAATTTTATGACAACATACATTGATGTTGCGTGAATGTGCTTGTTTTTCTAAAAGAATTTTTCGAACATTTAAAAATGCGCTACCGTGTTGGGAGCATCGGGAACACCCTATTGGTGGGAGCACCAGATATTCTCCCTCGACTGGGGTGCGACTCATACTGATAAGTTTTTTTTTAGACAATCTCGTGAAACTTTATTAAGCCGTCACAATGTTTACAGGGACGGATGGAAGATCTTCGGGATGACCTAACCAGACACGGCGGCCACCCCCAAGAGAAAGTGCATGCTTCGCAAGATTGTGAGCTTCAAAGTTTGAGCTCCTAAATTCATGACTAAATTTACAAAATTCAAAACACGAAGAGTGATCAAAGATTTCATGTATAATTGCTGCATAGCTGGATGCATTCTCCTTCTGGATGTCTTCAACGACAACTTTGAAGTCCGAGGCCACATGAATACGCCTTAGGTATAGATCATCAGAGAGGGCTAGTGCATCCCGCACAGCCAGGGCTTCAAGAACTTGAGGATCAGCAATGTGTCGAAAAGCTAGTACTGAGGCTCCCAAAAAACTTCCCGTTGCATCTCTGTTGATCGCCCCTACTGCTCCATAGCCTCCATGGCGAGATACCGCAACGTCGACGTTAATTTTTGTACAGTTCACAACTGGTGGCTGCCACTACTTCGGCCTGGGGGCCCTGTCTGTTGCCGTCCTTAGTTTCTGTGTATGATCCACTTGGAGCTCGGATAAAAATCTGGTGATGAAGCTGTTTATGGTCAGTGGTGACTGAAAATTATCCTCGTGAATGGGCTTTCGTTGTGCACTCCAAATTGCCCACACCGTGACAATTGTCCTCACAATATCATCCTTGCTCATTCTTTCATGTATATCAAACAAGCAATCCTTGGAGCATTCTTTGGAGCATTCTTCCTGGACCAGAGCTTCGACGAGGTGTTCTGGCGCCAAAGCCCAGACACTACTGGACATCGGACAGGTGAAGAGAGCATGCCGCCAAGTGTCCTTTGCCCCACACAGATTGCAAGTGTTTTGTGGAGACATATTTTGGTGCTTCAGGAGTTCGCCAGTAGGCATGGACTGCCTGGCTAATCTCCACACGAACACTCTGATTTTAGATGGTACTTGTATGTGCCAGATATTGCTCCACTGCTTACTCTCATTCTGGGTGTGCGAGGAACCTTCAGACTCATGTAACCAAGCCTCCCTGTGTATCTTTGTCCTTAGGATCATACGGTATGCTGACCTGACACTAAAAATTCCGCGGGTTTCTTCATGCCAGCCCCAGAAATCTGTTACTCTGCGTGTACATAGGGATATCTTGAGGATTTCCTGAGCGTCAAAAGGGGTGAAAACAGTACTAATCAGACCCTCATTCCATGAGGCTGTGGTGGCATCGATGAGCTATTTTACAAGTATTGGCAGGTTCTGTACAAGGGAAGTAATTGGGCGCTTAAAACTATTCCTCGGGATCCAGTTGTGGCCATATGTTCGTTGTTTCACCATCTCCTATTCTTCTAAGTAAGCCCTGCACCAGTACATCCCGGCCATGCAGTATAGCCCTCCAAATCTGGGAGGGTTGCGCTCCCAACTCAGCCTCGAGTAATGAACTGGGAAGTACACTGATTTGAGGATCTTTGAACTTAGTGATGAATCATCAGTTAAAGTTCTCCAAGCCTGTCGTTCCAGTAACGCAAGATTAAAAATCTCTAAGTCCCGAAAACCAAGGCCGCCCATGTGTTTTGGCATAGTCATAATGTCCCATGCCACCCAACTGGGTTTCCTTTTTCCGCGCTTGCTTCCCCACCAAAATTGTCTGATAAGAGATGTGATGTTGTCGCATAGACCCCTAGGCAATCTGAAACAGGACGTAGAAAAGACGGGTATAGCTTGCGCTATAGATTTGATCAACACCTCTTTGCCCGCAGTAGACAACAATTTCTCCATCCACCCCTTTATCTTTTCCCATACTCTGTCCCTCAAATATTTGAAGGTTCCGTTTTTTGAGTGACCAACATCAGTTGGCATTCCCAGGTAATGCTCAGACAAAGATTCATTATGGACCTGAAGAGAATTCTTCACCTCTACTCTGACAGGTACTGGACATCCCTTGCTGGAAAATATGGATGACTTGTCATGGTTTATCCTTTGTCCTGAAGCTCCACAATAAATATTCAGTAGGTTTGACACTGCAACTGACCCCTCTACACTGACCTTGAAAAGCAACATGCTATCATCTGCAAATAAAAGGTGGTTAATGGATGGCGCCGTGGGGGCCACCTTAATACCTGCCATAGATGATGACTGAGAACTGGATTTCAGAAGGCATGAAAGGCCCTCTGCTGCAATCAGAATGGTATCAAAATGCACTCCGGGCTCTCCTCTCCTCGGACTATCCTCAGAACTATCTTAGTGACCTCGTCACCACCTATATCCCAGTGTCGCTGATAAAAGTGAGCGGGATATCCATCTGGTCCCGGGCCTTCGTTGGAAACATTTGAAATAAAGCGGTCTTTACCTCATCATTAGTGTATGGTGCACAAAGGGAGGCATTCATCTCCTCCGTAACTTTCCGCAGGACATGCCCAAGCACCGCTTCCACCTGTTGAACCCCTTCCGAAGAATACATATTCTAGTAAAAGGAGTTTACCATCTCCCTTAGTTCCACCGGGTCAGAAACAATCACACCAAGTGAGTTTTGCAGTGCCTTGACCATGTTTTTCTTCCTACGAAGACTGGCTCTAAGATGAAAAAATTTAGTGTTTTTGTCGCCCTCCGATAGCCACTGAATTCGAGCGCGTTGTCTCCACATGATCTCTTCCCTATGATACATCTCAATTATCCGCTCGTTTATTTTTAATTCGGCATGGGACGGAGCAGTCCTCAACGGATCTCCTCGTAGCTCCTCAAGAACTCGCTTCAATGTTTAATCTCCTTCCTTACACTACCAAATGTGTCTCTACTCCATCTGTCCAGACCCCTCGCTAGGTTACTTAGCTTCTGTCTAATTTGCTCAACCGAAGTGCATGGTGCTCCGGCCATCCACCCCTCCGTCAAAAACTGTTTGAGACCCTCATGTTGTTCCCACATAAGCTCATATTTGAAGGATCTCTCTGTACGCACTTGGGCTGAATCCCCAAACTCCAAGAGAATTGGTGAGTGGTCGGAAGTGCTACTTGTAAGATGTGTGACCGAGGCTAAGGGGAACCTAGCCATCCAATCAGCGTTCGCCATTACTCTCTCAAGTCTGCATCGTGTGTAGCTACCTCCAGAAACCTTCTTTACAAAAGTCCAAAAAGTGCCTTTATACCCCAAATCTAGCAACATGCAAATGTCCGTAGCATCTCTGAAGGCCTGAATTTGAGCATTGCTGCGTTGCCCCACTCCCTCATGTTCATCTGGACGCAAAACTTCATTTAAATCACCCCAACACAACCATGGAAGTGTGCTCAAAGTACTGATATTTTTCAACACGTCCCATGTCTGGTGTCGCAAGTGTGTCTGTGCTTCTCCATAAACACAAGTCATCGTCCACTTGTCCTGAGCATTATCCTCTACTGAGACATCTAGATGATATACAGAGTAGCCGAGAATCTCAACTTTTATTGAATTGTTCCAAGAAAAGACCAATACCACCGCTCCTACCATTACTATCAACGGCATAAGCATTATCATATCCAAGAGTACTAGATAGAGCTTCTTCCTATCTCCTTTAATTTGTGTCTCTACAATACATAAGAGGGTAGGGGCAAATTGCCTCGCAAAATCGCGAAGCTCGCGAACTGTCGTGGCCTTGCCCGCACCACGGCAGTTCCAACATATGGCACTCATTGGGCTCGGCGGTGCCCATCGGGGCCCGCCAACTTCTGCTCAAGATTTCCTTGTACTCTGTTCTTCTCTGTGGTATTCTTCTCAGAATCTGTAATCAACTTTGGCCTCTTTGGATCCTGTTTGCCACTCGGGCTCTGTGGGGCTGAAGCGGCAGGGAGAGCCAAAGCGTTGCTCGGCACAGATGTGGTGACAACGGTGTTGTTTGCTACCGTTGGCTTGTTCTGGATTGCTGTCAGCTCTGAACCTCTCTTTCTATTCAACTCTGCTTCCTCCATTTCTAGATCTCTATCAGATACTTCAACCTCCCCATAGCCATCGCCTCCAACATGCGTGTTGTACTGATCATTGCGTCCCCTTCCTCCTGATCGGCCTCCTCTCCTTCCACCTCTTCTGCCTCCTCCATCTCCAGGACCACGTCCAGTCCTCATTGCCTAGGACGCCCTCAGGTCCTTAAAGATCATCGCGGAGGGTGGGTGTATCCCACTTCCATGCTCCTTGAACTGATGACCCAACATTCCACAGACGGCACACCATTCGGGCAACTTCTCATATTTTACCCTATAAATCTGCCTCTTCCCATCACGGATCATTGAAAATGCATTCTTCAGAGGTTTTGTTACATTGATTCTCACCCAAACTCGGTGGAAGTTACCCTTGAAGTCTTGCGATTGTGGCTCTGTGAACAGCACTTCCCCAATCTTTGCACCTAGGGATGGAACCAGGTGGCGTAAAGCTGAGGTACATCATGGATTTGTACCCAAATCTCAATTGTATCAAGGCTGACTGTAGACGGCTTCGCCACTCCATCATATGGCTTGATCACCGCATCCCCTCTGAAGTGCCAGGTCCCTCCTGAGTGACCCGCTCCCAATCCCCCAAGCAAGAGAATTGGATAGTGTACAAGTTATCCTCAAGCGGCTTGAAGTTTGCCGTCTACGCAAGATCCCATGCTGATCTCATGTTCCGGAAGAACCAATATTGGCTGTAGGCTTTCTCCAAGCGAACCCTAGTGATAGCCAGCCAACGAGCCGCCTCCAGGGGGGCCTCCTCTTCATCAAAGACAACGTCATCCAAGTCTTCTTCCTTCAGTCCAAGCTCCTCCATCATCTTCCTCACATCATCAGTCTCCGATGAGCCAGTCGCTGCTGAGTTCTTGGCCGCGCTCGAAGACATCTTGAGAACCCTAACCCGATCGAAGTGAATCTATCGGGCCTTGCTGCAGAAACCCAAAACCCCGGTCCCTGCACCCCAACGATGACCAGGAGGCGTGCCCCCCGATTGATCGCACCGAGCGGCGGCGGGTGAACTAGGTAGTGAACCACGAGTCTCGACGGCGGCGAAATCGCCCCGTGAGGACCAAAACCCAAACGAGAGGGAAGTGCAGTAATTATCTAAAGCATGCCCTATTAATAAGTGGCTTAGTGGCTAGCAGCTCTAAAGAAACGATCCAACTTCAAATCCCTCGGCCTCAACTAATTAACGAGCGCTCCTTCGGGAGCCTCACAACGATCAACACCACTTGGCGCGCTCTCAGCCATTCGTCACGTGTCGCGCTCTGGGCGCTCCCTCCGTTTTTTATTTTATTTATTTTTCCACGCACGTTTTCGGCTTTTTAACGGTTTTTTCCGGGTTTTTTTCGACGTTTTAGTTTTCCACCGGTCTTTCCTAGCTTTTCGATCAATTTTTTTTTTCAAAAAAAACTTTTTTGCGCAAAAAACGCGTTTTTTTTCTTTCACGAGAGTCATGGTTTTGCTTCTGCGAGAGACACGGTTTTGCTTTCACGAGAGTCACGGCCGTGCCTCTCGGAGAGGAAAAAAACACGTTTTCTGTTTTTTGTTTCCTTTCACGAGAGTCACGGTTTTGCTTTCGCGAGAGGCACGGTTGTGCTTTCGCGAGAGTCACGGTCGTGCCTCTCGGAAACGAAAAAAACGCGTTTTCTAATTTTTTTTCACGAGAGGCACGGTTGTGCTTTCGCGAGAGTCACGGCCGTGCCTCCTCGGAAACGGAAAATAACGCGTTTTCTCTTCTTCTTTTTTTTGCGAGAGTCACGGTTTTGCTTCCGCGAAAGGCACGGTTGTGATTTCGTGCCTCTTTCGGAAAGGGAAAAAACCCGCGCTCCCGGTTTGGTATTTTCGTCCGTTTTTTCTGAAAAAAATTCACCAAAACCTATCAACATGGGATCTAGTTTTGAAGATCTCGACGTGAGGAATCCAACGGTGAAAGCGGTTCAAGATTTAGACGCACGGTTTAAGAGATAAAACGTTTTGAATAAACGGATCTACGAGAAAAGAGAAAACTCGCAAGTTGCGACAAGTGGCGCACATACAGCGTGTCACTTGTCGCAACCTGGGGAAGTTGGATTGATGTTCGCAATGAGTACTCCTCGACTAGTGGTTTCCCTCATTTTCTCTACTTTTTCTAGAGTATTTCTTTATGGCGCGAGTGGGCCGGCCCGACAAGGTGAAACGCTTCAGCGAGAGAAACCTGCGGGCTGCTGAATGCGAGAAATAGTCCTCGCAGCCCGGTCCACATCGAGCAGAGCCCTTCCTCCCGACACGGCGACGCCCTCGCACAGCACTGCGCCACTGCCCGACCTCGACGCCCAGCCGCCTCGCCGTCGCCGTTCCTCGCGACCTCACCGCCGGTCGCCGGCCGGAGCCCAGATCCCAGCCTCCCGGCGCCCGCGCCTCTCCTTCCCGCCCGGCCGGCCGGCCCTCTGGTCCAGCCGCGCCTCCCTGCCCACGCCCCTCCCTGCGCGCGGCCGCGCCCTTGCCGCCGGCCGGAAGCCTGGCGCCCCTGCCCTCGCCCCCCTGCAAGTTTGGCGGCAGCCACTGCCGCTCAGTCACCACACCAGCCTCCGGAATTGAAGGTACCGAAATACCCTAATTTCTGATTTAGGGTTTCATTTTTGCACTATCCATACATAATTTTGCACATCATTTCGGCCTAGTCACATACATTGAGAGGGATGCTTTCTCAGAGGTGAATGAAGATGATATAATTGATATCTTCATGCAATGAAAAAACGTAGGCCAGAAACATAGTCTTTTTGAATTTCTCAAGGTATGCACTATCTACTATGTTCCATGTAGTATGTAATATGTAGGCTTCTTTATGCAAAACTAAGATTTAATTGAGAATTTTAGTGTGTTTGTAAGACCATATTGATCTATTTCTTTGTGATATTTGTAATTAGTTAGAATGTTCACATGTCATATTGCTTATAATTTTTTTGGGGGGCGGACCACCCTGTCATCCCATCTGCAGCCGGGTTCACGGAGAAGGGCGCCACCCCGCCATGATTGCCGCATCGGCGCGGCGGGTCGCTGCCGCCGCCGCTTCCTCTTCCCCGTCCGGCCGTGTCTCCCAGCTGGCCTCGACGCTGAATCACCAGGTGAGTGTGGCGCGGATGAGACGCGCGCATCTTCGTATCTATTTGATTTCATGCTCTAGTATGTTGCCAGGCGGTGAATAAACTTCTTTGTGGTTGCAGAGATGGATTCACGACCGGAACAAGAAGGCAATGGAGTTGGTGGCCAAGGGTTGGAGCGCCCTACAGGAGGTCGATCGCGTCATCGACTTCGCCGACCGCAACGACAAGCGACTAATCCCACTTCTCAGGGTAAAGCTCTGGATTCGCGTTCCCTCTCTTCCCCCATTCGGAACCACTCTGTTGTTGGGTTTTAACTTTTTGTTGTGCGATTCTTTCTCGGTGTCGAAGGGCGCAAAGGAGAACTTTGAGCTGGCTCTAGAGATCGACAATATGAATACTCATGCGAGATGTTGGCTGGCCAAGATGCATTTCAAGTACCATGTTCCCGGGGCGTGCAAGGCAATGTGAGTTAATTTTACCTCCCATGATGTTAGTGTTAATTTACTTTGCTGTGTCGTTCAACCTGCTCATATGGCATGTACACTACTTTGTTGTTTCACTGTTATTCCAGGAATCTGCAAACGTGATGCAAACAACTAATTTTATTGTTGCTTATGTAGTTATGTTGTTGTTTTGACTCAATTTGAATCCTTTGTAAGTGACCTTTTTTTTTGCGAACTATCCTTTATAAGGACCTGGCTAGTTTGTAAGTGCCATGATTCTGAATACTGGATACCATTGCGCCTCAGTTAGATAGTTGCATACCAGAATTATTTCTGGATGATATATCAGATCCTAGGGACGATGCTTCTTAGTATTTGTTTTATCTGACGGACCAGTTGCAGATAATACCGTGTTTGTTTTATCTGACAGAGCTAAAGCTGCAGGATAATTTTGTTTACATTGCATATAATTTGGCTAGCGCTGTAGGTATACCTTGTTAATTAAGTGCTTTAGTAATATTTACATATCAGGCAGTGTGAAGAAATCTTCCATAAAAGTGTGTCTTTGTTGATGTCCAAGTCACCGCTACTTGTATGGGTCTCGTTACTCTTGTAGCAACTATGCTTAGCAGCTCATGAGAAATACTAGTTCCCCCAACAAAGTTAGAAGTTCGTGTGAATGTCACACAGCTTTGCTTATGAATCTCGGTTGATATTTATAAGGTGTATGCAGCATTTGGGAAATGGGGTAATGGCCTGATGGGCATTGGTATCTACTATCTAATACTCCCTCCGTTCCTAAATATAAAACCTTTTAGAGATTTCACTATGGACTACATACAGAGCAAAATGAGTGAATCTACACTCTAAAATACGTCTATATACATCTGTATGTAGTCCGTATTGTAATCTCTAAAAAGTCTTATATTAAGAAACAGAGGGAATAGAAAAGAGTAACTTGAAATTTTGTGGGTCAAAACCTCTTCAAAATCCTTTTTTTTTGCGGGTGAACCTCTTCAAAATCCTAACTGGAACTGAACTTTATTGTCTTGGTCAAAATGTTTAATAAACCACTGGTATGCCTCGAGTTTGGCGCTTTGAGATAATTTGTACTGGCAATATATCTGAATTGTGGTTACTAACAACATTATGTGTCCAATTAGTCAGCAATAATTGCTGCATTAGTACTTACTAGGACAGAAGATTAACGATATTAGCAGCTCCTTGATTGGAAACGAAAATTGGGAACGATGTTTACTTTTTTGACCTTCAATTAAATTGTAAAATAGTGAGTGAGGCAAACCATCCTTTTCTTTTGCTGCGTTTTAGTAGGAACATTTATTCCGCTACCTCCACATGAAGCAAAACTTGCCTTCAGTACACATTTCATGTGAATTATGCTCATCTCTCACTTTTCATGCGTACAGTGGTGCTGCTTTGCTTGTTGAAGCTGCGAACATGGGTGATCCAGAGGCACAGTATGAACTTGGATGTCGGCTAAGAGTTGAGGTTTTCACTCTTCATCTGCTTTTGGCATCTTTCTGTTCCACTTTTTTTTTTTTGCGGGGCACTTTATTAATTGAATATTAGTTGTTTGCTGGGCAAATGATAGTTTCATTCCTTATGCCATTTCTGTGGAATATTTCTTCACCTCAGTTGATGGTTACCTTTGTTGCTTGTAGAATGATCATGTTCAGTCTGATCAACAGGCCTTCCATTATATAGAGAAAGCTGTTGACCAGGTATGCTCGCCACCTGAATGTTGATCATATATTTTCCACTATGCTTCTTGATAAGCATATTCAGCTATTACATGTCTTTGAATGCAGTTGCATCCTGGTGCTTTGTATCTTCTTGGTGCTGTATATATAACTGGGGATTGCGTCAAGAGGGACATAGCTTCAGCTATGTGGTGTTTCCATAGAGCTTCAGAAAAGGTAGTAAATGAAATAGATCGACTCAAAATTATCTTATTTACTTGCAACCCATGAATCACGTTGTTATTTCTGTTTTTCTGACATCTCAGTTTTGAACATCTCAGGGACATGCTGGAGCTGCAATTGCATATGGTTCCCTTCTTCTGAAAGGTTTGTAGACAAGTAACTCTTAACGTTTCAAGAGATAATCATGTGTCCTTATATTATCCTTCTTGTAATGTCTATTTTAGAGTAAACAGGTTGTGAAGTTATGGTTTCACCATTAATTTGGACGGCTCTTGATCAACTGATTTTGTTTAATTTTGGCTGGAATTGTTAGATTACTCCAGACTCCAGGCCTATCTGTTTATGTTTACCGTGTGGTTGTTTCAGGTGCTGAAGTGCCTGAAGTCATTACCAGGTTCAACTCAGGCAAGAGTCCGTCAACTGGGAAGGTGCGAAAAAGGACCATACAGCAGGACTCAGTAAAGCTGGCAAAGGAGCAGTTCCAGATAGCAGCTGAGTCTGGATCTGACCTTGGTTTACGGTGGTTGAAGAGGCTTGGAGATTACGAAAAACAGCCCGAAGAGCTAAAGCAAATCCAGCAATGACCTCCAGCGAAAGAATACCGCTGCATTTGGCAATTAGTGGATGTTGCAATGCTCTTGCTGCACATTAGTAGAGAGCTTCATGTTTCATCTGCCTTCAGAATGTAGAGATAACCATATCTTCTATTATAGGAGCGTTCATGCCAACCTAACTTGTGGTCAAATCGGTTTCTAGATTAGCAGGTTGAATTGCAGGACCAAATTTATCCTATTTTTGTCACTAAGGATTTTGCATACCACGACAATTATACTGCTGGCTTTACCATGACAATTATGCTGATGGCCTGAGTAATAAGACAACAAAAATCGCTATTTCTGTAAGCTTTTCTTGCTCCTAGGTGATCTTTTGAAAAATTCTTACTCCAGCTATTCCTAGTAAACAACCCTAGTATTTTTGACAGCATAGTAAACAGTCCTGGTAGGTAAGGAGGCATTACTTCTCCCTCAATTCTTCAACTGTACTTGAATATCATTGAGAAAATGATTTTATTTTCTTTTGTTTTCCAAGATCTTGATAGGTGGCTGTGATCAGGTAAATTGTTGCCATTTGCGTGATATGATATGGATAAAAAATTGCGTCTCACTTTTTAATGAATAATTTCGGGTGTTTATTCCTAGTAAACAACCCTAGTATTTTTGACAGCATAGTAAATATCATTTCGTCATGAACATCACCCTTTGAATAAATAGGCATTTTTTTTTGGGGGGGGGGGGGGGGGGGGGGTGGTCTTGTTGGCGATAGGCAGTTGTTAATTATCCTCCATATCACAAATAAGTGGCATCTTTGGTATTATCACGTTCTTCATGGTATAAAAATTTGACTATTATTTGCTATTAAAATGTGTAAAACCCAAGAAATTAGAATATTCTAGCAAAAAAGAAGAAGATCAATGTACATATGCGACTTTGAAAGTTTCAATCCAGATAATTAAAATGATATTTCTAGTCACTGAAGACTTGTCCAAAACATATTCTATGGTATGGAGGGAGTAGCAATTGCCTGGCAGCTCCATTAATAATACCACTCCTTGTATGTTGCTGCTCCTCATATATATGTATCATCTTGAAAAAGTTATTCTAAAAAACTTTTGGGATAATATGAGTTGGGTTATATTTAACATGTTAAAACTTCTTTAAGCCCAAAGGGAAAAAAGATATAACATACAATGATTATTGTCTCCTTTGGTAATTCACATGAGAAAAAACTAAAAATGAAAAAAGTGAGTTTAAGAATAATAAATGTGTTTTGTATATTTCCTTTAAACCCATGAGTGGGGAAATATGAGGTATAACATATAATCTTGTGTTGATACTACTGCACAATTTTTTTCTCATGGGAACCTTGAAAACAAACTCAAAAAGGTAAAAGAATATAAAATATGATGTTTGAATAGGTTACAATTCACGAAGAGACACTCTCTAACCTTTGCAAATATCAAAGTCATCGCATATTTTCAATGAACATATCTTTAATTTTTTGAAATTGGTAAGGTCTTTGTTAACAAGTCGGTGAGCTTATCGCAAGATTTGGCTTGCAGAAGTGTTTATTTCTCTACTTTAGTGTAACTCAAAGGGATAAAATGATTTAGGGGCAATATACTTAGCACATTTAGGGGCAATGTACTTAGTGATATTGCTTTTTATATAACTTGTCTATTTATGAGCAACATAGCACATTGTATTAGTAGATACTCCCTCCGTTCTAAAATATAAGGTGTACTGGTATTTTCAAAAGTCAAACATGTGCATGTTTGACCATTAAAAAAAAATCAATACCTACAGTACCATATCTGTATCATTAAATCCATCACAAAAGATACTTCATATTTTGTTTATTTTGTATTGTACACGTCGATAGTTTATTCTATAATCTTGGTCAAATATACATGAGTTTGACTTATTGGAAAATCAATACACCTTATATTCTGGAACAGAGTGAGAAATATGGATGGTGATTTAATGGAACATGATAGCACCATGGTGTCCCAATCTTTTAATAGGACACATATTTCAGCAATTTGGGTGGAGTCAACTTTGATGGTTCGATACAACATATGCGAGGACGACACACCTTAGTAGTCTATAAACCAACTCCCGAGAGGTTATTGATCATGTCGGGGCATTATCAATCAGACCAAGAAGATTTATCCATGTAAGCAATTAAATACATCCCATGTTCCTAAATATAAGACGTTTTAACAGTTCAATTTAAACTGCCAAAGCGTTTTATATTTTTAAACAAAAGTAGTAACAAGCAAGAACTATAATATGAAATCTAGATAAACAAAGTTGTAGCAATAGTTAATTCTTAACTAACCCTAATTCAAACGGTGCCTAGGGTGTATTTAAGAAGAAAATGGCCGGTGGTTCAGCCAACCCAATATGAGGGTCGAATCCAACCATATTTGGTTTTCTCCATGGTCATGGACTCTAAAAGTTGCCTGGAGTGACATTTCAAAATATATGAGCCTAGCCCAAAGATAAAGTGCCGCAACACCTATACATATTTATGCATTATGCTGACTCCAACGTCCTGATATTTGTGCTTGAATTTCCATGTTCATTCCTTGTGCGTTTGCCTTCATCTCCATATTTGGTTATGCTCCAACACTCCGCCATTTACGAGGTCCTTCATTCCTAAGTAATACAAACATTTTTTTGCGAATCAAGTAATACAAACACATTTGATTTATGCAACATCATAATCTCATGAACAATAGAAATAGTCCCTAGAAACATGATCCATAGTATTGATGTCCAAAATTCGTGAATTTACAAGAATAGGCTAGTATCCTTGGTGCTTTGGAGATACCCAAAAATAAATAAAGTACGCCCAACCCATTGGATTTGCTAGATCTAATGACACTAAGATATACAATATGGAGTATCGGGTACTCCGAGGCAACATGTTTAGATTAGTATAAGTAATATAATCACACAATGAACAAAAAATTGTGTGTCATTTATTGATAAGTGATTTTGCAGTATTTATACAAGGCAAAAAGGATAGTAAAAATATGTACTTATTCAGAAAACATCCATTCCGAACATATGGGCCCTTAAAGTTTCTACAGTCCGTTTTGCAAAGACAGAATAAAAAAACCGACAATTGTTGATCAACAACTACATGAAAAATCACCACTGGTCCTAACATAAGATGCCCTCCGCTCACAACGACATGGTCCTTATGAGTTAGGAACTGGATCCCCTCCTTAAGGCTTTGAATGCAATTTTATTTTTCTATATGAGTGTGTTTGTAAGGACTTGTGATTAAACTTGATCATGAGCAGCCCAACCCGGGTTTGCCTTTCGGGTGGGGCCCGGGCTTCATTTTACAACATGAAAGAGGATTCGAGCCGGGCTTGAGCTTCTATTTTTTTATTTTCGACCAGACTTGCACATGCGTAGGCTAAAAAATAGTGTTAGGGCAGGTTTTCAGGCTTCAAGCTGTTTTTTAGGCCGGGCTCGGACATGAGAAAATAGCTATATTTGGTCTTGGGCCAGACTTAGTCTTCTAGTTTCACAAGCCCGGTCTGAAATCCGGCCCAGCCCGGCACATGATGAAGTTTGCGTGTGATAGTATATACGGCCTTAGGCCATTTCAAAAATAATAATAACAAATGCAACACAAAATGCAATGTTGAGGTGGGAAACGTCACAAAAACTGGGGAAAATCTAGCTGAACACCGTCTATTTCAGTCTTTCGCTTGTTCACCGAAGGTTTTGCTAGGGCCAGACTCCGACTGCAAGAAGAGGGAAAAACCGGAACAGCCCCAAACCCCGTAACCCTACCCCGTATAAAACCCCGAAGCTGAGACAGGGCTTCCCCCCCTCCGTCGCCGCCGAAATCTCTCTACTCGTGCTCCCCTCAAGTCCCCGTAGCCAGCCAGTGTTGCTGTTCTCGCGCGGCGTCGGCGGCAGCCATGGAGGAGGTGACGGAGGCGGTGAACAACCTTACCATAGCGGAAGGAGCAGCGGCGACGGCGGGAGCGGAGGGGCACAAGAAGAACCGCATCCAGGTCTCCAACACCAAGAAGCCCCTCTTCTTCTACGTCAACCTCGCCAAGGTAGGGAATCAAGTCCTGTGGACGAGTGGATGAGAGAAGCCTGCCGTTGGTTGGGGATTTCTTCCGGGTTTTAGGGGCACATCTGTTGGGGGGTTAAACTCTAGAGAGGGTTGTCCTCTTTGCGTAGGAGGGGTCCGCCGAGGAGATATCTTTGCGAGTGATTTGATTGGATTTGGGTGTCCTGCTAACATTTACCATGAAATCAACAAGACTAATTTGGTTTATGATGCTGTTTGTGTGCAGAGGTACATGCAGCTGCACGAAGAGGTGGAGCTCTCGGCCCTCGGCATGGGTAAATCTTCACTCGCTGAAGCGTATTTTTGTATCAGTTTAGGCCTCTGTTATGTTACTTTGGCAATGATTTGCCGTATGCATTTGCGTATGAATGTTGACGACTTGTTATACTGTGATGGGTATCTTTCTGCTTGTCCATGAGCGGCATTTTATTACCTGCTAACTGTGGTTGTTGCAGCTCATTTAAAGGGGGGGGGGGGGGGGGGGGGGGTCTACATTCATGTCACATAGTTCTTGCTTGCCTACAATTGATGTTCTTCCTTCATCTCAGTCTGAGCCCTTTAGCTTAATACCGCAATTTATGTTACTTTTTTTACTAATAAGAATTTGAAGTTCGATCTCCCACCTGGTTGTGGGAAGATTACACTTGCCTATTCTGTTCATAAAGGCTGTGGAAAAGTAAATTATACTATTCTGGGAAGTTCGCAAAAGACTAGGCTCAAGAATAAAGTACCTGCCATGCAAAGAACTGACAATTGATACTCCCTCTGTCTCTATTTACATGGCACTCATGTATTTCTAGGTTCAACTTTGACCTTTGATTTGACCAACAAAACATGGGCCATGTGTCATTAAATTTATACCATTACATTCGTATTAAAAATTCAAATGGTATAATTTTTGTGACATACGACCAACATATTATTGGTCAAAATGATGGTCAAACTTTGATCATGAGAAACGATGACCTCACGTAAATAGAGGTGGAGGGAGTACTAAAAACAGTTTTCATTGCTCATTGATCATCAAATCGATATTGCTTGTATGGGCAAGTTTGTGCTGATGTAATAATATGTCCAGCCAACAGTCATCTAGCTCTGGACATGTAATAATTACATTAAATCAGAAACTGCTGATGACATTGTTCTCCAAAAATTATTTTCTGCATCATAGCGTTCTGCTGTCAGTTGTAGCTGAAGTCTAGTAGCCAGCTTTTGCACCTGTGTGTTGCTATTTAAGCCTTGGGTTACAGTGGTTTTAGGCGCCTTAATATGATATTAATTTTGGTTAGACTATTTGTAAGGTTAAATTTACATGGATGTGTCATATACTCATGATAATAATGCTACAACACTTGTGTATGGATGCTTGGTTTATTTTCTAAGTTGGTCAGCATGACCCTTTGTTACTGTCTGCCTGTCTGTTATTTATCTACATTCCTTTTTTTGTCGTGATGAAACTATTTTAAACTTTGTCCTTTCAGCTATTGCGACTGTGGTGACTGTTGCGGAAATTCTAAAAAATAACGGCCTTGCTGTTGAGAAGAGTGAGTCTCGTTTCTCATAATTCTGCTCGATTATGTCCTCTTTTCAGTTTTATAACTTGGTCGAAATTACTTGCAGAAATAATGACATCTACTGTCGATGTCAAAGATGATACAAGGAACCGCCCTATCCAGAAGGCCAAGGTTAGTGTTCTTCGGATGACATACGGACCGTACTTACCATGATTTATCCACATGACTGTTTTTCCTTACTCTCATAACCTGTACTGGCCAGATCGAAATATTGATTGGCAAGACGGAGAAATTCGATGAACTGATGGCTGCCGCTGCAGAGGAGAGGGAGGCAGCGGGCGCTGAGGAAGAGCAAAGCTGAACACTTGGAAGGTTCCTGTTGTAGCTTAATTTTACTGTTCTTCTGCTGTTTGCTGTGTTTTAGTCTATTGTGTCGACAAGAGACAAGTGCTTGCATAATCAAGTAAGGGCGCAGCTTATTTTAGTGCGCTTTTTGTTGATTTGTTAGGGTTACATGGCAACTTGTGATAATGGGATTATGAGTCTGATACGCTCTTCATTTGTCCTCGCGTGCATTTTTGGTTGGCCGTTTCTCCTATTACGCGTGTGGTGTGCCATACCCATTCAGAGTCACGCGAGGTTTATTTACCAAGGAGTGAATTTCAAGATATAATCAACTAAAAAGATCTCTTAGTAGTACAACACACGTTGCAGATGCAGCTTAGATCATTATTGGATGAACAAAATTTTGCCCCAAGTTCACTTCTGGTCCTTCAGTTTTTCAAACTGTCGCAGTTCAGGTTTGGACTCCCCAGGATTTTGGCTAATATACCGTCAATGTGAGCTGTTTTATTTTTTGTTGACAGGGTCTATGTCAGCTGGTTTTATCGATGTAGTCGCCACAGACAAGAGTAAGCAATATCGGCCAAAGCCGTCTTCTTTTATTCCATTTCATTCGTTGCCGAACTAGATAGCCAACGAGCCTCATGAGAAGCTATCCTCTACTCACGGTACAATTCACAGGAATTCCTCACAGCCTCTTCTTGACGCCGCCGTCCTCGGATGCGCCGTCCGACGATGATGCCGATCAGTCGAAGCTGTCTGAGCCGTTGCAATTGCAGCATCCCCTTGACGTGTCTGCCTTGTCTTCTTTCGCTCGAATCCCTGATGCCCTTGTTGTGTTGAGGCGCTGCTGGGTTTTTCTCGTGCCGGTGGATTGTCTTGATCAAGGGGGCCGCCATTGTCAAGCTGAGCGTGTCCGTCGTTGACGACGCCGCTGGGGCGAGAAACTAGCGGTTCAGAAGAAATCGAGCAGCGGCAACATGTTCTGTTTTACTCCATTGTTATCTTTACATTAACAATGCAATAATAATAATAATTTGCGAGAGAAACTTTAGATCTATAGTCGTAGATCAAAAGGATCAAACCTAAACACATAAACAAAGACAAATGAAGACCTGATCCAAACAGATCCACCTGAGACCAGCACTGATCCCCGCGAGGTCACCACCACACGCCCTTCGACGATGCTACACGCGTTGCCGGGAAGAGGATTGAACGTGAGGGACATTATTCTTACTCCCCCACACCCCCAGGGATTGGGGTCAAAACCTCGTGGATCGGCCAGGATTGTCGCGGTCGGGGATTTATCCTTGTCTGCTTCATACAGTGCATTATATACCCGACGGGGATAGAAACCCTGTCAAATCCCCTCGCAACCCTATGGTTTTGACCGAAAAAACGACCTCCATATGCGTGGAACTAATCCCGCCGTTGCTGCAGGGAAGGGGTGAAGGGCGCGGGGTCAACCCAACACGTGTGTGGATTGGATCCTCTAGGGGGTCAAATCCTTAGTAACGAAACATAGCTCGAGGAACATCACCATCGCTGCACAACTCCAACCAAGACACCAAATAAGAACGAGAGCAGGGTCCCTCCCGCCTGCGGTGGCAGAGGTCCTCCGCACCTCTGCGGCCCAAATGGCCATCGAAGGTAAGACACCTAATAAGAACGAGAACAGGGTCCCTCCTGCCTGCGTTGCCAAAGGTCCTCCGCACCTCTGCGGCCCAAATGGCCATCGAAGGTAAGACACCTAATAAGAACGAGAGCAGGGTCCCTCCCGCCTGCGGTGCCAGAGGTGCTCCGCACTTCTGTGGCCCAAATGGCCATTGAAGGTGGGGAGGACCAGCGGCGGCGCTGCGGGAGGAAGAAAAAGTCCGATCGCCTATGGTCATTTCTTGGATCAAGTCATAGAGACTGTTTTTGTTTACAATAAGCCACGAAGACTGTGATTATTACAAATTTTTTGGTATGGATTGTGATTTTTTTAAGGACCCGGATTGTGATTTTTTTAGGGGCCTGGATTGTGATTATTAGTAATGCAATTTGATACCCTTTAAGTTCGTGTTTACGTTGCCGATCCAAACACCTTCAGAGTCTCATATCTAAATTCTCTAGAAACAAAAAAGGAAATAGTATCTAGTTTAAATTGTGATATTAATTCGGCCCATTAACACTATTAACGGTAAATTTGTATATTTGTTTTTCTCGAGAAACACAGTGAAGTTGGTTCTGAAATTCCATACATTGTGAACTACTTATTTTACAATTTAAAGAAACCTATGTACGGATGAAAACCTTTTTTTTAACAGACAAAAACACTTGGGAGTATTTCACTAGTGGGAGTACTTGATATGCTCTGGTGTCCTCCTAGGATTTCATGTTAAAACCACTGTAGGGCCTAAAAAGATAAACTACTTAGGCTCGTCATAAGCCACCCCTTCCCCAACTTATTTTAGAAGCCGGCCTCATATTTATTGGGGCTTGTAAATTAGTTACCGGCTTCTGTAACAAGCTAGGGAGGGGGGATTATTTTAGAAACCGCCAAAAGAAGTAGGCATTAGTGAGCTCAGTTTCAGTTTTATGCTTTGGACTGCTTGAAAGTTCTAGGGCCAAAAGTGAGATTGGGGCAAAGTTGAAGGTCCAAAAGTGGACTTCTTTCTTATTGAATTGATCAGAAAGGTGCCATAAATCAATCTTCGGCATTACTGAAACAGAGCATGTTCCCTGAACAAAACGAAATTCAACTTCTAAGGCGCCACTTCCAGCTTAGGATTCAATCGCACTAGGCTCTACACTTCAAAATTTCAAATCACGCATTTTCTTCTGATTTTGACGGTCACCATAATGCTTCATCGCGTTCATGGGCGAGCACCGTTGGAGCTCTTGGGCGCCGCCTGTCCTCCTGCCTGTCCGGTCTCCGTCTCCTCCTGGGGCTCGTCTTCTTTGTCGTCGACGAGTATCTTCTTGCAGGCCTCGTAGCACATGAAGGAGATGCCGGCGGCGGGCATGAGCTTGATGCAGCTGGGGCCGAGCCCGCGGTAGAGTCCGGCGGTGCCCTCGTTCTTGAGGATGCAGTACATGGCGTGCAGGACGTTCTTGTAGACCTGCCTCCCGCCCACGGCGCCCACCTGCATCTGCTTCCGCGCCACCTCCAGCGGGAACGTGGCGGTGCTGGCTATGGCGCCCGCCGCGGACCCGATCAGCAGCGTCGGCACGTTGCCCACCTCCTCCTTCCCCGACGCGCGGCGGTACACGCCGCGCAGCGTCTCGTAGGCGTAGAAGTTGGCCGCCGCGTACGGCACCACGCCGATCAGGCTCGGCGCCAGCCCGCGGTACAGCTCCCCGGGGCCTTCGTCGCGCACGATCTTGACGAACGCGTGGAGGAGGTTGTCGTACACGTCCTTCTGCATGCAACGCAACGGGGTCGTCAGTCAGATGGCACTGCCACTACTGGTTGAGATACAGTACTGTACGTGCTGGAATTCTGTGTTCTCACCTCGATGGTGAGACGGGTCTTGACGAGCTCCATGGGATAGGTGCACAGGGTTGAGGCCACTCCGGCGAGCGCTCCGGCGACGAGCGGCGTGGGGATGGGGACCTTGGCTGGCTGGCCGGCCTCCGGGGTTAGGTACTTCTTCGCCGTGTCGTAAGTGAAGTGCTGCACCGCGCCATGTGGAGTCAGGGACACTGCATGTCGCATCACAGTACGAAATTTGAACGAAAAACACGTGAGGTGGCTGGCTTGCCTCGATGGCCTTGCTTGGCGCGACGCGGAGGACGTTGACGGCGTTGCCGCGGAAGAGGCCGGGCCACCCCTCCGTCCCCATGATCCACCGGAAAACCCCGGCCATGGAGTCGGCGCCGGAGCTTCCCACCATCAGGTGCGTCCTGATCGTCTCCAGGGGCGCCACGAAAGTCCTCGACACGGCGCCGGCGATGGCGCCGCTGACCAGCCGCCGCAGGTGCGGGTTGCCGATCTTGACCCTCACCTTCCTCAGACCCAGCTGCTGCTTCTTGGCCTTTTTCGCCTTCTGGGCCTTCTGGACGCCCGCCTCGCCCGCGGCTGCGAGCTGGTGCGCGACGTCGTCGGCGGGCCGAGCCTTCCCGTCATGCTCGCGCGCCACCGGCTGGGCGCCGTGGGACAGGCTGAGTCCCACGCTGGCGAACAGAGCCATGCGTGGGAAGTCCAAGCTCCTGGTCTCGGGCTTCGAGCTCCAAGGGAAGGCGATCTCAGGGACCGGCCTCAGTAACCAGTTCTTCTTGTCCATGGCGAGCGAGGCGCGGTTGTTCTTGGTCACCATTGTCGTTGCCGCCATTGCCGCCGCCATCTGATTCAACTCGAACACATAAAGGATTATTATATGCAAGGGCGAAAGAGCTAGTAAGTTGTGAGCAAGACTAAGATCAGCTCAATTCATATCACAAAAACCTAAAAATGTCCATGCAAGCCATAAAACACACAAGGGAACACCAAGATCACTCAAAATGGCATTATGGTGATGGAATTAGTAGATCTTAAGAGCAGATTTGGTTATAATCCAATTTAACACTGAGGTACTGACAAACAATACTAAAAACGCTCACACACGCATCAGGTACATAAAAGGACAGAATCTAAGCTGGATGAAAACCGAAAACATTCACACGCGCATCTCGTTGGGTCTTTTGTAATCAAACTTCATCCTTCTATAAAAATATAGTACGTAATTTGCGTACTTTTGAAAAGAAAAAGGAAACAAAAAACGTTCACACACGCATCTATTCAAGGTAACAAATTATTTAAATGAAAATTATATGAACCAGTACTATTTTTGACCCGGTTATATATACGAATGACATAAAGTTCATTTCTATGCATTAAAATTAACGTGCTTTATTATAAACTGAGCGAGTAAAATATATTCAGCTTATTTCTCTTTGAGCCAACCCCTAGTCATGAATAAGAAAAACGAATATCGAGACTGTTGTGCAGTCTAGTTATACGCATACCTCGAGGAAGGAAGACAGAACTGATACGTGCCCTGGCTAGGAGTTCTTCAGTCCTTCACTCCCTCACTGGCCTCTCTCGTTGTTGGGAATGGGGGTGGCTCGACGGCCATTTTATACCCGTTTTAGCACTCTCTCCATCAGTTGGCGTGTCCAGTGAGCAACGAAGCCCGGCCTTTCCCATGGCCTCTGCCATCTTTGCCCCTCAACCGCACCACATTACCACCGCACACGGTTGCCAGATCTGTCGGACATGAAGGGCAATCCGGTCTAATCGTCGAAGTGGATTTGGAGCCGTCTGTGCCAATCTGTGCATACGCGAGAATGGCCTCGTCTGCTTCCATCAAAAAGAAGAAGAATGGCTTCGTCTGCTTCGGACATGCGTGTGTCTCATGCGTGCATGGATCCGCACTCGCCAGCCGCAACAGCCTTTGTTTTTGCCAGTTCAGTTCCTTCTCGCGGACGAAGAAGGCGACAGAAACTGGTGGGTAGCCGCGAGGGGTGCACACAGCAGCCGGGTCACGCTGGCCAGACCGCCAGGCACACACGCTGCTTTAGATCTTTCCTGATGTATCAAGATGTAATTAACCAGGAGTCTACATGGGGAATTCCCTAACGGACGCTCGCTGCGTCAAACTGTCGTTGTTTCCCGCAGGGACATCGAGCTACCAATCTGCTTGGGCCGGCCCGTTTAATAGCTTCAGCAATCCTGGTTTTTGGAACTTCTCGAGGTTTCCGGCCAGGGTTTTTCCGGTTTTAGGAACCTTCTAGAAGGTTCCTGAACCGGGATTTTCCTTGTTTTGCTTGTTATATTTTTTTTGTTTTCTTTTTCCTGCTTGTTTTTCATTTTGCTGTTTATTTCTCTTTACGTTTTCCTTATTATGTTTCTTTTTTACTTTTCTTTACTTTTTTTATTTTCTTTCATTTTTATGTCCTTTTTCCAAGTTTATTTTCTTTTTTATTTATGTTTCTTTTTATTATTTTTTATTCTTCTCCCTTTAGTTTTTCACTTTCTCCCCTTTTTTATTTTTTCTTTTTCCTGTTTATTTTGTTCAAAAAATTCAATTATTGTTCAGAATTTCAGAAAATGTTCTCTTTTTCAAAATTTTGTTCACCTTTTTCAAAAAAAGTTCAGCAATTTCGAAAAAATATTCTCATTTTCAAAATTTGTTCACAATTTAAAAAATGTTCTCGTTTCATAATTTTGTTTGGAATTTCAAAATTTTGTTCACAAATTCAAAAAATAGTTCCCGTTCTTTTAAAATTTGTTCACAATACAAAAAATGTTCACGGTTTCAAAATTTGGTCAAAATTTTAAATATGTTTGCTGTTCCAATTTATTTTGGGAATTTGATGAAAAGTTCCAATTTTCTATTTTTTCACAAATTCTAAAAATGTGCGTAGTCATGATTTTTTATTCGGGCATGGAATGTTCCATTTTTTCAAGTATTTGTTCACAAAAAAATTGAAAATGTTCGTGTTTCAAAAAATGTTCTCTTTTTCACAATTTTGTTCGCAATTTCTAAAATTTGTTAAAAAAATTCAAAAACTGTTCCTGTTCTTCTAGAATTTGTTAAAAATTCAAAAAATTCACGGTTTTAAAATTTGGTCAAAATTTTAAATATGTTCGTTGTTCTATTTTTTGGGGAATTTGATGAAAAGTTCAAATTTTCAATTTTTGTTCATAGATTCTGAAAATGTTCGTAGTCATGAATTTTTGTTCGGAATTTCATGAAATGTGCTATTTTCCAAATATTTGTTCAAAACATTTAAAAATGTTCGTGTTTTCACAATTTGTTCACATATTCGAAAAATATATTCCTGTTGCCAACAATTTTTTCATAAATTCTAAAAATGCTTGCACAATTCCAAAGTATACACTTTTAAAAAAGTACACTTTTTTCAAACAAAAACTATCACCACAGTAAATTATTCTAGTTCGCTACAGTACCTGATTCAAATTCGCTAGAGTACAACAGCCCGGTTCTATGCTACCATCAGTTCATTAGGTCGTGCGCTGCAATTTTAATCAAGAAACTTGCCTGGTCGAGTGGCTATGAGGTCGCAATCGCTAGTGGAGCATCTACAGCCGGCCACCCTAAACCCGCCTCAAACGGACCTCAAACGCCCAGGACTGACCGACACCTCTAATATCCAGCCCAAATCTGGGACGGATATAGGGGCGCCCGGACGCGTCCACCACGTCGGAGCCCGCCCACCTTGACCCACTCGACCCCACATATATTCCTTCCCATCCGCTTGACGGATCAAACCCTAGCCACTTCATTTCACTCCCTTCTGCCACACAAGCTTTCATCTGGCGATCTCCGGCCTTCTCCGGAATGGCAGGCAGTGGATCCAAGTCCAACACTTCCAGATCCGTCGATCTCGAGCTCATCCCACACGGCCCCGAGGAGGAGATGGTCGTCCGGCTTGCGCTCCGCCGCTCCCAAGAGGAGGCCGCTCGACGGCAGCGCTCAGACTCCTTTTGTTGGGAATCCATTGTGTCCGCCCATATGGCGCATGGATTAGGCGCTAGGTGTGCCATCGCCGCCTCACCGAAGGCGGTGCAGTCCGGCTGGCGTCCGAACGCACTGGCGGACGCGCAACCCCTCCGTTGGTGCGCCGAGGCCATGGGTGCACCATGGGCGTCGTCCGACGCAAACATGGCGCGATGTGCCACTGTGCGAGGCAGCGGGCACGGGAGGCGGTGGTAGCCCTCGCAGCGATGGACGTTGGCGAGGCGGAGTCACATTCTCCGGCACCCTATATGGTGCACCACTCCGGGCGCCGCAACCACGTCATGGTGGATGTCGCCGGCCCATCCCAGGACGGATCCATCATCGATATGACGTCCACCGGTACTGTCCGGGTTCCGGGCTCTGACGAGGAAGAGTAGGGCATGCATGGGAGACGGAGAAGCCTTGAGTCCCGTGAGCCGGCTCGTGTCCCATGCGTTACTCTACCTTGCCGACGACCAGACCAACACTCTATGGAGCGCAGTCGGCCGCCAGATGTGGGCACAGCGGAGCCGGACGAGCTCCGCTTAAAGATCGGTTTATGTTGCATGTAATAATATGGATTTGAGATTTCTAATTTGGGGTATCCGGTTGTAGAATCAAATATTTGCGACGTGACCGGCCACCGTCCGGGGACGCGCCTGGGCACGTCCGCGAACGTTTGAGGGGTCGGATTTGCCAAGTCTGGTTGTAGACGCTCTAACAAATTCTGGAATCTCAAATGAGCCCATGAGAAAAATGGAAAGTGGTGGTGTGGTGCTAAAGTTTAGTCCCATACCACTAGCTGAGGAAGTGTTGGGCCTCTTTTTATAGAGGGTTCTCTCCACCACTCTAAGTGGTGTGTTGAGAAGAGAAAGAGAAGACCACATGCGTGTGCCAGTCCGTTGCCTTGCAGGGTGCAACTTCCTTTTGCCGTTTTATTTTTTGGTGTCTTGACAGACAAGTTCATTGTTTACTTGTCCGGTAAGTTTGACTTGGAAACCAAGTCGGTTTGATATCGTGATTGCGACAAGATACCGCCTCTCACTAGAAAAAGAACACTTTCGTGACGATACGTCTTTGTCACAGTAGGTCACATTTTCTGTCATGCATGTACATCCGTGATGATTTTATGACAGAATCAAGATAGTCATACCAGTGCTGTCGTAGAAGTGTTCCATGAGAATACTCAAATTATCATCACGAAAGTGTCCACTTCCATGAAGATAAATGGCGTGTCATGGAAGTGCTTTCGTGAAGGGTAACCGACATGTGGCATCCACCGTAATGGGTCGCCGTTAAGCTATCGGGTTTCGGTTTGGATCCGATAACCCGTTAACACCCTCGACCAATGGGGATTTTCCATGTGTAAACTTTTCATTGGCCAGAGGATCCACGTGTCAGCTGGAATCGCGATAAATGTCATTCATCCAATGGACGGGATGCGCCTATTATACGTCGACACGTGGAACAGCCCAACAGTGACCCATTTAGGTTAAAAGGACCAGCCGTTTGACTTGGTAAAAAGTTAGCGGGCCGGCCAATGGAAAGCCTATTAACGGCGAGTATGCATGTAGCCCATTTACGGCCCGGAAACTCAAGGCCGTTATGGCCTTCCCGAATTCAGCCCAGTCATATGGGCCGTCCAATATGAATCCAGCCCGTTGTCACTTTGGGTCCATATATGGCCCGTGATGTTATTCAGCCCATATGAGGCCATCTGTATCCCTTTAACGACCTGTGCTGATTCTGGCCCATAATGAATAGTACATTGCTTTGGAACCATTAATGGCCCATGATTCAGTTGGGACGTTTCCAACCCATGTTATCTTTCGGCCTTCTAAGGGCCCATAAATTTTTGGGCTCATTTTCGGCCCTCGATTACTTACGGTCCGTTACTGGCCCATTCTGCTAATGGGCCAAATTCAGCCTGTGGTTATAATCGGCCCGTTTGTGGCATGTTTACCCATTGGGCTATTTTCATCCCGTCATGTATTCCGGCCCATTAACGTTACCAATTTGGACCATTTACGGCCCAAATTGCGGTCCGGTCTTGGCCCACGAATTGTAGGGCCCATGTGTGGCCAATGGATCCTACAACCCGTAGGAGGCCCATTGATCCTACGGCCCGTAGATTGCCCATGGTCACTAACAGCAGGTAGCAGGCCCATGGTTACCACAGTCCGTATGTGGCCCATGGTTATTGTGGCCACTAGAAAACCAAGGAAAAAGAAGACTAAGGAAATAAATAAGCAAGCAACTAACGCTAGGCTATTATGGCAATTGCACAGATTACATCCACTGGGCATCAAAGTTCGCCACCAGTGCAAATATAGGGAAGACCCTATACTATACAAAAATGGCTTGCTATTTTCTTCAGCCGATCGCTGCTCGTTAAGAACAAGTGTTGCATCGCAACAACACAAATTACAACCATATAACAAAAGGAGGGCTGACATAAAAGTTTACAGTCCGGCAGATAAATGCACCATCAGAAGTTCAGAAACTCAGATCATTTGACCTGACTGGTACATTTTCATGCTGTAGTGTCTGATGGAGCACCATAACATTCACCTTAGTTTCTCCTAGCCTCCTGAACAACATAGGAAATGTATGATAGTCTGGTTTTAAAACCATGCATATCTTGACGACATCGAACAATGGTTGTCCTTGTTTCACAAAGGCTCTCTGTTAGGGATTGGACATGTGTCTAGAGCACAGATATATCATTCTGTCGAGCTTGCAGATCTTGTTCATGAGGCAGTTTGGACGAGGTTGCCTTAACAACCAACCCAGTACTACCCAGGAAGGTGCTTTTGGCACTGTTACTGGAGAGATACTGACCCACTACAGCAAGAGGTGACATTGCGGTTATGGTTGCCTCATCACCTTCAGGAGGCTATGGCGGTTCCACCATTTGTTCCACAGCTTGCTGAAAAGTTGAGTTTGTACACTAGTAGTACCAGAATAGAAGTTATTAATGAGACAGCAAAACCAAACAGAATAGTTTTGGTCTATATACAGAACTTATTTTGGTGAAGCCGTGTAAAATATGAGTTGTATTTTACTGCAAAGTACATAATAAAACCAGGTTCCAAACATATGACCATGTACCATGGCTAATGTATTGTCTATTTCTTCACATTGTATTGACAACTAAGGATAAAGAGACAAAGTTTATAATACGATGAGCATAGTATGACATCATTTATATCACAAAACAACTGAGATGAGACAAATAGACAATTGTAACGTTGTGTGGGCAAGTCCAGCACGGAACTAGATTACAGATCAAGAGCAAAGGAACATCATTCCTCTCTTTTAAACCTTGTAAGATGCAATGATACGTTAAGACAACTGTGTATAAATTGAAAAAGAGTAATTGACATTGGCTGCAAATCATGCAGTTTAATGCACAAGTCAGAGTAACTAGTTGTTCGAAGGCATGAGGATTAAGGACTTACAATAGCGGCTTTGACTGGTGTACTCATGCCCTTCATCTTGCTGGTGTGACAGTCCTTCAAGATTTCCACCGCATATGGTTCAAGTACTTTTTGGTCCTTGCGGGCCTTCCTCTACATTTGGAACAAGTCAATATATATATGATAATATGGCACAGCCAAAAGAGTGAAACAACAGCTAGTTACAAGAGCCTCGCAGTGTGCAATATAGCTACGAGATCATGTCATCTGTTGGAATCTCACTTTCGTACGGTTGGCCTTGTTCTTTGAACAACTCACCTATAAGAAGATATATTTGTAAGGCGCATGTGTAAATATGAGTTCAACATGTGATCTGATCACATATGTATAACATACTTGATACTTTGGATCAGACCAGTGTTTAACAAGGGCTCTCCAGTCTTCATGCGTTATATTTTCCACTGGAGATGTTTGGGTAAGTTCACTGTTTGCCTTGCCTTCAAAGTGAATTCTCCTCAGGTTGTACCAATACTGTCGTAGAGCAGACTTGAAAACATGAGTGCATGCTTGTCTGGGTGCATCATCTTGCCGATCCAACTTAAACCTCATCTGTTGAAAGTTATGGGAGTCTCATTACCAGCGACCAAGAAAGTATGGGACAGAGCAAGGCGATATTACTAATTTCCACAAATAACCATAATTACAGATAAATGGTCGAGGAAGGTGTTAAACTGGGTTTTGTCTTTGTCATTCCTGTACTGAATCCATGTTGGGAGGATATGTGCATGATACCTAACGACAACGGCTGCCTCTGATACTAACTTGTCTGACTCTGTAGCATCACGTGGCCTTTTTAAACCTGCCTCAAAATAGATCTCCATTCTTCCTCCTTCAGATTTAGTTAACCTATCGAGCATTATCCCTGATGTATGTTTCCTCTTGCGCCTAGGTGCTAGTTCAACAACGAACATGGGTAGTGTTAGTGTACATCAAACTGCGAGACTACATATAAAGAAGCATGCAACTGTAACTTGACTCGATCAACTACCTTCTTGGTGTTGAAGCTCACAAGGTTCATATGATCTTGCCAAGTCCTCTTGTGTCAAGAGTGCTTCAGAAGTAGTGTCAGGTCGCAAAGGAGCTTGGGAACTTTCCGCTAGCAAAGTTAATGAACGACTAACTCGTGTACATGTTGGTACTGTGGAAGAAGGTGTTGCATCCGCTAGGGCTGTCGTTGCTTGTTTGGTGGCAACTTTTCGTTTGTCTTTGGTATGTTTTACAACTGGTGTAGCAGGGGATACTGTGTCTGTACATTTATCCAGTGGACTTCGACCTTCTATTGCACTATCAGAACCAGCAGAATCTGTGGAGATATTCTGCTTCCATTTCCGTGCCTCCTGAGTACTGCTACTTGTGAGCTACGTTGGGATTTCCTCGAAGAGGAGAGGATGATGCAGTATAGTAGAGATAAGTATTTCCCTCGATTATGAAAACAAGGTTATAATCTAGTAGGAGAACCAAGCAACACTACGTAAATAGCACCTGCACACAAACAACAAATACTTGCAACCCAACGCGTAGATGGGTTGTCAATCCCTCAACGGTTACGAGCAAGATTAAATGACATAGTTTTTGATAGATAGATTGGAAAAAATACAAAATAAATAAATAAAAGTAAATTGCAGCAAGATATTTTTGGTTTTAATATATGATAGAAAATAGACTCGGGGCCCATAGTTTTCACTAGAGGATTCTCTCATAAAAATAGCGTATGGTGGGTAGACAAATTACTATTGGGAAATTGAGAGAAAATCAAATAATTATGACGATATCCAAGGCAATGATCATGTATATAGGCATCACGTCTGAGACAAGTAGACCGAAATGATTCTGCGTCTACTACTATTACTCCACACATCGACCGCTATCCTGCATGTATTAAGTTGATGGAAGAACGGAGTAACGCCTTAAGCAAGATGACATGATGTAGACAAGATAAACTCACGTATTAAATAATCCCCATCTTGTTACCCTTAATAGCAACGATACATGTGTGTCATGTCCCTTTCTGTCACTGGGATTGAGCACCGCAAGATCGAACCCATCACAAAGCACCTCTTCCCATGGCAAGATAAATCAATCTAGTTGGCCAAACCAAACCAATAAATCGAAGAAGAAATATGAGGCTATAACAATCATGCATACAAGAGTTCAGAGAAAACTCAAATAATATTCATGGATAGATCTGATCATAAACTCACAATTCATCGGATCCCAACAAATACACCGCAAAAAGGCATTACATCAAATAGATCTCCAAGAACACCGAGGATAACATTGTATTGAAGATCAAAAAGAGAGAATGAGCCATCTAGCTACTAACTATGGACCCATAGGTCCGCGGTAAACTACTCACGCATCATCAGAGGGCAGCAAGGATGATGAAGAGCCCCTCCGTGATTGAATCCCCCTCTGGCAGAGTGCCGGAAAAGGCCTCTAGATGGGATCTCATGGTTCTGGAACTTGCGGCGACGGAAAAAGTATTTCGTGGACTCCTTTGTTAGTTTCACGATTTTAGAGAATTTATAGAGGCGAAGCTAGGTCAAACGAACCTACTACTTGTGAGCTGCGTTAGGATTTCCCCGAAGAGGAGAGAATGATACAGTACAGGAGAGATAAGTATTTCACTCAGTTATGAAACCAAGGTTACCAATCCAGTAGGAGAACCAGGCAACACTATGTAAACAACACTTGCACACAAACAACAAATACTTGCAACCCAACGCGTAGAGGGGTTGTCAATCCCTCAACGGTATTGAGAAAGATTAAATTGTATGGGTTTTGGTAAATAGATATAACTAAATTATAAAATAAAATAAATAAAATAAAATTGCAGGGTATTTTTGGTTTTAATATATGATAGGAAATAGAGTCGGGGGCCATTGTAGCGACCAGACCTCAAACAGTCTGTGCTCTGTGCTTTAGTGTCATCCCTGGATCAGTAATGTTGACACGCACAGTACAAATGGAGGATTTATAACAGAGTAGCAATCACACACTTATTACATCGAGTATCTCAAAAGAGAAATAAGTATGATAATTATGGCTTAAGGCCATCTAAATACGATAACAGCGGAAGACTTGGAAGATAAGCGAGTCCATCAACTCCAACGGCATCACTGAGTATAAGACCATGACCTAAGGCACCTTACTCGTCGTCTGAAAAGTCTGCAACATAAAACGTTGCAGCCTGAAAACGGGTCAGCACATGGAATATGCTGGCAATGTAACACATAGAGAGTAATGAACATAATAATGCTATACTACATGCATATATGGCTGGTAGAAGGCTCTATGGTTACAGTTTTGCGAAAAGCCAATTTTTCCCTACTGCAAAGGAATAAATTTTCTTTAACTATCATGGTGGTTGTTAAACATTGAGATGGTTGACAGCATCTCAATCCCAATTAAGTATCATCATTAACCCAATAAAATTAATTAAAGTAACATGGTGATGAGATTCACATGATAATCCAAGTACTAAATACTCAAGATGTCCATAACCGGGGACACGACTAACCATGATTAGTTTGTACACTCCGCAGAGGTTTGCGCACTTTTCCCCACAAGACTCGATCGCCTCCGCTTGATTCTCGCACTACATGATGTTTGAGAAACGGATGACCGAGACACAGTCTTTCAGAAACAATAACTCTTTACTCCGGGTGGACAGTTACACCTACTTTCCCCTACATCTGCTAGCCCACCTCTTCAAGAGATCATGTAACCTACTCAACTATGCTAGAGCCCATAATAGCTTGTGGCTGCACACGGAAGTTTCTAGCATGAATAATCTTATGATCCCTTTGAGCCTGGGTGGCGGTCCTTAGAAAAACAGGCAACACTGGGTTCTCCAGGTGCCTCAATCCACCCAGATGTGAGTTTTAGTTGCCACCTTAAGTAAACCATTAATTAACAATCTCACATCTGTCATGGAAATTCACTCAAACCCAATCCACGTCTACGAGCATAGCATAGCAATATAAGCAAACGTAGAAGTAACTCCCAAGGGTTTGATAATAAACAGGGCAATAGGTACTACCTCACTACTTCCCAATACCCACAATTTAATTAGATCCTAACAATGCAATGTTTGAGGGTTGGTCTAATGCAATAAAACTGGGTAGTAAAAGAGGTATGATCAACATGTTACTTGCCTTGCTGATGATCCGTGAAACTTAGCGATTCGAAGTAGCAAGCGGCGCACTCCGGGTACTCTATCGCAAACAAACAAGCATACAATAAGCACTCATCAAATGCATAGGTAAAACTCAAATAACAATCTAACCAGAAAGTTCAACTTAAGAACTCCGGTTTGCAAAAAGAAACAAATCGAACGAAGCAACGAAAGTCAAACGGCGAAAGAAACAAGCTTCGTTTACTAATCTGGATCTAGGTCAAATTTTACAGTAGCAAAAACTTGTTTGAGTAGGTCAAACGGAAAGAGAATTTCGAGACGAAACTCTAGGCGCTTGAATCGCCTGATTCCGATAAACGAGCGAAAAGATAAACCAGAACGAAGATCCGATCAGAAATCGCGATCTGGAATAATCGCGGAAAATCCGACGAAAAAGAAAACTGACGAACAGTTAAACGAACGGACGTTCGTTAACAGCGACTAACCGACGAACGCGTTCGTTAAAACGAACGGATCGGTGAACGTTCACTAATTAATTAAACCGGAAAAAAATAAACCGATCTATTTAAAAAATCTAGGGTTCGGAAAAAAAATATAAACCGAGCGGTTTAAAAAAAAACCGGCACGGCGGCGGCGTTCAGCTACCTCGGTCCGGCGGGACTCCGGCGGGGTCGGGCGGGGCTCCGGCGGGCTCGGGAGAGGGCGGCGAGGGGCCACGGGGCTGCGGGGTCGTCGGGGGCGACGAGGGGCGACGAGGGCGGCGGCGTTCGGGGCTTCCCGCGGCGGCGGCGGCTCGGCTCCGGTGTTGGGCTTCGGCTCGGCGTCGTGCTCCTCGGGGTGGGGAACGGGGTGAGGGAGAGGGGGCGGGGTCGGGGGTACTTATAGGAGGGGAGGGGGTGGCGTGGGGGAGGGGGCAAGGCGGCGGCGGTGTCCTAGCGCGACACGGCGGCGGCGTCCAACTCCAGGAGGGAGACGAGGCGCGGGGCTGGCTGGGCCGTCGGCTGGGCTTCGGCCCAGTTGGCGTGCTCGGCGTTTTTTTTCTTTTTTTAAATAATTTTCGCCGAATTTAAAAAAATTATAGAAAAATAAATAAAAATCCAAAAATGCTAAAACAAAATTTCACCGTCTAATTAAAATAATTAGAACAAGTTGAACATTTTCTTGGCCCCAAAAAAATGTAGTTTTGAAAACGTGCAATTTTTTTAATGCAATTAAAATTGCAAATAAAATCCGAATAAAATCAAATATTTGAATTTAATATTTTTCCTCCAATATTTCAATTATTTTGGAGAAGTCATATTTTCTCCTCTCATTTATTTTAATACGAAATATTTCTCGGAGGGAAAATAATTAAAACGAAAAAAAAATCCTCGTCTTATTATTTGATAAAATCAAATATGAAAACCAGGAAATCCCCAACTCTCTCCGAGGGTCCTTGAGTTGCTTAGGATTTTTCGAGGATTTGCCAAAATGCAATAAAATATGCTATGCAATGATGATCTAATGTATAACATTCCAAATTGAAAATTTGGGATGTTACAAACCTACCCCCTTAAGATGAATCTCGCCCTCGAGATTCAGGTTGGCTAGAAAATAGGTGAGAGTGGTTTTTCCGTAGATCTTCCTCTCGTTCCCAGGTGGCTTCATCTTCAGTGTGGTGACTCCACTGAACTTTGCAAAACTTGATAACCTTGCTGCGGGTGACTCGACTGGCATAATCAAGAATCTTAACTGGTTTCTCCTCATAGGTCAAATCACTTTCCAACTGAATCGCTTCCAGCGGCACGGTATCTCTCAGTGGTATCTCAGCCATCTCTGCGTGGCACTTCTTCAACTGAGAAACGTGAAATACATCATGAACTACTGACAATCCTTCAGGCAATTCCAGCTTGTAAGCAACTTCTCCCATACGCTCCAAAACTCGGTATGGTCCGATAAAACGGGGCGCTAACTTTCCCTTAACTCCAAAGCGCTTCACTCCTCGAAGTGGTGATACTCGAAGATAAACTCTGTCTCCGACTTCGTGAACTGTCTCCTTACGTTTAGAATCCGCGTAACTCTTCTGCCTGGACTGGGCTACCTTGAGCCTATCGCGAATCAACTTCACTTTCTGTTCTGATTCCTTAATCAAATCTGGTCCAAACAACTGGCGGTCTCCAACTTCGTCCCATAACAATGGTGTTCTACACCTCCTTCCGTACAAAGCTTTGAAAGGGGCCATCTTCAGACTGGTTTGATAACTGTTGTTGTAAGAAAACTCTGCATATGGCAAATTGTCGTCCCAACTGGATCCATAAGCTAGCGCACATGCTCTCAGCATATCTTCCAAAATCTGATTGACTCTCTCGGTCTGTCCATCTGCCTGTGGGTGAAAGGCTGTACTGAATTCTAGCCTGGTTCCCAAAGTTTCATGTAACTGATTCCAGAACTTCGAGGTAAACTGGGTTCCTCTGTCTGATACAATGGTCCTCGGAACTCCATGCAAACATACGATTTTGGTCATGTATATCTTTGCCAACTTAGCACCGGTGTAAGTGGTCTTCACTGGGATGAAATGAGCTACTTTCGTCAAACGATCGACTACAACCCATATTGAGTCATAGCCTGAACGAGTCCTGGGCAATCCTGTGATAAAATCCATGCCTAGTTTATCCCACTTCCATTCGGGTATCGGCAATGGCTGTAGCAATCCTGCTGGCTTCTGATGCTCTGCCTTCACTCTCTGACATACATCACAAACTGCTACATACTCCGCAATATCCTTCTTCATTCCGGTCCACCAGAAAGTATCCTTCAAATCCAAATACATCTTGGTATTTCCTGGGTGAATCGAATACGGTGAATCATGGGCCTCTTGCAAGATCAACTTCCTGATCTCCGAATCATTGGGCACATAAACGCGGTCCTCAAACCATAAGGTATCGTGCTCATCCTCACGAAATCCCTTGGCTTTTCCTTTGCTCATCCTTTCCTTTATCTCGTCAATCTCCTTGTCTGTCTTCTGAGCTTCTCTGATCTTTTCCATCAAGGTAGGCTGAATCTCCAATGTTGCTAAATAGCCTCTTGGAACTATCTCCAAACATAGCTCGCGAAGATCCTTGGCTAATAATTTCGGTAACTCTCCGGTCATGAGGGTGTTAACATGGCTCTTGCGGCTCAACGCATCAACTACTACGTTAGCCTTCCCTGGGTGATAATGCAATCTCATATCATAATCCTTAATGAGCTCCAACCATCTCCTTTGCCTGAGATTCAACTCCTTCTGCGTGAAAATGTACTTCAAACTCTTGTGATCCGTGTACACCTCACAATGGTTTCCAATGAGAAAATGTCTCCATGTCTTCAACGCATGCACTACGGCTGCTAACTCCAAATCATGCGTGGCATAATTCTTCTCATGGGGTTTGTCGGAGTAAATGGCCACGGGTAGCCTAACCGACTGCCCCTGGTTCTTCTAAAAAAATTATCAGGCCTTTGGGCCTCCAAGCACTCCAAGCATTGGACCGCCTCCCCTGGCCGGCTACCCCCGAAGCCGACTCACGGGAGGCGGCCCAGCCTCAGCAACCTCCCCCCCAGGATATCCGCGGGGTGGCCGACTCCAGGAAGCCGGCCTCGAAGAGCGCCGACTCCAAGAAGCCAGCCGAGACCACAACCACCAAAGCTACACCCACATAACGACGACAAGACGGGGTGTGGCCACAGTGCGGCCCACTACCCCCGAAGCCCGAGGCAGGCATGGCCACAGGAGGCCGTACGGGACGGCCGTCTCCCGTTCGGCTCGGCACTGTAGCCATGCTAGCCTCAACGTCATCCACGACAGACTCCCGTACGGCCCACGGGCGGCGGGCCCCTTCAGCCAGAGAGAGGCGTGAAGGCGGCCCGGCCTCCCCCAGTCGGCCAAGGGCGTAGCCGGCCCCCAGAAGCCGGCTACCCCCTCCCTCGAAGCATGAGCCACATTAAGGAGACAAGACGAGGTAAGGCTACAGTGAGAGCCCCCGAGGCGGCCCACTGTAGCCACGCTTACCTCAACGAAGCCCTCATCATCAAGGGCGAGGCTACAGTAAGCAGCCGCCGACAAGACCCTAGGCGGTGGGGCCGGCCTGTCGACCAAGAAGCCGGCAGCCGGCGGGACCCACCAGTCGGCGGGACCCAACAGCCGGCGGAGAAGCCGGCGAGCGTAGACACTGACGGCTGGGACCAGGGCCCAGCCGGATTACCATTGTACCCCCGGGGGGTAGGCCTATATAAACCCCCCGGAGCACCCATGCAAAGGGTTGGCTTCTAAGCATAGCACACACACCATAGAGAGAGAGAAGTGAGAGCTAGCCTTGTTCTTCTTCTCCCTTGAACCCAACAGCTCTAGGAGCGATTGTAGTTACTTCTACTGATCTAGTGATCATGCGGAGACCCCGCAGAGCAGGACTAGGGGTGTTATCTCCTCGGAGAGCCCCGAACCTGGGTAAGATCCGCCGGCGTGCATGTCTTCGCCTCATCCCGTTTCCAGGCACCGGCGACGTCTTATTGGCACCCACAATGATAAGCCACCCGTTGGCATATGTCGCACCAACCACCCGACATTTGGCGCCCACCGTGGGGCCAGGTGCACCGTCGTCCGGAGACCTGTTCTGGACGGGAACCCTCTTCCTCCCCCGCGAGCGCAGCCAGCCTGCTGCGCCCGATGGCGTTTGCCTCGACGCGCTGCAAGGCGTCGACGACGCCTGCGCAGCGAGCTGCCTCGCCGATCTGCTCGGCGAGACTCGCATCTCCGACGAGCCTGCGTCCGACGCAGGCACGGACTACCCCGAGAGCCGCCTCGTCAGCCTCCTCGACCAGCTTCACGTCTCCAGCGAGCCTGCTGCAGATGTGGAGTCGGTCGGCTCCACCGACCCGATGCTTGTCGACTCCGACACGGCATCGCTCGACGCTTACCCCTCCGACGTGGTGGTCTTCGACGATCCCCTCCCTCGAGCTGACAGCGGCAGCAGCGCTGTCACCGAAGTGTTGGTCATCAGCCACGTCGCCAACTCGGGCGAGAACGCCCGCGACGCCCTGCAAGCGGCGATGCACGACCTCTCCGTCCCTATCCCGGCCGATGCCGACGCCGAGACCCTGGAGGCACGCCGCCTCGCCCTCATCGCGGAGGGCCAGAAGATAGCCTCCATGAGACGCCTCACCGAGGCCCACCAGCGCGAAGTCGGCCGCGCCGCCGCCTAGCGGCCCGAGCCGAGCCGGCTTCGTCCAGAAGCGCGGCGCGGCCGTCGCCAGCATGCTGGGGGCAGATCGCCCCGTCTACGCCACCCCGCTCGAAAATTCTCGAGCCGCTCAGGCGGCCGCAGAAGAGCTCAATGGGCTGGGAGCCGATGAGCTCCCCTACATGACAAGACGGATCCAGCAGCTGATCGACGCGGCCGCAGAACGGTACGAAGCCGGCGCCCGTGCTGATAGTCACCCCCCGCGTCGGGAGCACGCCGCAACGTCCCGCTCGCCGACTGCGAGCGGTGCGCGCCAGAAGAAAGACAAGGAGCCGGCGGCGAGCCGCAGCCGGACTCGCATCACCATCGAGCGCGACGCGGAGGGCCGCCCTCGAGCAGTAGAGCACCAAGGAAATCTGCCTCCTCCTCCGCCTCAAAGAGAAAGACGTCTCACCCCGCCGCCTATCACGCACCCGACTCTTGGCGATCGACTCGGCCGCCGAGAAGGAGTCGGCGAGAACGACGCCCGCCACCGGATCGACCGCCTTGCTCGATCCTTGGCGTTAGAAGAAGAAGACGATGTCGGCCCGCCATGCTTTGGCCCCCGCATCCGCGACGAGCCCTTCCCCAAAGGGTTCTCGCTCCCCAGAGACACGCCCAAGTACAACGGCTCAGTGAAGCCGGAAGATTGGCTCATCGACTACTCCATGGCCGTCAGCATAGCCAACGGCAATCGGCGCGTCGCCGTGAAGTACGTCCCCCTCATGCTGCAAGGCACGGCGCGCACATGGCTCAACAGCCTCAAGCCCTACAGCATCAACAGCTGGCTGGACTTCACAGAAGTCTTCGTCCGCAACTTCACCAGCACCTACAAGCGGCCTTCCAAGCCTCGCCAGCTCTCCCTCTGCGTCCAAGGGCCCAACGAGTCGACCCGCGACTACCTCACGCGGTGGGCCGAGCTCCGCAACTCCTGCGAGGGGGTGCATGAGGTCCAGGCCATCGAGTACTTCACCGCCGGGTGCCAAGAGGGCACCCTCCTCAAGCACCGACTCCTCTGCGACGAGCCGGCTACCCTCGACGATTTACTGGTCATCGCGGACAAGTACGCCACAGCCGACTCCTCAATGAAGACCGAGCTCCGAGTAGACGCCTCGGGGAAGGTGATTGCTCCGGCTCCTAAGACGCCGGCTGGCGACCCTAATCGGCGCCCCTACCAGAACGACCACAAGCGCAAGGCCCCCATGCCGACTTCCACCAGTTGGCAGGTGGCCACCGTTGAAGATGAGCAGCCCGAAGAACGGCCCGCTCCCAAGAAGAAGGGTGGCAGGCCGCCTTGGCAGCCGGCTTTCTCCTACGAACAGGCTCTTGATGCCCCCTGCAAATTCCACAGCGGCGCGAAGCCGTCCAACCACACAACCCGGAAATGCCATTGGCTCACCCGTATCACCAAGGGCGAGGGGATGTTGCCGCCTCCCGGTCCGCCGCCTCCAGCCCCCCAGCAGCCGGCGGCTCGGCCGGCAGTCGGCGCCATCCAAGACGAATTCCCCGAAGAGCACGCCGCCTACGTCGTCTTCACCAGTCAAGCCGACGACAAGCGCAGTCGACGCCGACAGCATCAAGAAGTTAATGCAGTCGCCTCCAGCACCCCCGAGTTCATGCACTGGTCAGAGAAGCCAATCAGCTGGAGCCAGGCCGACCACCCAGAGGTGATGCCCTCTCCTGGCTCCTATGCAATGGTCTTGGATGTCACCCTCGTGACGGAGAGGCGAGCTGCCCGATTCTCCCGCGTCCTGATAGATGGCGGAAGCAGTATCAACATACTGTACCGCGATACCATGGAGAAGCTGAACATCAAAGCGAAGCAGCTCATGCCGAGCCGCACCGTCTTCCATGGTATCGTCCCCGGCTTGTCTTGCTCCCCAATCGGCAAGATTAAAATGGATGTTCTCTTCGGAGACAAAGATCATTTTCGCCGAGAAGCAATCTGGTTCGAGGTAGTGGATTTGGAAAGCCCCTATCATGCTCTGCTTGGCCGACCTGCTCTGGCCAAGTTCATGGCTGTGCCCCACTACGCCTACCTGAAGATGAAGATGCCGAGCTCGAAGGGGATCATCACGGTAGCCGGCGATTACAAGAAGTCCATCGAGTGCGCCATGGCCAGCAGCCGGCTGGCCGAGTCCCTCGTGGTGGCAGAAGAGAAGAAGATGTTGGAACGGGTTGTGGCCATGGCCGGCAAGCAGCCGGCCCTGTCCCCCAACCCCAAAGATTGTGATGCGCAGGGCTCCTTCCAGCCTGCCAAAGAGACGAAGAAGATACCTCTGGACCCGGAGAACCCGGAGAGGTTCGCTGTCATTGGGGCGAACTTGGACAGTAAATAGGAAGGCGAGCTCGTCGACTTCCTCCGTGAGAATCGAGACATTTTGCATGGTCCCCAAAGGACATGCCGGGTGTCCCGAAGGATTTCGCCGAGCACAAATTACATGTCCGAGCCGACGCGAAGCCGGTCAAGCAACCCCTCCGCCGACTGTCCGAAGAGAAGCGAAGAATTGTGGGAGAAGAGATAGCCCGGCTCCTTGCCGCTGGCTTTATCATGGAAGTGTTCTTTCCAGAATGGCTTGCCAACCCAGTTCTGGTTCTGAAGAAGAATAACAAGTGGCGTATGTGTATAGACTACACCAGCTGAACAAGGCCTGCCCAAAGGATCCGTTTGCTCTGCCACGGATTGACCAAGTAATAGACTCCACAGCCGGATGCGAGCTGTTAAGTTTTTTGGATGCGTACTCAGGGTACCATCAGATCAAGTTGGACCCAGCTGACCGCCTGAAGACTGCCTTCATCACACCCTTTGGAGCTTTCTGCTACCTGACTATGACATTCGGCTTGAGGAATGCCGGTGCCACTTTTCAGCGTTGCATGCAGAAATGCCTCTTGAAACAACTCGGCAGAAATGCCCACGTCTATGTAGACGACATTGTGGTGAAGACAGAGAAGCGCGGTACCTTGCTGGAAGACCTGAAAGAAACATTCGCCAACTTGCGCCGATTCCAAATCAAGCTCAACCCCGAGAAGTGCGTGTTCGGAGTGCCAGCCGGCCAGCTGCTAGGCTTCCTGGTCTCCGAACGCGGCATCGAATGCAACCCTGTCAAGATCAAGGCCATCGAGAGGATGGAGATTCCCACCAAACTGCGAGATGTGCAGAAGTTCACTGGCTGCTTAGCCTCCCTGAATCGTTTTATCAGCCGACTAGGAGAGAAGGCTCTCCCCCTGTACCGACTCATGAAGAAGTCCACTCACTTCGAGTGGAATGACCAAGCCGACCAAGCCTTCCATGAGTTGAAGAAAATGCTGACCACTCCGCCTGTCCTGGCGGCGCCGACTGAGAAGGAGCCCATGCTCCTCTACATCGCCGCGACTAGCCGAGTCGTCAGCACTGTTGTTGTGGTCCAGCGCCCGGAGGAAGGCCGAGCCCAGCTAGTCCAGAGGCCGGTGTACTATCTCAGCGAAGTGCTATCCAGCTCAAAGCAAAACTACCCGCACTACCAGAAGATGTGCTATGGGGTGTACTTCGCTGCCAAGAAACTGAAGCCCTACTTCCAAGAGCACCCCATCACGGTCGTGTGCACTGCCCCGCTCGCCGAGATCATAGGCAGCCGGGATGCATCCGGCCGGGTGGCTAAATGGGCCATTGCATTGGCGCCCTACACAATCTTCTACCAACCCCGCACCGCCATCAAGTCGCAAGCATTGGCCGACTTCCTCGTCGACTGGGCCGAGACCCAGTACCTACCGCCGGCTCCCGACTCTACCCATTGGCGGATGCACTTTGACGGGTCCAAGATGCGCACCGGCTTGGGAGCCGGCATCGTCCTCACCTCTCCCAAAGGCGACAAGCTCAAGTACACGCTGCAGATCCACTTCGCCGCCTCCAACAACGTGGCCGAGTACGAGGCGCTCGTACATGGGCTCCGGCTAGCCAAAGAGCTCGGCATACGCCGGATCCTGTGCTACGGCGACTCAGACTTGGTGGTCCAGCAATCGTCTGGCGACTGGGACGCCAAGGACGCGAACATGGCGAGCTATCGATTCCTCGTCCAGCAGATCAGCGGATACTTCAAAGGGTGCGAGTTCCTTCATGTGCCAAGGGCCGACAACGACCAAGCGGATGCCCTAGCATGGATCGGCTCCACCCGACAAGCCATACCGACTGGCGTCTCCCTCCAGCGCCTCCTCAAGCCATCCATCAAGCCGTCTCCAGAGTCGGATTCCATCTTCGTACCGCCTGCGCCAGATACAGCCGGATCCGACTGGAGAAACCCCGCAGGCGGCACGGGGACTTCGACAACTGGCCCCGGGACTGCCGTAGTCGCACCCGGCCCGGGGACTTCAGAACCCGGCCCGGGGACTGCAACGACACAAGAAGCGGGGGCCGACTCCAATTCTACGCCACCCAACCCACCCACCCGAGTCATGGTGGCTACACTAACAGAAGAAGAAGTCACGCTCCGTCATGGGCCCAGCCCATCCTCAAGTTCCTAGTTAGCAGAGAGCTGCCGGCTGATGAGATCTCAGCAAGACTAGTGCAACGACGAGCCGCAGCATACACAATAATCAACAGAGAGCTTGTGAAGCGCAGCGTCACTGGAGTCTTCCAGCGTTGTGTCGAGCCAGAAAAAGGAGTGGCAATCCTCAAGGACACCCACCAAGGCGAATGCGGCCACCACGCAGCCTCAAGATCACTTGTGGCCAAGGCTTTCCGCCATGGTTTCTTCTGGCCGACTGCCTTGGAGGATGCTAAAGAAATAGTCAAGAGCTGCAGAGGATGCCAAGTTTTTAGTTCCAAGCAACACCTGCCGGCTTCTGCACTCAAGACCATTCCCCTCACCTGGCCTTTTGCCGTCTGGGGACTGGACATGGTGGGCCCTTTCAAGACAGCCCGCGGCAGCTTGACACATCTACTGGTCGCTGTGGACAAGTTCACAAAGTGGATCAAAGCAAAGCCGATTAAGAAGCTGAACGGCCCGACTGCCGTGACATTCATCACCGACATCACTACTCGGTACGGCGTGCCGCACAGCATCATCACCGACAACGGCACGAACTTCGCCAAAGGAGCACTGGCACGTTTCTGCGTGACGCAGGGCATCCGACTGGACTTAGCGTCTGTTGCCCACCCGCAGTCAAACGGCCAGGTAGAGCGAGCAAATGGACTCATCCTCTCCGGCATCAAGCCCTGACTGGTTGTACCACTGGAGCGATCGGCCGGTTGCTGGCTCGATGAGCTGCCGGCTGTCCTCTGGAGCCTGCGCACTACACCCAACAAGTCAACCGGCTTCACTCCATTTTTCCTCGTGTACGGTGCCGAGGCTGTCATCCCAACAGACATCGAGTTCGACTCACCTCGGATCACCATGTACACGGAGAAGGAGGCCAAGGAAGCAAGAGAAGACGGCGTCGACCTACTGGAAGAAGGCCGGCTGTTAGTACTCAGCCGGTCCGCCATCTACCAGCAAGGGCTGCGCCGCTACTACAACCGCAAGGTCAAGCCAAGATCCTTCCAAGAGGGCGACCTTGTGCTCCGGCTGATCCAGCGAACAGCCGGCTAGCACAAGCTCTCGGCCCCTTGGGAAGGCCCCTTCGTCATCAGCAAGGCACTAGGCAACGACTCCTACTACCTGATCGACGCGCAAAAACCAAGAGCACGCAAGAGAGACGACTCCGGCAAGGAGTCGGAGCGACCATGGAACGCAAACCTCCTGAGACGATTTTACAGTTGAAAGCAGTATGTATCATGCTACCCTTTTGTATTAAGTACAAACCAACAAGCCCCCCGAACAGTACTCGGGGACTGCCTTTGTTTATCTATGAATGACAACTGTCATATCCATGAATGTATTATTACATTTGATTTCTTGTCTGGCACCGGGTTTGACTAGTCGGCCCGGGGACTGGCCGCCTTGAGCTATATGGAAAGTTCTACCTAAAGTCAGAAAAGTAGTGTGCCGGCTCCCAAGCCCTCTCTTGTTGAAAGTTGCAGTTCGAAGAACCGACTGTCCGACTAGCAAGAGGCAAGGCAGAAAGGGTGCCCACACGAAAGATGGCTAAGGAACAACGAACCTATATAGCAAAGAGACGGCCTCCAAACATGCCTGCCGGCTGTCAGAACAGCCGGCTGGCCGGCTTCCTCCACACTTAGCTTTAGTCCAGCAAAGCTAGAGTACTTCCCCCCCCCAATTGGCCAAGCACTCCTCCAGCTACAGATTGCAGAGCAACTGTTGGACTGGGGAGGCGGCAACCAAGGAAGGGCGGCAAAGGAAACAGCGGAAGGATAAAAAGCAAAGTACAAGGAAAGGCCAAATGCATGCATAAGTTATATATACATATAAAGCCCCCAACAGGCTGGCAACAGACATAAGTTCGAATACACCCAGTGGGTGAAATTGTGCAGACTTAACCAAACATTGTTCTAAAAGTAACACGACAGGAAAACAAAAGATGGCAGACTAGGGCGCGGCGCGGAAGCCGAGCTGGTCGGTGAAGGCGGCCTCGCCGGCTGAAGGAGTGGCCGCCTAGCGGGTGTCGGCTTGATCACCACCAACGGCAGGCGACGCACTCGCGCGCGATGTAGTGCTGGAGTCGATCTCCTCCGCCGAATCTTCACCGTCCGCCGGGTTCAGCCCGAACCACTCCTCCGGCTGGGCGACACCATTGTCGTCTACCTCGGGGGCGAAGACGCTGGTGTCGGTGTAGTCGGCGATCGCCGAAGCCCGTCGGATGATAGCCGGCCGCGCCGGCTCCAGCTCCGTGTCGGCTTGCTGCCGCCAGGTAGCCAGCTGATCCAGGCTCAGGCCGGGATACCAGGCCTTGACGAACTCCAGCGCCCGCCTGGCGCCCGAGCGAGCTGCCGAGGCCTTCCAGGCTTCGAAGCGGCCGACTGCCACCTCCAGCCAGTCGGCAGTCTGACTGGGGGTGCGAGGAACCACTTGGCCGGGCCAGAGGGCGGCCAAGACTTGTGCCCCGGCACGCTGAAGCCGGCGGAGCAGTCGGTGAGCCGGCTGGATGCGGGCCTGGATCGCCAAGAGCTGCTCCTCCAGCGAATGGCCGGCGGTTGGCGAAATCTCGAAGCCAGCCTGCCTCCGCGCCTGGTGGCGGGCCTCGATGGTCTGGTTGGCGGCAGTAGAATAGCCAGGGAAATATTCTGCGCAGGAAAGAAGAAGAAAAGAAGGAAAGAGCACCAAATCAGAAAACGAGCCAAAAGTGGCGGATGGCAAGAAAGGACGAAGAGGTAGGCGGCTTACCGTCAACCAGATCTTCGATCTGACCATAGCCAGAGATCAGAGTCTGCCTGGCCTCAGCCCAGCCAGCCGCCTCCGTCTCGTACTCGGCCTGGAGGGCGGCTTCGTGGTCCTGCACTGCCTTCAGAGTCGCCTTGTGGCCTTCCTCCTGGTCGGCCAACTTCTTGGCCAGGTGGTCGCCTTCCTGCATCAAGGCGGCGAGCTCGGCGTCCTTGGCACGAAGGGCAGTCTGGGACTCCCCCAGCTGTGCCCTCAGACTGGCGTTGGCCGCTGTGGAGACGGCAGAAAAAGAAAGAACAGTAAGAGGAAGTCGTCAAGGAAGATCCGACCCGACTGCTCAGCAGTCGGCCCGAATCTCGGGGACTACACCCAGTGGGTGCGCTGACGCGCCCCCACATGAGATAAAGAACAAAGCACGTACCTCGGCTCTCAGTAAGGTCGGCGGTCTTCTGGGTCAGCTCCCGAGCCTGAGAGTTGAAGGCGGCCGCACGAAGATTGTGGTAGTCCTGCAAGATAGACAAAAGATCGAAGTAAGAACAAGAATAGCAAAGACAAATCCACTAAGAAGTTCCAAGCCGCCTGCTCAGCAGCCGACTCGGAACTCGGGGACTACACCCAGTGGGTGCGCTGACGCGCCCCCACGGAAGAAATCAAGATCAAGAAGAAGCAAGATGGGAAGACTAACCCGGATGGCCGCCCGCGTCGCAAGGAACTCGTCGGTGAACTGCCTCAGCGCCGCAGCTTGGCCCTGGAGCCGGGTCCGGACGTCCTGCGCAGCCACGTTCATCACGGCCGTCCCTCCGCCTGGCGTCCACCCCGAGGTAGCGCTGGCCGCCTCCGCATCCTGGGCCAACGAGCTGGAGCCCACGACCGGCTGCGGCTCCGACACGGTCTTCTGTGGCTCCGACGCAGCCTTCCCCGCGCGCCGGCTCGACGGAAAAAATCCGGACCGCCATCTCAGTCCTCGCGGCCGGCTCGCCCCTCGCCGACTGTACAGGCGGCGGATCAGGCCGGCCGCCTTGAGCCGCCCCAGTTGGCGGGGTCGGCACCGGCGCCCTCTCCAGGATAATGACGTCGTCGTCTCTCCCCAGCCCTGGCTGGTCGCCGCTGGCTCCCTCTAGCGAGGGCTCAATGTCCCCAGGCGCCATGACGCGCAGCGGGGTGACCATCAAAACCTCCTCCTCCGCCGCCGTGGCCGCAGCCTCCGCTTGGGCCCTGGCAGCGGCGTCAGCGAGCGCTTTCGCTGCCTCTTCCTCCCGCGCCGCCTGAGCGGCGGCCGCCTTCCGTGCCTCCGCCTCTCGCGCCTCTCGCTCCGCCCGCGCCTCCCGCGCATTCCGTTCTGTCGCTTCCTGAAGGTCGGCACGGGGATCCACGCGGCGGGTGGTGCTCCCAGACCCCCTCGGCGACGGAGGCGGCAGCCGCCCGCTCAAGCGACAACGGAGCTCTGATCGTTTGGAGAAAAAGACAAGGGTTCAGGAACCACCAGAGAAAAGAAAGAAAAAGAGTATACAAAAAATTCGAACTTACGCCGACACGGTCTGCGGTTGCTTCACCGTCTTGCGGAAGCGAGCCGCCTTCGCGGCCGCCTCCTCCCGCCTGGTTGCTGCCGCCCCGCCCCTGGGTTTCTTCGTCCGACTGCCGAACAGACCCTGGGCGGCGCGATGCTTCTGCCCTCCGCCCGAGCAGGCGGTGCAACGGAGGAACCCGCGCCGCGTCCAGATGCCGGCTGGCGTCGCGGGGCGACTTCGGCCTCATCGTCGTCCGGCCAGTCGTCGAAGGTGACTCCGAGCCCGGAGCCGCCTGCTTCGCCGCCGGCTTGGCCACCACCCGGCTCGATGTTGTCGTCCATACCGGCCGCCCCCAAGTCGGGGTCCTCCAGATCGTGTTCCGTCCGGTCGGGGACGAATCGACGCTCCGCGTCTGACCCGCCGGCCGGCCGAAGAAGAGGGCTCTATCGAAAAACAAGCCGACTAAGTTAGAGTCGGCCAAGAGGAACTCGGCAACGAAGTTAAGAGAAAAAGAAGAAACAAGGAGAGCATACCGTGGGCGGTGGATTGGCTCGGCTGTATGGCTCCTTGCCGAACTGCCACTCTTCAGAGAGTTTGCAGTTCGCGAGGTAGTTCACCATATAGGCGACCTCCTCACGCGGCATGTCCTTGGTGCACATCCGGCTCGGATCGAGCTGGCCGCTCATCTGACAGATCAGATGAGGACGGCTCTGGAGCGGAAGAACCCGGCGCGTGACGAAGGCGGCCAGAAGGTCGGGCCCCGTTAGGCCCTCCGACTAGGTCATCACTCGCACTCGGGCGACGGCTGCGGACCCAGCCGGCATCAGAGTCACGGCCCGGAAGGACCACTGGGGCCGCCTGCCCGCCGGTGGGCCAGCTACGTAAGCCGGCAGGTTGATGTAGTCGCCCCGTGGGGCGATGTTCCGCACGTAGAAGTACGACTTCTGCCACTTCTTCACCGATTGGATCAGCGGGATGACGGGGAAGGGGTTGTCGGCGACTGACCTCCGCGACGCGATGAAGGCGCTAGTCTGAGCCGGCACGCCTTGCATGCGCGTGCCCAGCTTGGACTGGAAGAACTCCCCCCAGAGCTCGAGGGTGGGGAGGACGCCGAGGTAGCCCTCGCACAGGGTGACGAAGGCTGACAGCAGCACCACCGCGTTCGGGGTGAGGTGGTGCGGCTGGAGCTGGTAGAAGTCGAGCCAGGAGCGGAAGAAGGCGCTCGCCGGCAGGCCGATGCCGCGCAAGAAATGCGAGCGGAAGACCACCCGCTCGCCCTCCTGCGGCTCCGGCGTAATTTCCTTCGCCGGCGCAAGACGGACCTCCACCTTGTCCGCGCTGGGCAACCGCCGCGTATTGCGGAGGAACTCTACGTGATCATCGTGGACGTTGGAGCCGTCCCAATCCCCGCCATACTGCTCCGCGGCGGGAGGCATGGCGAAAACAAGCACGGCGACGGAGGAGCGTGTGGTGGAAGAGCGCGGCGGCGAAGCGCTGCTGCAAGAAACGGCGAGCGAAGGAAGACGGTGGAGGGAGGAGGAGCGTGCGAGAGCCTGCCGCCCTCCATCCCCCCTACTTATAGCTTCTCGAGGCGAGGCCGGGGAGGCCGAACGTGGGGGGAGTCATGGGATTAACTGCACCCATTCCCCCCATGCCTCGCGATTATTACGCCCTAAAGGCGAGCCGAAACTGCCGCAAGGAGACGTGCGGGCGGCTTCGGGATGCAGACAATCCGCGCCTGGGCCCGGGCGTGGACGTGGCGGGCCCCTGCCCTGCGGCGACGTCCCGTCGCGCGCGTGGGCTGGCAGGCTTTCCGGCCAAGAGGGGCCACGTGGTTCGCAGACGGCAAGTGGCCGGCCCGCGGCCCGGTGCACGCACTGGCGAGCTCCCGCCCTCCGACTCCGGAGTTTTCGACCAAGGCGGCACGCCTAACCAAAGCCGGCTCCCAGCTGCCGGCTTGTCAAGATAGGAAGCTGATCGAGCTTCTCAACTCCTACTCAACCTCGAAGCCCAATCAGCTTCGGGGACTACTGTCGGAGTAAATGGCCACGGGTAGCCTAACCGACTGCCCCTGGTTCTTCTAAAAAATTATCAGGCCTTTGGGCCTCCAAGCACTCCAAGCATTGGACCGCCTCCCCTGGCCGGCTACCCCCGAAGCCGACTCACGGGAGGCGGCCCAGCCTCAGCAACCTCCCAGGATATCCGCGGGGTGGCCGACTCCAGGAAGCCGGCCTCGAAGAGCGCCGACTCCAAGAAGCCGGCCGAGACCACAACCACCAAAGCTACACCCACATAACGGTGACAAGACGGGGTGTGGCCATAGTGCGGCCCACTACCCCCGAAGCCCGAGGCAGGCATGGCCACAGGAGGCCGTACGGGACGGCCGTCTCCCGTTCGGCTCGGCACTGTAGCCATGCTAGCCTCAACGTCATCCACGACAGACTCCCGTACGGCCCACGGGCGGCGGGCCCCTTCAGCCAGAGAGAGGCGTGAAGGCGGCCCGGCCTCCCCCAGTCGGCCAAGGGCGTAGCCGGCCCCCAGAAGCCGGCTACCCCCTCCCTCGAAGTATGCACCACATTAAGGAGACAAGACGAGGTAAGGCTACAGTGAGAGCCCCCGAGGCGGCCCACTGTAGCCACGCTTACCTCAACGAAGCCCTCATCATCAAGGGCGAGGCTACAGTAAGCAGCCGCCGACAAGACCCTAGGCGGTGGGGCCGGCCTGTCGACCAAGAAGCCGGCAGCCGGCGGGACCCACCAGTCGGCGGGACCCAACAGCCGGCGGAGAAGCCGGCGAGCGTAGACACTGACGGCTGGGACCAGTGCCCAGCCGGATTACCATTGTACCCCCGGGGGTAGGCCTATATAAACCCCCCGGAGCACCCATGCAAAGGGTTGGCTTCTAAGCATAGCACACACACCATAGAGAGAGAGAAGTGAGAGCTAGCCTTGTTCTTCTTCTCCCTTGAACCCAACAGCTCTAGGAGCGATTGTAGTTACTTCTACTGATCTAGTGATCATGCGGAGACCCCGCAGAGCAGGACTAGGGGTGTTATCTCCTCGGAGAGCCCCGAACCTGGGTAAGATCCGCCGGCGTGCATGTCTTCGCCTCATCCCGTTTCCAGGCACCGACGACGTCTTATTGGCACCCACAATGATAAGCCACCCGTTGGCATATGTCGCACCAACCACCCGACAGGGTTTAAGTTCTCGAGAAGCATATGAAACAACTCTTCCCTCCTGCATTAGCACTGCTCCAAGTCCTCGACGTGAAGCGTCGCAATATACTTCGTAATCCTTGCGTTGATCTGGCAGAATCAACACTGGTGATGTAACCAAACGTTTCTTCAACTCTTGGAAACTAGCTTCACATTCCTCAGTCCAATTGAATTTGGTGTCCTTCTTTAACAGCTCTGTCATGGGCTTAGCAACCTTCGAGAAATTCTCAATGAACCTCCGGTAGTATCCTGCAAGTCCAAGAAAACTCCGGATTTCTCCAACTGACGTGGGTGATTCCCAGTTTGTTACTGTGTCAACTTTGGCGGGGTCTATGGCTATTCCTTCTCCGGATATAACATGTCCGAGGAATCCAACTTCCTTCAACCAAAACTCACATTTGCTGAACTTGGCGTATAACTGATGTTCTCTGAGCTTTTCAAGTACCAAACGCAAATGCTCCTTATGCTCTTCTTCATTCTTTGAGTAGACCAAAATGTCATCAATGAACACCACGACGAACTTATCCAAAAACTCCATAAACACTTTGTTCATCAGGTTCATGAAATAGGCAGGTGCGTTAGTCAGACCAAATGACATAACGGTATACTCAGATAGCCCATACCTGGTGGTAAAAGCCGTCTTAGGTATATCCTGCTCTTGAATCTTCAACTGATGGTATCCTGATCGTAGATCGATCTTGGAAAATACCTTAGCTCCTTGTAATCAGTCAAACAGATCATTGATCATTGGCAGTGGGTACTTGTTCTTGATGGTCACTTCATTCAATCCACGATAATCAACAACCATCCTCAACGATCCATCTTTCTTCTCCACTAGAAGTACTGGTGATCCCCAAGGTGACGAACTTGGGCGAATATAGCCTTTATCCAGTAACTCCTTAATCTGCTTCTTAATCTCCTCCAAATCTTTTGCGGGCATCCTGTACGGTCTCTTAGATATTGGCCCTGTGCCTGGCAAAAGTTCAATCAAAAACTCAATGTCTCTATCTGGTGGTATGCCTGGCAACTCTTCTGGAAATACATCCGGGTAATCCTTCACCACTGGTACTTCCTCTTGTACAACTCCTGATAATGAATTCACCTGAGTCCTCTTCGGCATATGCCGGGATACATACTTAATCCTTCTTCCTTCTGGGGTGGTAAGCAAAATCGTCTTACTGGTGCAATCGATGTTTCCTCCATACATTGATAGCCAATCCATTCCCAAAATCACATCCAAACCTTGCGACAACAAAACTATTAGGTCTGAGGGGAAAACATGCCTACCTATGGCCAATGGCATCTGAAAACATCCTTGGCTTGCCATATACTCTGCTCCTGGCGAGGTTACTAACATAGGTGTTCTAAGAACTTTGGTGGGCAATTTATACTTATCCACAAATCCATTCATACATATCAAGGGGATTCAACCTCAAGAAACGGGCTAAGTGATCAACAGGTGGTGGTGGTGGGTTGTTGTTGTTGTTGCCTTGGTTCTGTACTAACACTTGCATCAGGGCATTCTGCTGCTGAATCAACTGAGTGATCTCCGGTGGGAAAACAAATCCGGTGTCGCGTCTAGGAGGCATCTGATAGGTTTAGAAAAGATGAGAATTTAGAATAGAATGAGGTCTAGAGGGAAAACACTACCCATATGCTCATGAGACAAACACAATCAATATCACTCAATCAAATCAAACAAGGCATACAATCGATCTAACTATCGTTACAAAAGTGCTCGGACTATACTATATACATGGGGGAATACTACTACTGATTATGGTGGTCTACTAGAAATTTTGATCGGTCGAAGACTCCATGATATCTGCTCCAGCTTCATCAACAAAGTCATCCTCACTGGGGTCTGAGTCGGTGTCGTCGATGAGGATGTAGTTATCCCGGCAAGTAGAATCGTCGTCTTGTCCTCCAGGTGATGGGTCTCCCATGAATACTTCGATCTTCTGTGTCAGTTCGCCGTTCTTCTCCAACAACGTGGCGATCTCCTCCTCATATCCATCGCGCGTAGACTTGAGTTCTTCCTCCAACTCCGTGATCTTGGTCAATGCCTTCTTCAGATATATCATGTCTGAGCACATCTGGTTCTCCTGGCGACGAATGTGTTGGTTTTGCTCCTGGATGAAAGCTGCAATTGATCCATCCCTCTTGGTGCTGATCATCTCCCATTGCTCATCTCGGCGTCCACAAATCTGATAAATAGTATCCTTAAGCTCCTTGTGGTAGACTTCTCCAATGCGTCCCATAGAGATGTGGGCTGCCATGCTCTTCCCTAAACTCCAGGTTGGTGCATCAAAGGAAAGCTCTATAGGTTCAGTGACTGGCGTAAACGTCCTTCCTGGAACTTGAACTTGAATCTTCCAGCGCTCCTCTTCTGGTAGTGTGGCGTTGTAGGTCCCGGTGAAGTTTGGTATTCCGATGTTCAGGTACTTAGTGACTTCCTTCAAGTGTCGTCCAAAAGGTGTTTCTTCATTCGGTTGCATGAACTTGTTCCTTGCATCCGCCATTCCTAAAAGAGTAGAAAGTGGAGAGGAGTCAGAAATGAGAAGAGAATAGTGTTCTAGGGATTAAGCTTAGTGGTCGTGTCCTACAGTCAACGTGTGCTCTGATACCACCTTTGTAGCGACCAGACCTCAAACAGTCTGTGCTCTGTGCTTTAGTGTCATCCCTGGATCAGTAATGCTGACACGCACAGTACAAATGGAGGATTTATAACAGAATAGCAATCACACACTTATTACATCGAGTATCTCAAAAGAGAAATAAGTATGATAATTATGGCTTAAGGCCATCTAAATACGATAACAGCGGAAGACTTGGAAGATAAGTGAGTCCATCATCTCCAACGGCATCACTGAGTATAAGACCACGACCTAAGGCACCTTACTCGTCGTCTGAAAAGTCTGCAACATAAAACGTTGCAGCCCGAAAACGGGTCAGCACATGGAATATGCTGGCAATGTAACACATAGAGAGTAATGAGCATAATAATGCTATACTACATGCATATATGGCTGGTAGAAGGCTCTATGGTTACAGTTTTGCGAAAAGCCAATTTTTCCCTACTGCAAAGGAATAAATTTTCTTTAACTATCATGGTGGTTGTTAAACATTGAGATGGTTGACAGCATCTCAATCCCAATTAAGTATCATCATTAACCCAACAAAATTAATTAAAGTAACATGGTGATGAGATTCACATGATAATCCAAGTACTAGATACTCAAGATGTCCATAACTGGGGACACGGCTAACCATGATTAGTTTGTACACTCTGCAGAGGTTTGCCCACTTTTTCCCACAAGACTCGATCGCCTCCGCTTGATTCTCGCACTACATGATGTTTGAGAAACGGATGACCGAGACACAGTCTTTCAGAAACAATAACTCTTTACTCCGGGTGGACAGTTACACCTACTTTCCCCTACATCTGCTAGCCCACCTCTTCAAGAGATCATGTAACCTACTCAACTATGCTAGAGCCCATAATAGCTTGTGGCTGCACACGGAAGTTTCTAGCATGAATAATCTTATGATCCCTTTGAGCCTGGGTGGCGGTCCTTAGAAAAACAGGCAACACTGGGTTCTCCAGGTGCCTCAATCCACCCAGATGTGAGTTTTAGTTGCCACCTTAAGTAAACCATTAATTAACAATCTCACATCTGTCATGGAAATTCACTCAAACCCAATCCACGTCTACGAGCATAGCATAGCAATATAAGCAAACGTAGAAGTAACTCCCAAGGGTTTGATAATAAACAGGGCAATAGGTACTACCTCACTACTTCCCAATACCCACAATTTAATTAGATCCTAACCATGCAATGTTTGAGGGTTGGTCTAATGCAATAAAACTGGGTAGTAAAAGAGGTATGATCAACGTGTTACTTGCCTTGCTGATGATCCGTGAAACTTAGCGATTCGAAGTAGCAAGCGGCGCACTCCGGGTACTCTATCGCAAACAAACAAGCATACAATAAGCACTCATCAAATGCACATGTAAAACTCAAATAACAATCTAACCAGAAAGTTCAACTTAAGAACTCCGGTTTGCAAAAAGAAACAAATCGAACGAAGCAACGAAAGTCAAACGGCGAAAGAAACAAGCTTCGTTTACTAATCTGGATCTAGGTCAAATTTTACAGTAGCAAAAACTTGTTTGAGTAGGTTAAATGGAAAGAGAATTTCGAGACGAAACTCTAGGCGCTTGAATCGCCTGATTCCGATAAACGAGCGAAAAGATAGACCAGAACGAAGATCCGATTAGAAATCGCGATCTGGAATAATCGCGGAAAATCCGACGAAAAAGAAAACTGACGAACAGTTAAACGAACGGACGTTCGTTAACAGCGACTAACCGACGAACGCGTTCGTTAAAACGAACGGATCGGTGAACGTTCACTAATTAATTAAACCGGAAAAAAATAACCCGATATATTAAAAAAATCTAGGGTTCAGAAAAAAAATAAACCGAGCGGTTTTTTTTAAAAACCGGCACGGCGGCGGCGTTCGGCTACCTCGGTCCGGCGGGACTCCGGCGAGGTCGGGCGGGGCTCCGGCGGGCTCGGGAGAGGGCGGCGAGGGGCGGCGGGGCTGCGGGGTCGTCGGGGGCGGCGAGGGGCGACGAGGGCGGCGGCGTTCGGGGCTTCCCGCGGCGGCGGCGGCTCGGCTCCGGCGTTGGGCTTCGGCTCGGCATCGGGCTCCTCGGGGTGGGGAACGGGGTGAGGGAGAGGGGGCGGGGTCGGGGGTACTTATAGGAGGGGAGGGGTGGCGTGGGGGAGGGGGCAAGGCGGCGGCGGCGGTGTCCTAGCGGGACACGGCGGCGGCAGCGTTCGACTCCAGGAGGGAGACGAGGCGCGGGGCTGGCTGGGCCGTCGGCTGGGCTTCGGCCCAGTCGGCGCGCTCGGCTGTTTTTTTCTTTTTTTTAATAATTTTCGCCAAATCTAAAAAAAATCATAGAAAAATAAATAAAAATCCAAAAATGCTAAACAAATTTTCACCGTATAATTAAAATAATTAGAACAAGATGAACATTTTCTTGGCCCAAAAAAATGCAGTTTTGAAAACGTGCAATTTTTTTAATGCAATTAAAATTGCAAATAAAATCCGAATAAAATCAAATATTTGAATTTAATATTTTTTCTCCAATATTTCAATTATTTTGGAGAAGTCATATTTTCTCCTCTCATTTATTTTAATATGAAATATTTCTCGGAGGGAAAATAATTAAAACGAAAAAAAATCCTCGTCTTATTATTTGATAAAATCAAATATGAAAACCTGGAAATCCCCAACTCTCTCCGAGGGTCCTTGAGTTGCTTAGGATTTTTCGAGGATTTGCCAAAATGCAATAAAATATGCTATGCAATGATGATCTAATGTATAACATTTGGGATGTTACAGCCATAGTTTTCACTGGAGGCTTCTCTCGAGAAAATAGCATGCGGTGGGTAAACAAATTACTATTGGGCAATTGATAGAAAAACAGATAATTATGACGATATCCAAGGCAATGATCATGTATATAGGCATCATGTCCAAGATTAGTAGACCGACTCTTGCCTGGATCTACTACTATTACTCCACACATCGACCGCTATCCAGCATACATCTAGTGTATTAAGTTCATGAAAAAATGGAGTAATGCTTTAAGCAAGATGGCATGATGTAGACAAGATAAACTCACATATGAATAAACCCCATCTTGTTACCCTTAATAGAAGCGATACATGCGTGTCATATCTCTTTCTGTCACTGAGATCGAGCACCCCAAGATTGAACCCATCACAAAGCACCTCTTCCCATGGCAAGAAAAATCAATCTAGAGATTGAGCACCGCAAGATCGAACCCATCACAAAGCACCTCTTCCCATGGCAAGAAAAATCAATCTAGTTGGCCAAACAAAACCAATAATTCGAAGAAGAAATACGAGGCTATAACAATCATGCATAAAAGAGTTCAGAGAAAACTCATAATGTTCATGGATAGATCTGATCATAAACTCACAATTCATCGGATCCCAACAAACACACTGCAGAAAGTCATTACATCAAATAGATCTCCAAGAACATCGAGGAGAACATTGTATTGAAGATAAAAAAGAGAGAAGCCATCTAGCTACTAACTACGGACCCGCATGTCTGTGGTAAACTACTCACGCATCATCGGAGGGGCGGGAAGGATGATGAAGAACCCCTCCGTGATCGCTGCCCCCTCTGGCAAAGTGCCGGAAAAGGCATCTAGATTGGATCTTGTTGTTCTGGAACTTGCGGCGGCGGAAAAAGTATTTCGTGGACTCCCCTGAGGGTTTTGGGATTTTAGAGTATTTATAGAGGCGGAGGTAGGTCAATACGGTGCCTGTGGGCCCCACTACCCACCAGGGCATGCCAGAGGCCCCTGGCGCGCCCTGGTGCCTAGTGGGCCCCACATTCATCTTCTCGTGGCCTCTAGAAGCTCCTAGGGTCTCTTATCGCCAGAAAAAAATCTCCAAAAAGTTTCGTGGCATTTGGACTTCGTTTGGTACTGGTATTCTGCAAAGTAAAAAAACAAGCAAAAAACAGCAATTGGCACTAGGCACTAAGTAAATAGGTTTGTTCCAAAAAATGATATAAAGTTGCTTGTAAATGTATATAAAACATCCAAGATTGATAATATAATAGCATGGAACAATAAAAAATATAGATACACGATGTCTACTACACAACTTGTTCTTGTAGACTCGTGTTGGGCCTCCAAGCGTAGAGTTTTGTAGGACAGTAGAAAATTTCCCTCAAGTGGATGACCTAAGGTTTATCAATCCGTGCGAGGTGTAGGATGAATATGGTCTCTCTCGAAAAACCCTGCAACCAAATAATAAAAAGTCTCTTGTGTCCCCAACACAACAAATACAATGGTAAAATGTATAAGTGCACTAGTTCGGCGAAGAGATGGTGATACAAGTGTAGTAATGATAGTAGATATTGATTTTTGTAATAGGAACAATAAAAACAGCAAGGTTGCAATTGATAAAATGGAGCACAAACGGTATTGCAATGCTTGAAAATGAGGCATAGGGTCTGTACTTTCGCTAGTGCAATCTCTCAACAATGCTAATCTAATTGAATCATATAACAATCCCTCAACATGTGATGAAGAATCACTCCAAAGTTCTTATCTAGCGGAAAACATAAGAAGGAATTGTTTGTAGGGTACGAAACCACCTTAAAGTTATTCTTTCCGTTTGATCTATTCAAGAGTTCGTACTAAAACAATGCAAAGTTTTTCTTTCCATTCGATCTATCCAAGAGTCCGTACTAAAATAACACCATATGATACGCATCAACCAACGCTAATGTCACCTAGATACTCCAATGTCACCACAAGTATCCATGAGTTAATTATACGATACGCATCAAACAATTTCAATTTCATAATACTCAATTGAACACAAAGAACCTCAAAGAGTGCCCCAAGATTTCTACCGGAGAAACAAAGATGAGAACATGCATCAACCCCTATGCATAGATTACCCCAATGTCACCTCGGTAATCCGCGACTTGAGTGCCAAAACATATATCAAGTGAATCAATATGATACCCATTGTCACCACGAGTATTCATAGCAAGACATACATCAAGTGCTCTCAAATCCATAAAAGTATTCAATCCGATAATAACAAAATATCAAAGGGAAAACTCAATTCATCACAACAAGGTAGAGAGGGAGAAACACCATATGATCCAACCATATTAACAAAGCCCGCGATACGTCAAGATCATGACAGATTAAGAACACGAGAGAGAGAGAGAGATTAAACACATAGCTACTGGTACAAACCCTCAGCCCCGAGGGTGGACTACTCCCTCCTCATCATGGTGGCCGCCGTGATGATGAAGATGGCCGCCGGTGATGATTTCCCCCTCCGGCAGGGTGCCGGAATGGGGTCTAGATTGGTTTTTTCATGGCTACAGAGGCTTGCGGCGGCGGAACTTCTGATCTATCGACTCCCCTAGGGTTTTGGGAATATTTGGAAATTTATAGGGCGAAGAGGCGGTGTAGGAGTCCACTGAGGTGGGCAGGAGCCACCCTCTAGTACTTCTTTGGCCCATCAGGTGTCTTCTGGTCTAGAAAAATTCTCCAAAAAGTTTCGCTGCATTTGGACTCCGTTCGGTACTGATATTCTGCGAAGTAAAAAACAAGAAAAAACATCAATTGGTACTAGGCACCATGTCAATAGGTTAGTCCCAAAAATGATATAAAGTTGCTATAAAATGATTGTAAAACATCCAAGAATAATAATATAACAACATGGAACAATAAAACATTATAGATACAATGGAGATGTATCAATACATTGGAGACATATCAGAGCCTGATACGTCCATTTTGCATCATGTTTACCTACTGTTATTCATATTTTTTATGTATAATAATGCTTTTTGGAGTATTTCTAATGCCTTTTCTCTCATAATATGCAAGGTACACACAAAGAGGAAAAATACCGGCATTTGGAATTCTGGACCTGAAAAAGCTACGTCAGGCTACCTATTCTGCACAACTGCAAATGAGCTGAAACTTTACGGGGAATTTTTATCGAATATATAAGAAATATTAGAGCCAATAAGTACTAGAGGGGGGCCAGCAGGTGGGCATAACCCACCTGGGCGCGCCAGGAGGCCCAGACGCGCCCTGGTGGGTTGTGCCCTCCTCGGCCCACCTCCGGTGCCCCTCTTCTGGTATATAAGTCATTTTGACCTAGAAAAAAGGGGAGGACTTTCGGGACAAAGTGCCGCCGTCTCGAGGCGGAACTTGGGCGGGGGCACTTTTTCCCTCCGGCGGAGTGATTCCGTCGGGGGAACTTCCCTCCCGAAGGGGGAAATCATCGTCATCATCATCACCAACAACTCTCCCATATTGGGGAGGGTAATCTCCATCAACATCTTCAATAGCACCATCTCCTCTCAAACTCTAGTTCATCTCTTGTGTTCAATCTTTGTATCAGAACTATAGATTGGTACTTGTGGGTGACTAGTAGTGTTGATTACATCTTGTAGTTCATTACTATATGGTTTATTTGGTGGAAGATTATATGTTCAGATCCATTATGCTATTTAATACCCCTCTGATCTTGAGCATGATTATCATTTGTGAGTAGTTACTTTTGTTCTTGAGGTCACGGGAGAAATCTTGTTGCAAGTAATCATGTGAATTTTATGTGTTCGATATTTTGATGGTATGTACGTTGTGATTCCCTTAGTGGTGTCATGTGAACGTCGACTACATGACACTTCACCATATTTGGGCCTAAGGGAATACATTGTGGAGTAGTTATTAGATGATGGGTTGCGAGAGTGACAGAAGCTTAAACCCTAGTTTATGCGCTATTCTGTAAAGGACTGATTTGGATCCAAAAGTTTAATGCTATGGTTAGAATTTATTCTAATACTTTTCTCGTAGTTGCGGATGCTTGCGAGGGGGTTAATCATAAGTAGGAGGTTTGCTCAAGTAAGAACATCACCTAAGCACCGGTCCATCCACATATCAAATTATCAAAGTAGCGAACACAAATCAAACCAACATGATGAAAGTGACTAGATGAAATTCCCGTGTACCCTCAAGAACGCTTTGCTTATCATAAGAGACCGTTTTAGCCTGTCCTTTGCCTCAAAAGGATTGGGCTACCTTGCTGCAATTTTGTTACTACTATCATTACTTGCTCGTTACAAAGTATCTTGCTATCAAACTTCTCGTTACTTATAATTTCAGTGCTTGCAGAGAATACCTTGCTGAAAACCACTTGTCATTTCCTTCTGCTCATCGTTGGGTTCGACACTCTTACTTATCAAAAGGACTACGATTAAACCCCTATACTTGTGGGTCATCAAGGCTCTTTTCTGGCGCCTTTGCCGGGGACTGAAGCGCTCTTGGTAAGGAAAAATTATTACTATGTGCTGAAATTTACTGTCACTTGTGACTATGGAAAACAATCCTTTGAGGGGTTTGTTCGGGGTATCTTAACCTCGAACAAAACCACAATTAGTCACCCCTCAACCTACTGCACCTACTGGAAATATTGGTTATAAAATTCCTTCGGGTATGATAGAACAACTGCTAGCTAATCCTTATGCAGGAGATGGAACCAAACACCCTGATATGCACTTGATATATGTGGAGGTAATTTTTGGATTATTTAAGTTTGCAGGTTTACCCGGAGATGAAGCTAAGAAGAAGGTTTTCTCTTTATCTTTGAAGTGAAAAGCATTGGCATGGTATAGGCTATGCGATGATATTGGATCTTGGAATTGGAATCGATTGAAATTGGAGTTTCACCAAAAAAATTATCCTATGCATCTAGTTCATCGTGATCGGAATTACATATATAATTTTTGGACTCATGAAGGAGAAAGTATCGCTCTAGCTTGGGGGAGGCTTAACTCAATGTTATATTCATGCCCCAATCATCAGCTCTCAAGAGAAATTATCATTCAGAATTTTTATGCTCGGCTTTCTCATGATGATCGATCCATGCTCGATACTTCTTGTACTGATTCCTTTATGAAGAATACTATTGAATTCAGGTGAGATCTTTTAGAAAGAACTAAACGCAATTCTGAAGATTGGGAACTCGACGAAGGTAAAGAGTCAGGTATTAAGCTTAAGTATGATTATGTTAAATCTTTTATGAATACCGATGCTTTTCAAAAGTTTAGGACTAAATATGGACTTGACTCTGAGATAATGGCCTCCTTTTGTGAATCATTTGCTACTCATGTTGATCTCCCTAAGGAGAAGTGGTTTAAATATCACCCACTATTAAAGAACCGATAATAGCTAAAGATGAAACTATTATCTATAATGTTGATCCAGTTGTTCCTACTGCTTATATTGAAAAACCGCCATTTCCTGTTAGGATAAAGGAACATGCTAAAGTTTCAACTGTGGTTAATAGAAGCTATATTAGAACACCTAAACCAGCTAAGCAAATCAAGGTAGAACCTAGTGTTGCTATGGTTAAATATCTCCTGGTTGAAAATATAGATGGGCATGTTATTTATTTCTATGATGAAGCTGCTAGAATTGCCAAACCTGATGAAAAGGATAAACATAGACCCGTTGTTGGCATACCCGTTGTTTCAGTTAAGATAGGAGACCACTGTTATCATGGTTTATGTGATTTAGGTGCTAGCGTGGGTGCTATTCCTTTTACCTTATATCAAGAAATTATGAATGATATAGCACCCGCAGAAATAGAAGACATAGGTGTTACTATTAAACTTGCTAATAGAGACACCATCACACCACTTGGGATTGTTAGAGATGTTGAAGTCTTGTGTGGGAAAATAAAATATCCTATTGATTTTCTTGTTCTTATTTCCCCACAAGATGACTTTCGTCCCATTATCTTTGGTAGACCTTTCTTGAACACTGTTAATGCTAAAATAGATTGTGAAAAACAAACTGTCGGTCTTAGTTTTGGTGATGAGTCTCATGAGTTTAATTTTTCTAAGTTTAGTAGAAAGCATCATAAGGAAGAATTGCCTAGTAATATGAAATAATCGGTCCTTCTTCTATTGCTGTACCTCCTACTGATCCACTAGAACAATATTTGCTAGACCATGAGAATGATATGCATATGCATGAAAGAAATGAAATAGATAAGATTTTTTTTGAACAACGTCCTCTACTTAAACACAATTTGCCTATTGAAACTCTAGGAGGTCCTCCACCTAAAGGTGATCCTGTGTTTGAATTAAAATAATTGCCAGACACTTTGAAATATGCTTATCTTGATGAGAAAAAGATATATCCTGTTATTAGTAGTGCTAACCTTTCAGAACATGAAGAAGAAAGATTATTAAAGGTTCTGAAGAAGCACCAAGCTGCTATTGGGTATAATCTTGATGATTTAAAGGGCATTAGTCCCACTCTCTGTCAGCACAAAATTAATATGGAACCTGATGCTAAACCCGTTGTTGATCACCAATGACATTTAAATCGTAAGATGAGAGAAGTGGTAAGAACTGAAATACTGAAGCTTTTGGAAGCATGTATAATCTATCCTATAGCTGATAGTAGATGGGTATGTCCTGTTCATTGTGTCCCTAAGAAGGGAGGCATTACTGTTGTTCCTAATGATAAGAATGGACTTATTCCGCAAAGAATTTTCACTGGCTATAGAATGAAAATTGATTTTAGAAAATTAAACAAAGCTACTAGAAAAGATCATTACCCTTTACCTTTTATTGATCAAATGCTAGAAATACTATCAAAGTACACACATTTTTGTTTCCTTGACGGATATTCTGGTTTTTCTCAAATACATGTCTCACAACCTGATCAAGAGAAAACTACCTTTACTTGTCCTTTCGGAACTTATGCTTATAGACGTATGCCTTTTGGTTTATGCAATGCACCTGATACCTTTCAAAGATGTATGACTGTTGTATTCTCTGATTTTTGTGAAAAGATTGTTGAGGTTTTCATGGATGATTTCTTCGTTTACGAAACTTCTTTTGATGATTGCTTAAGCAACCTTGATCGAGTTTTGCAGAGATGTGAGCAAACTAATCTTGTCTTGAATTGGGAGAAGTGCCACTTTATGGTTAATGAAGGTATTGTCTTGGGACATAAAATTTTTGAACGAGGTATTGAGGTGGATAAAGCTAAAGTTGATGCAATTGAGAAAATGCCTTGTCCTAAAGATATCAAAGGTATTCATAGTTTCCTCGATCATGCTGGTTTCTATAGGAGGTTTATGAAAGACTTCTCTAAAATTTCTAGGCCTCTTACAAATCTTTTACAAAAAGATGTTCCATTTCTTTTTTATGATGATTGTGTAGAAGCCTTTGAAACACTTAAGAAAGCCTTGATTTTCGCACCTATTGTTCAACCACCTGATTGGAACTTGCCTTTTGAAATTATATGTGATGCTAGTGACTATGATGTTGGTGCTGTTCTAGGACAAAGAGTTGATAAGAAATTAAATGTTATTCATTATGCTAGTAAAACTCTAAACAGTGCTCAATGAAATTATGCTACTACTGAAAAAGAATTCTTAGCATTGGTGTTTGCTTGTGATAAATTCAGATCTTACATTGTTGATTCTAAGGTAACTGTTCACACCGACCATGCTGCTATAAAATATCTTATGGAAAAGAAAGATGCTAAACCTAGACTCATTAGGTGGGTTCTCTTGCTACAAGAATTTGACTTACATATCACTGATAGAAAGGGAGCTAAGAACCCCGTGGCTGATAACTTGTCTAGGCTTGAGAATATTCTTGATGACCCACAACCTATTAATGATTGTTTTCCCGATGAGCAATTAGCTACAATAAATGTTTCTCATAATACTCCTTGGTATGCTGACTATGGTAATTACATTGTTGCTAAATATATACCACCTAGCTTCACATATCAACAAAAGAAAAAACTATTCTATGATTTAAGACATTACTTTTGGGATGACCCACATCTTTATAAAGAAGGAGTAGATGGTATTATTAGATGTTGTGTACCTAAGCATGAACAGGGACAAATCCAACGGAAATGTCACTCGAGCTTATGGATGAAGGAAATATGCCCTAGAGGCAATAATAAAGTTGTTATTTATATTTCCTTATTTCATGATAAATGTTTATTATTCATGCTAGAATTGTATTAACCCGAAACTTGATACATGTGTGGATACATAGACAAAACACAGTGTCCCTAGTAAGCCTCTACTAGACTAGCTCGTTAATCAAAGATGGTTAAGTTTCCTAACCATAGACATGTGTTGTCATTTGATGAACGGGATCACATCATTAGGAGAATGATGTGATGGACAAGACCCATCTGTTAGCTTAGCATAATGATCGTTAAGTTTTATTGCTATTGCTTTCTTCATGACTTATACACATTCCTTGACTATGAGATTATGCAACTCCCGAATACCGGAGGAATACCTTGTGTGCTATCAAACATCACAATGTAACTGGGTGATTATAAAGATGCTCTACAGGTATCTCCGAAGGTGTTTCTTGGGTTGGCATAGATCAAGATTAGGATTTGTCACTCAGAGTATCGGAGAGGTATCTCTAGGCCCTCTCGGTAATGCACATCATGATAAGCCTTGCAAGCAATGTGACTAATGAGTTAGTTGCGGGATGATGCACTATGGAACAAGTAAAGAGACTTGCCGGTAACGAGATTGAGCTAGGTATGAAGATACCGACGATCGAATCTCGGGCAAGTAACATACCGATGACAAAGGGAATGACGTATGTTGTCATTACGGTTTGACCGATAAAGATCTTCGTAGGATATGTAGGAACCAATATGAGCATCCAAGTTCCGCTATTGGTTATTGACCGGAAAGGTGTCTCGGTCATGTCTACATAGTTCTCGAACCCGTAGGGTCCGCACGCTTAACATTCAATGACGATTTGTATTATGAGTTATGTGATTTGGTGACCGAATGTTGTTTGGAGTCCCGGATGAGATCATAGACATGACGAGGAGTCTCGAAATTGTCGAGAGGTAAATATTTATATATTGGATGATAGTATTCGGACACCATAAGTGTTTCGGAATTTATCGGGTACATATCAGAGTACCAGGGTGGTTACCGGAACCCCCCGGGGGAAGATATGGGCCATAGGAGGGAGGCACACCAGCCCACAACGGGGTGGCGCTACCCCCATAGGGAAGGAGGCCGAATAGGACTAGGAGAGGGGGCGGCCCCCCTTTCCTTCTCCCCCTCTCTCTCCTTCCCCCTTTCCCCCTTCGGTAAAAGGAAAGGGGGTGGGGGTGAATCCTACTAGGAGCCCAAGTACGACTCCTCCTACTTGGGGCGCGCCTAGGGACAGCCTCCTCACCCTCCCTCCTTTATATACGTGGGAGGGGGGCGCCTAGAACACACATCAGTTGTTCCAACCCGTGTGCGGCGCCCCCCTCCATAGTTTACGCCTCCAGTCATATTCACGTAGTGCTTAGGCGAAGCCCTGCATGGATCACTTCACCATCACCATCACCACGCCGTCGTGCTGACGGAACTCTCCCTCGACACTTTGCTGGATCAAGAGTTCGAGGGACGTCATCGAGCTGAACGTGTGCAGAACTCGGAGGTGTCGTACGTTCGGTGCTTGATCGGTTGGATCGAGAAGACGTTCGACTACATCAACCGCATTAAGCAAACTCTTCCGCTTTCGGTCTACGAGGGTACGTGGACACACTCTCCCCCTCTCGTTGCTATGCATTTCCTAGATAGATCTTGTGTGATCGTAGGAATTTTTTTGAAATTGCAAGCTACGTTCCCCAATAGTGGCATCAGAGCCAGGTCTATGCGTTGATGATATGCATGAGTAGAACACAAAGAGTTATGGGCGGTGATCGTCATACTACTTACCACCAACGTCTTATTTTGATTTGGCGGTATTGTTGGATGAAGCGGCCTAGACCAACCTTACATGACCACGTTCATGAGACCGGTTCCACCGACAGACATGGAACTTGTTTTGCATAAAGGTGGCTGGCGGGTGTCTGTTTCTCCAAATTTTGTTGAATCGAATTTGACTATGGCCGGTCCTTCTTGAAGGTTAAAACAACAAACTTGATAAATCACTGTTGTGATTTTGATGCGTAGGTAAGAATGGTTCTTACTAGAAGCCCGTAGCAGCCACGTAAAACTTGCAACAACAAAGTAGAGGACGTCTAACTTGTTTTTGCAAGGCATGTTGTGATCTGATATGGTCAAGACATGATGTGATATACGTTGTTGTATGAGATGATCATGTTTTGTAAAAGTTATCGGCAACTGGCAGGAGCCTTATGGTTCTCGCTTTATTGTATGAAATGCAAACGCCATGTAATTGCTTTACCTTATCACTATGCGTTAGCGATAGTTGTAGAAGCAATAGTTGGCGAGACGACAACGACGCTATGATGGAGATCAAGGTGTCAAGCCAGTGACGATGGAAATCATGACGGTGCTTTGGAGATGGAGATCAAAGGCACAAGATGATGATGGCCATATCATGTCACATATTTTGATTGCATGTGATGTTTATCTTTTATGCATCTTATTTTGCTTAGTATGGCGGTAGCATTATAAGATGATCCCTCACTAAAATTTCAAGGTATAAGTGTTCTCCCTGAGTATGCACCATTGCGACAGTTCTTCATGCCGAGACACCACGTGATGATCGGGTGTGATAAGCTCTACGTTCACATACAACGGGTGCAAGATAGTTTTGCACATGCAGAATACTCAGGTGAAACTTGACGAGCCTAGCATGTACAGACATGGCCACGGAACACTGGAGACCGAAAGGTCGAATGTGAATCATATAGTAGATATGATCAACATAGAGATGTTCACCATTGAAAACTACTCCATCTCACGTGATGATCAGACATGGTTTAGTTGATATGGATCACGTGATCATTTAGATGACTTGAGGGATGTCTATCTAAGTGGGAGTTCTTAAGTAATATGATTAATTGAACTTAATTTATCATGAACTTAGTCCTGATAGTTTTTGCATACTATGTTGTAGATCAATGGCCCGTGCTACCGTTCCCTTGAATTTTAATGCGTTCCTAGAGAAATCTAAGTTGAAAGATGATGGTAGCAACTACACAGACTGGGTCCGTAACTTGAGGATTATCCTCATTGCTGCACAGAAGAATTATGTCCTTGATGCACCCCTAGGTGACAAGCCCCCTCCCGCTAATGTAGACGCTTTGAACGTCTGGCAGACGTGGTCTGATGACTACTCTATAGTTCAGTGTGCCATGCTTTATGGCTTAGATTCGGGACTTCAAAGACGTTTTGAACGTCATGGACCATATGAGATGTTCCAGGAGTTGAAGTTAATATTTCAAGCAAATGCCCGAGTTGAGAGATATGGAGTCTCCAACAAGTTCTATAGGTGCAAGATGGAGGAGAACAGTTCTGTCAGTGAACACATTCTCAGAATGTCTGGGTACCATAACCACTTGACTCAGCTAGGAGTTAATCTTCCAGATGATAGTGTTATTGACAGAGTTCTTTAATCACTGCCACCAAGCTACAAAGGCTTCATGATGAACTATAATATTCAAGGGATGGATAAGACAATTCCCGAGCTCTTCGCTATGCTCAAAGCTGCAGAGGTAGAAATCAAGAAAGAGCATCAAGTGTTGATGGTTAACAAGACCACTAGTTTCAAGAAAAAGGGCAAGGGAAAGTGATGTATGCTAGGACTACGTCGGTATTTCCCCAAAGAGGAAGGGATGATGCAGCACAACGACGATAGGTATTTCCCCCAGTGATGAAACCAAGGTTATCGAACCAGTAGGAGAACCAAGCAACACAACGTAAACAACACCTGCACACAAATAACAAATACTCACAACCCGACGTGTAAAAGGGGCTGTCAATCCCTTTCGGGTAACGGCGCCCGAGATAGGCAAACGAACGCGAGAGAGTAGTAAATATTGATAAATCGAACGCCAAATAAAATAAATTGCAGCAAGGTATTTTTGTATTTTTTGTTTAATAGATCTGAAAATAAAAGCAAAGGAAAAGTAGATCGCAAAGGCAAATAATATGAGAAAGAGACCCGGGGGCCGTAGGTTTCACTAGTGGCTTCTCTCGAGAAAAATAGCAAACGGTGGGTGAACAAATTACTGTTGGGCAATTGATAGAGCTTCAAATAATCATGACGATATCCAGGCAATGATCATTATATAGGCATCACGTCCAAGATTAGTAGACCGACTCCTGCCTGCATCTACTAGTATTACTCCACACATCGACCGCTATCCAGCATGCATCTAGTGTATTAAGTTCATGGAGAAATGGAGTAATGCAATAATGTTGGTGGAAACGACACCTATGGAATCACTGGGATCCCTTCTACGGTTGGCGGGCACGGGGTTGTGCAAAGAGCGGGTCTGGTAGTCAGCACAAGGATCGTTTACCCAGGTTCGAACGATCATTTACCCGGGGTTAGAGTTAATGCTTCTGAAAGACTGTGTCTTGGTCATCCGTTTCTCAAACACCATGCAGTGCGAGAAATCCAACGGAGGAGATCAAGTCTTGTGGGAAAAAGTGCGCAAACCTCTGTAGAGTGTATAAACTAATCATGGTTAGCCGTGTCCCCGGTTATGGACATCTTGAGTATCTGGTTCTTGGATTATCATATGGGATGGCAGACTCGAGGAACAAGTTTGCACAACCGGATGAAGACACACCCTTTGGACGACACTTGAAGGAAGTCACTAGGTACCTGAACATCGGAATACCAAGCTTCACTGGGACCTACACCACTACTTTACCAGGAAGGACGTTCATGCTAGTCACTGAGCCCATAGAGTTTTCCTTTGATGCACCAACCTGGAGTTTAGGCAAAAGCATGGCAGCCCACATTACTATGGGACGTATTGGAGAAGTCTACAAGCAGGAGGTGAAGGACACTATTTACCAGATATGTGGGCGCCGAGATGAGCAATGGGAGATGATCAGCACCAGGAAGGACAGGTCCATTGCCGCTTTCATCCAGGAGTTAAACCAGCACATTCGACGCCAAGAGAACCAGATGTGCGCAAGCATGATAGATTTGAAGAAGGCTATGACCAGGAACATGGAGCTAGAGGAGGAACTCAAGTCTACACGCGACGGATACGAGGAGGAAATCGTCATACTATTGGAGAAGAATCACGACCTGATAAAGAAGATTGGAGTGTTCATGGGAGATCCCGCGCCAGGAGGAGAAGAAGACGATTCCACTTGTCCGGAGAACTACATCATCACCGACGACACTGACTCCGACCCCGACAATAGTGATGATGACTATGAAGACGAAGCTGGAGCAGATATCATGGAGTCTTCCACCGATCAAAATTTCTAGTAGACCACCATATGATCAAGTAGTATTTCCCCATGTATATAGTATAGTCTGAGCACTGTAATGATAGTCAGATCGATTGTATGCCCTTGCTTGATTGATTGAGTGATATGATATGATTGTGTTTGTCTCATGTGCATATGGGTAGTGCTTTCTCACTAGACCTCATTCTATTCAAATCTCTTCCCTCTAAACCCATCAGATGCCTCCGAGATGGGATACCGGATTTGTCTTCCCACTGGAGCTCACTCAGTTGATCCAGCAGCAGAATGCCTTGATGCAGTTGTTAGTTCAGAACCAAGGCAACAACAACAACAACAACAATCCACCGCCACCGCCTCCAGTTGACAACCTAGCCCGTTTTCTGAGGTTGCAGCCGCCGGTGTTTTCCAGTAGCACTGAGCCAATAGTTGCGGATGACTGGCTACGCAGGATTGGAAGGGAGTTGACCACCGCAGGTTGCACAGATGCTGAGAAGGTGCGTTTTGCCGCACATCAATTGGATGGACCAGCAGCCTCATGGTGGGATAATTACACAACCACTTTCCCTATAGCCAATGTCACTGGGGATCAGTTTCAGCAAGCATTCCGCATAGCCCATGTCTCAACTGGAGCTATGAGCATGAAGAAGCGTGAGTTTCGCAACTTACGCCAGGGAAATCGTACTGTGGCTCAGTACGTAGATGAGTTTAGTAAGCTATCTCGTTATGCCCCAGATGATGTGGCCACAGATGCCGCGAAATAGGAGAAGTTTATGGAAGGGCTGAATGATGAGATGAGTATGCAGTTGATGGTGGCAACATTCAACAACTACCAGGAGTTGGTAGATAAGGCTCTTATGATTGAAGGGAAGCAGCAGTAGATTGAGAGCCACAAGAGGAAGTATGGGAAAGGGAAGTACAATTCAGGAGCATCGCAGAAGCCTCGTTTTACCCCGAACTCGGGAGGATTTACCCATAACCATGGGGGCCACACCCATAATGGAGGAAGTTCTCATAACCACAATGGCCCAAAGAATGGGAATGGGAATGGAGCAAGCAGCAATCAGAACCGCTCTAACCCAGCCACACCCGCCAAGAAGGACCAGAGTCATGTTACCTGTTTCAAGTGCGGGAAGACCGGGCACTATGCCAATGATTGTCCGGAATTGAAGAACGGAAATGGCAATGGAAGCGCTGGGAAGAAGCCCAACCCTTTCAACAGAGGACAAGTGAACCACGTGAACGTGGAGGAGGTCGAAGAGCAGCCTGATGCAGTTATCGGTAAGTTTTTGGTTAAGTCATTTACCGCCCTTGTTTTATTTGATACTGGTGCATCGCATTCATACATTTCAAGGGGATTTGTGGACAAGTTTAAGTTACCCACCTTAGCCCTTAGGACACCCTTGCTAGTGAGCTCACCCGGTGCAGAGTATATGGCCAGCCGATGGTGCGACCGGTTACCCTTAACCATTGGCAACCATGTTTTCCCCTCAGACCTCATAATTTTGGAGTCACAAGGATTGGATGTGATACTGGGAATGGATTGGCTATCGAAGTATGGAGGAAGCATTGACTGTGCTAGTAGGTCAATTCTACTCACTACCCCAGAGGGAAAAAGGATTAAGTATGTATCTAGGCATGCACCTTGGAGGACTCAAGTAAATTCTTTCACGGGAGTTGTTCAGGAGGAAGTGCATGTAGTAAAGGATTACCCAGATGTATTCCTAGAGGAGTTACCAGGTATGCCGCCAGATCGAGACATTGAGTTTTTAATAGAGCTGTTGCCAAGCAGCAGACCGATATCGAAGAGACCATACCGGATGCCCGCGAATGATCTGGAGGAGCAAGAAGCAGATTAAGGAGTTATTGGAGAAAGTTTACATTCGACGAAGTTCATCACCATGGGGAGCCCCAGTGCTCTTGGTTGAGAAGAAAGATGGATCGTTAAGGATGGTTATTGACTATCGTGCGTTGAATGAAGTGACGATCAAGAACAAGTACCCACTTCCAATGATCAATGATTTGTTTGACCAGCTGCAAGGAGCTGAAGTGTTTTCGAAGATCGATTTGTGATCAGGATACCATCAGCTGAAGATTCAAGAAAAGGATATACCTAAGACAGCTTTTACCATGAGGTAATGTCATTCGGATTGACCAATGCCCCTGCCTATTTCATAAGTATGATGAACAAGGTGTTCATGGAGTTCTTGGATAAGTTTGTTGTGGTGTTCATTGATGATATCTTGGTATACTCCAAGAATGAAGAGGAACACAAGGAGCATTTGCGTTTAGTTCTCGAGAAGCTCAGGGAACATCAGTTGTATGCCAAGTTCAGCAAATGCGAGTTTTGGTTGAAGGAAGTTGGATTTCTTGGACATGTTATATCAGGAGAGGGTATAGCAGTGGATCCTACCAAGGTTCAGTCTGTCACGGAGTGGTTGGCACCCACTTCAGTTGGAGAGATCCGCAGTTTTCTGGGACTCGCGGGATACTACCGGAGATTTATTGAGAATTTTTCCAAGATTGCAAAGCCTATGACGGCATTGTTGAAAAAGGACACCAAGTTCCATTGGACTGAAGAATGCGAAGCAAGTTTCCAGGAGTTGAAGAAACGTTTGACGACATCCCCAGTGCTAATCCTGCCGGATATATGCAAGGATTTCCAAGTGTATTGCGGCGCCTCACGCTCAGGACTTGGAGGAGTACTTATGCAAGATGGAAGAGTTGTTTCATATGCCTCACGACAACTTCGACCGCATGAGTTGAATTATGCCACGCATGATTTGGAATTAGCAGCCGTAGTGCATGCGCTCAAGACCTGGAGACATTTTCTTATTGGAAACCGTTGTGATGTGTACACGGATCATAAGAGTTTGAAGTACATTTTCACACAGAAGGAGCTGAACCTCAGGCAGAGGAGATGGTTGGAGCTTATAAAGGATTATGATATGAAGCTGCACTATCATCCAGGAAAGGCCAATGTCGTAGCTGACGCTTTGAGCCGGAAGGGTTATGTCAATACCCTCGTAAACGGAGGAATGCCCAAGGAGTTAGCGGAGGATCTAAGGGAGCTACGTTTGGAGATAGTTCCTAAAGGTTTTGTTGCAGCATTAGAGGTTCAGTCAACATTATTGGGAAAGATTCGTGAAGCTCAGAAGGAAGACAAGGAGATTGCTGAGATAAAGGAGAGAATGAGCGAAGGAAAATCCAAAGGTTTTCGTGAGGATGAGCACGACACCTTGTGGTTTGAGGACCGCATTTATGTGCCCAATAATGCAGAGATCAGGAAGTTGATACTTCAGGAAGCTCATGACTCGCCATTCTCGATACACCCCGGAAACACCAAGATGTATTTGGATCTGAAGGAGCATTTCTGGTGGACTGGTATGAAGAAGGATATTGCCGAGTATGTAGCCGTATGTGATGTATGTCAGAGAGTGAAGGCAGAACATCAGAAGCCAGCAGGATTACTACAGCCTATGCCGACACCCGAATGGAAGTGGGATAAGCTTGGCATGGATTTTATAACCGGATTACCCAGGACCCGATCGGGATATGATTCTATCTGGGTAGTAGTGGATTGCTTGACCAAGGTAGCTCACTTTATCCCAGTGAAAACCACCTATACCAGTGCGAAGTTGGCCAAGATATACATGACCAGGATCGTATGTCTGCACGGATTTCCGAGGACCATCGTATTAGATAGAGGAACACAGTTTACTTCAAAGTTTTGGCATCAGTTGCACCAGACTTTGGGTACCAGGCTGGAGTTCAGCACAGCTTTTCACCCACAGACAGATGGACAGACTAAGAGAGTCAATCAGATTCTGGAGGACATGTTGAGAGCTTGTGCGCTAGATTATGGATCTAGTTGGGATGATAATTTTCCATACGCGGAGTTCTCGTACGACAACAACTACCAGGCCAGTTTGAAGATGACACCTTTTGAAGCCCTGTATGGAAGAAGATGCCGAAACCCGTTGATGTGGGATGAAGTTGGAGAACGTCAGTTGTTTGGACCAGATTTGATTAAAGAGTCAGAAGAGAAGGTTAAGCTGATTCGAGATAGACTGAAGGTAGCTCAGTCCAGGCAGAAGAGTTATGCCGATTCAAAACGCAAGGAGGTAGTCTATGAAATCGAAGACAGAGCATATCTTCATGTGTCGCCTCTGCGAGGAGTTAAGCGTTTTGGAGTTAAGGGAAAGTTAGCCCCGAGATTTGTAGGACCATACCGAGTTTTGGAACGTATGAGAGAGGTTGCCTACAAGTTGGAGTTACCCGAAGGACTATCGGGAGTTCATGATGTGTTTCACATTTCCCAGTTGAAGAAGTGCCATGCAGAGATGGCCGATATTCCTCTAAGAGATACAGTGCCCCTGGAAGCAATTCAGTTAGACAGTGGTTTGACATATGAGGAGAAACCAGTCAAGATTCTCGAATTTGCCAGCCGAGTTACTCGCAGCAAGGTTATCAAGTTTTGCAAAGTTCAGTGGAGCCACCATACCGAGGATGAAGCCACCTAGGAAAGAGAGGATGATCTACGCAAGGACCACCCACACCTATTTTCTAGCCAACCCGAATCTCGAGGACGAGATTCATCTTAAGGGGGGTAGGTTTGTAACATCCCAAAATTTCAATTTGGAATGTTATACATAGGTCATTCATGCATATCATATTTTATTGCTTTTCATTTCGCGATCCTCGAAATTCTGAGCAACTCAAGGACCCTCGGAGAGAGTTGGGGATTTCACCGTTTTCATATTTGAATTTTATCAAATATTGAAACAAGGATCATTTTGGTTTTAATTAATTTTTCTCTCCAAAGATATTTCATATCAGAATATATGAGAGGAGATAATATGACTTCTCCAAAATAAATGAAATATTGGAGGAAAAATATTAAAATCAAATAAATATATTTTATTTGGGTTTTATTGCTAGTTTATTTGAATTAGGAAAAATATGCGTTTTTCAAAATTGTATTAGAGGCCCAAATAAATGTTCACTTTGTCCGACATATTTTTAGAGGACGGGGAAAATTTATTTCAGGATTTTTGGAGTCCGTTTAGTATTTCTTTTCTTCATTTTTCTGCGCATCGGAATATTAAAAAAAAAGTGTACCGCCTTACCGGGCCGTGTCCGCCTGGGACACCGACCCGACCAGCTTTATAAGCCGAGGCCCGAGGCCCTAGCCCCCCTCGCGCCGCGCCCCCAAACCCTAGGGCGCCGCCGCCTCGTCAGCCGCCGCCGTCGCCCCGCCTCGCCAGACCGCCGCCGGAGGTAGCCGCCGCCGTCGCCGTTCGTCGCCGTTTTTTCTCTTTTCCGGTTAACCGTTCGTTTTTTTAGAAAACCTAGATTCGTTTTTTTAGGCCGGTTCGGTTTTCCGCGGTTTAGTTAAATAGCGGACGATCGTCCGTACGTTCGTTTTAACGAACGCCGTTCACCCATTAGTCACAGACAGCGAACGTTCGTTCGTTAGCCTGTTCGTCAGTTTTTCTTTTTCCAGGGTTTTCCACGATTATTTCTCGATCGCGATTTCTGCCCTGATTTTCGTTTTAGTTATCTTTTCGCTCGTTTATTGGAATCAGGCGATTCAAGCGCCTAGATCTTCGTCTCAAAACCCTCTTTCTGTTTAACCAACTTGAACAAGATTTTGATACTGTAAAATTTGACTTTAGTCCAGAATAGTAATTGGATCTTGTTTCTTTCGGAGTTTGAGTTTCGTTGCTCCGTTTGATTTGATTCTTTTTGCAAACCAGAGTTCTTCAGTTGAACTTTCTGGTTAGGTCTTCTTATTTGAGATTTACCCGTGCATCTCTGCCTGATTGCTTATGTATGCTATTGTTTGTTTGCGATAGAATTCCCGGAGTGCGAAGCGTGCTACTACGAGTCTTTAGGATTTGCAGATCGTCAACAAGGCAAGTAACACATTGATCATACTCTTTTCATACCCAGTTTTTATGCATTAGTTTCAACCCTCAAACATTGCATGATTAGGGTGTGATTAACTTGTGGGTTTGGGAAGTAGTTGATGAGGTAGAACCTATTACCTATTTTATTATCAAACCCTTGGGAGTTACTTCTACGTTATGCTTATATTGCCATGCTATGCTCGTAGACGTGGTTTGGTTTGAGAGATCCATGACAGATGTGAGTATTTAATTAATTGTTCAATTAAGGTGGCAACCCTAATACACATCTGGGTGGATTGTTGGTTTTGGGCACCTCGGGTTATACCAGTGTTGTCCTAGGAGATCCCGGGGTTATACCGTGTGATCATCCTACGGTCCGCCACCCAGGCTCAAAGGGATCATAAGATTATTCATGCTAGAAACTTCCGTGTGCAGCCACAAGCCATTATGGGCTCTGGCATAGTTGAGTATGTTGCGTGACCTCTTCCAGTGGTAGGCTAGCAGATGTAGGGGATGTAGGTTGGTACTGTCTACCCGGGATTAGAGTTAATGCTTCTGAAAGACTGTGTCTCGGTCATCCGTTTCTCAAACACAATGCAGTGCGAGAAATCCAACGGAGGAGATCGAGTCTTGTGGGGAAAAGTGCGCAAACCTCTGCAGAGTGTATAAACTAATCATGGTTAGCCGTGTCCCCGGTTATGGACATCTTGAGTATATGGTTCTTGGATTATCATATGGATCTCGTCACTCTAAATTAATTTTGTTGGGTTGTTAATTACTTTTACTTGGGATTGAGATGGGGGTACCATTCTCAATGTTTCAACTACCATGATAGTTAAATAAAATCTATTCCTTTGTTGTAGGAAAAAATTGGCTTTTCGCAAAACATATTAACCATACAGCCTCCACCAACCATATATGCATGTAGTGATAGCATTCATTCTATTCATTACTCTACTGTGTTACTATGCTAGCATATTCCATGTGCTGACCCATTTTCGGGCTGCAACGTATCATGTTGCAGACTTTTCAGACAAGGAGTAAGGTTCGCTAGGCCGTTGTCATGCACTCAGCTATGCCGTTGGAGTTGATGGACTCACTTTATCTTCCAAGCCTTCCGCTGTTATCTTATTTAGATGGCCTTAAGCCATATTTATTGTATTAAGTTCTCTTTGGAGACATTCGATGTAATAAGTGTGTGATTGCTACTCTGTTATAAATCCTTCGAGTACTGTGTGTGTCAGCATTACCGATCCAGGGATGATAGTTATGCACAAAGACTTGACCTCTGAGGTCGGGTCGCTGCAATGCGTAATACCCTAGTCCTGCTTTGATGTATATTTGAGTGTTCTTGAGCTCTCGAACTAGCTATGGTACGTGCGTAGTCCAAAAGATCTGACCCCCCTCCAGTACGCCTCGGGCCTCCTTTTATAGACAAAAGGGGTTGCCACAGTGGCACACAGGAGGTGGAAATGTATACAGTGTACAAGCTTATCGCCTGTCATTACGGGACAAGGTGCATTAAATGCGCTCCTTAGGTGTCAGATTGCTTTATTGGGGACGACAGCGAGGCCCGTCCCGTCCATCGCCGCTTCGCCTCGCTCCAACACGCGTCCAGTCCAATGAGGCATGCAGCGCCACGTAGGCTGGCTGGCTGCTGAGATGGCGTGGTGGTAGGGCCTTCACAAAGATCTGCATGCCACCACGTAGCTGCTTGCTGAGTTGGCCTGGAAGCCGCATGTTGCCACGCAGGTGCCTGCCCAGCTGGTTGGGCTGGCAGCTGTATGGGAACGGCGATGGAGTCTTGGCAGACGTGGGTCTAGCTGTGGCCCCGCAGGTGTCCTCGGCAAGGATCTTGCCGGAGGTCTCGTGGATTTCCTCAGCGAGGATCTCGCGAGGATCGTCGTCTTCTGGTCCTCATCAGATCTCGTGTCTTTATGATCTTTACAAAGATCTGCATGGCACCATGGAGGTGCCTCCCGAACCTTGGTTCCAATGTGGTTGATGGTGTTGGAACCCTTGGGCTCAAGGGTGGCGCGCTTTGCTGGCGTTGGGCAAGTTGCCCTGGCAAGGCTCTTGCTGGGGCCACGGAGGCCGCCCCGCAAGGGTCTTGCCGGGGGAGTCCACCTCGCCCTCTTGCTCTTTGTGTCCCCGGTTTTGGCGTGGTTTTGCCTGTCTTGTGCTTTTGGCTGGGGCGCTGCTCTGGTATTCTTGCGCTTATGTTCCCTCCCTTTGCCCTGCTGAGTGTGGCCGTAGGTGCGGCTCTGACTGCTCGTGCACAAGTAGAGGGGTAAAAAGGAGAGCCCCTACTTTTGTACACCGACAGGAGCTCCCGGGCCTGGGCCACACATAAGCGCCACGCGTTGTTGGGCTAGGCCCAGAACGGTGCGCGGGCAGGCGGGGCGGATTTTTACCGCAGTAACTCCTTCGGTTGCTGCGCTTCCCCATGACCCGCGTTGAATGCACGACGTGGAGGGCCGTGCGTGATGCGGGGGTCGTGCGTGGGGCGGCTGCTGCCCTCATGCATCACATTGTTGTAAATAGTAACGAAGCGGCCTGCACCTTCCCCATAAAAAGGGAGAAACCGCAGGCGCGTAGCCCATTTACCCTATGTGCCTTTTGCAATCTCGGAACCGCTGCCCCTCCCTTCTCTCTTCTCAAGTTCTTGCTTTCGCTCGCCGCCGCTGCCGTACCTTCGCTGTCCCTCATCCTTCGTCTCTCTCAGCCGCCATGGCACCCAAAACCAGCAAAGGCAAGGGAGTGGCCAAGGACGTCGGGGGGAAGGAGGCGCCGGAGAGCGAGTTCGCGGCGCGACGGACGTAACTCGCCTACTTTCCTTCGACGGTCGATGCGGTCCACCTCTGGGACTACTTCAAGCCCCTGTGGAGGTGCAATACGAAGGGGCACCCTACCACGCGCAGCATCCCCGCCGGTTTCACCGAGGCCGGCCCGAATCGGTACCCCTTCTTCGTTGACTACTTTTCCTGCGGGCTGTGCCCCTTTCTCTGATTTCTTCAATGACGTCATGTACACCTACGGCTTCCACCTTCTGGATTTCACTCCGAATGCCGTGGCGTGCATGGCCCTTTTCGCCCATCTCTGCGAGGGCTTTGCCGGAGTGCATCCCAGCACGGCGCTTTTCCGCCACTACTTCTACCCTCGTATCCAAAAGGGAGGCGCCATTTCCGGTTGTGTCGCCTGGATCCCAAGGAGCTAGGAGAAGGGGACATATCCGGAGGGCGCTCAGAAGGAGAGGTGGGAGGAGTGGCGGGGCCGGTAGTGCTGGATTGTGGAGGAGGACCCGCAGGAATTTTGCCGGGCACCGCCGGTTGCGGAGAAGATTGGGGCAAAGTTGATGCCAAGGATGAGAAGCTCACGATCGCCACCACCAGGATCCATTGCCTCACCGTGGCCGGGCTCACCCTTGAGATGATTGGGGCTGATTTCCTCCGTCACTAAATCGCCCCACTGCATAACAAGGGGAGGCCGGCCTGGCTTTTCAGGAACGCGGACGACATCATTGTTGGAAATATGCCCTAGAGGCAATAATAAAATGGTTATTATTATATTTCCTTGTTCATGATAATTGTCTATTGTTCATGCTATAATTGTGTTATCCGGAAATCGTAATACATGTGTGAATACATAGACCACAACATGTCCCTAGTGAGCCTCTAGTTGACTAGCTCGTTGATCAACAGATAGTCATGGTTTCCTGACTATGGACATTGGATGTCATTGATAACGGGATCACATCATTAGGAGAATGATGTGATGGACAAGACCCAATCCTAAGCATAGCACAAAGATCGTGTAGTTTGTTTGCTAGAGCTTTTCCAATTGTCAAGTATCATTTCCTTAGACCATGAGATTGTGCAACTCCCGGATACCGTAGGAGTGCTTTGGGTGTGCCAAACGTCACAACGTAACTGGGTGGCTATAAAGGTGCACTACGGGTATCTCCGAAAGTGTCTGTTGGGTTGGCACGAATCGAGACTGGGATTTGTCACTCCGTATGACGGAGAGGTATCTCTGGGCCCACTCGGTAATGCATCATCATAATGAGCTCAATGTGACCAAGTGGTTGGTCACGGGATCATGCATTACGGTACGAGTAAAGTGACTTGCCGGTAACGAGATTGAACGAGGTATTGGGATACCGACGATCGAATCTCGGGCAAGTAACGTACCGATTGACAAAGGGAATTGTATACGGGATTGATTGAATCCTTGACATCGTGGTTCATCCGATGAGATCATCGTGGAACATGTGGGAGCCAACATGGGTATCCAGATCCCGCTGTTGGTTATTGACCGTAGAGTCGTCTCAGTCATGTCTGCATGTCTCCCGAACCCGTAGGGTCTACACACTTAAGGTTCGGTGACGCTAGGGTTGTAGAGATATTAGTATGCGGAAACCCGAAAGTTGTTCGGAGTCCCGGATGAGATCCCGGACGTCACGAGGAGTTCCGGAATGGTCTGGAGGTGAAGAATTATATATAGGAAGTCCAGTTTCGGCCACCGGGAAAGTTTCGGGGGTTATCGGTATTGTACCGGGACCACCGGAAGGGTCCCGGGGGTCCACCGGGTGGGGCCACCTATCCCGGAGGTCCCCATGGGCTGAAGTGGGAGGGGAACCAGCCCCTGGTGGGCTGGTGCGCCCCACCATGGGCCTCCCCCTGCGCCTAGGGTTGGAAACCCTGGGGGTGGGGGGCGCCCCACCTGACTTGGGGGGGAAGTTTCCCCCCCTTGGCCGCCGCCCCCCTGTAGATGGGATCCCAGGGCCGGCCCCCCCAGGGGGCCTATATAAAGGGGGGGAGGGAGGGCAGCAGTACCCTAGCCCCTGGCGCCTCCCTCTCCCTCCGGTGACACCTCTCCCTCCCGCTTGCGCTTGGCGAAGCCCTGCCGGGATACCTGCTACTTCCACCACCATGCCGTCGTGCTGCTGGATCTCCATCAGCCTCTCCTCCCCCCTTGCTGGATCAAGAAGGAGGATACGTCGCTGCTCCGTACGTGTGTTGAACACGGAGATGTCGTCCGTTCGGCGCTCGGTCATCGGTGATTTGGATCACGACGAGTACGACTCCATCAACCCCGTTCACTTGAACGCTTCCGCTCGCGATCTACAAGGGTATGTAGATGCACTCCTTCCTTCTCGTTGCTAGTAAACTCCATAGATGGATCTTGGTGAAGTGTAGACATTTTTTGATTTCTGCTACGATCCGCAACAGTGGCATCATGAGCCAGGCCTATGCATAGTTACTATGCACGAGTAGAACACAAAGCAGTTGTGGGCGAGATGTTGTCAATTTTTCTTGCCACTACTAGTCTTATCTTGTTTCGGCGGTATTGTGGGATGAAGCGGCCCGGACTGACCTTACACTTACGCTTACGTGAGACAGGTTCCACCGACTGACATGCACTAGTTGCATAAGGTGGCTAGCGGGTGTCTGTCTCTCCCACTTTAGTCGGAACGGATTCGATGAAAAGGGTCCTTATGAAGGGTAAATAGAAATTGGCATATCACGTTGTGGTTTTATGTAGGTAAGAAACGTTCTTGCTAGAAACCTATAGAAGCCACGTAAAAACTTGCAACAACAATTAGAGGACGTCTAACTTGTTTTTGCAGCATGTGCTTTGTGATGTGATATGGCCAGAAGATGTGATGAATGATATATGGAATGTATGAAATTGATCATGTTCTTGTAATAGGAATCACGACTTGCATGTCGATGAGTATGACAACCGGCAGGAGCCATAGGAGTTGTCTTTATTTTTTTGTATGACCTGCGTGTCATTGAATAACGCCATGTAAATTACTTTACTTTATTGCTAAACACGTTAGCCATGTAAGTAGAAGTAATCGTTGGTGTGACAACTTCATGAAGACACGATGATGGAGATCATGATGATGGAGATCATGGTGTCATGCCGGTGACGAAGATGATCATGGCGCCCCGAAGATGGAGATCAAAGGAGCAAAATGATATTGGCCATATCATGTCACTATTTGATTGCATGTGATGTTTATCATGTTTTACATCTTATTTGCTTAGAACGACGGTAGTAAGTAAGATGATCCCTTATAATAATTTCAAGAAAGTGTTCCCCCTAACTGTGCACCGTTGCGAAGGTTCGTTGTTTCAAAGCACCACGTGATGATCGGGTGTGATAGATTCTAGCGTTCTCATACAACGGGTGTTGACGAGCCTAGCATGTATAGACATGGCCTCGGAACACACGCAATACACTTAGGTTGACTTGACGAGCCTAGCATGTACAGACATGGCCTCGGAACACGGAAGACCGAAAGGTCGAGCATGAGTCGTATAGAAGATATGATCAATATGAAGATGTTCACCGATGTTGACTAGTCCGTCTCACGTGATGATCGGACACGGCCTAGTTAACTCGGATCATGTTTCACTTAGATGACTAGAGGGATGTCTATCTGAGTGGGAGTTCATTGAATAATTTGATTAGATGAACTTAATTATCATGAACTTAGTCTAAAATCTTTACAATATGTCTTGTAGATCAAATGGCCCACGTTGCCCTCAACTTCAACGCGTTCCTAGAGAAAACCAAGCTGAAAGATGGTGGCAGCAACTATACGGACTGGGTTCGGAACCTGAGGATCATCCTCATAGCTGCCAAGAAAGATTATGTCCTAGAAGCACCGCTAGGTGAAGCACCCATCCCAGAGAACCAAGACGTTATGAACGCTTGGCAATCACGTGCTGATGATTACTCCCTCGTTCAGTGCGGCATGCTTTACAGCTTAGAACCGGGGCTCCAAAAGCGTTTTGAGAAACATGGAGCATATGAGATGTTCGAAGAGCTGAAAATGGTTTTCCAAGCTCATGCCCGGGTCGAGAGATATGAAGTCTCCGACAAGTTCTTCAGATGTAAAATGGAGGAAAATAGTTCTGTCAGTGAGCACATACTCAAAATGTCTGGGTTACATAACCGCTTGTCTCAGCTGGGGGTCAATCTCCCGGATGACGCGGTCATTGACAGAATCCTTCAGTCGCTTCCACCAAGCTACAAGAGCTTTGTGATGAACTTCAATATGCAGGGGATGGAAAAGACCATTCCTGAGGTATATCCAATGCTGAAATCAGCGGAGGTGGAGATCAAAAAGGAACATCAAGTGTTGATGGTGAATAAAACCACTAAGTTCAAGAAAGGCAAGGGTAAGAAGAACTTCAAGAAGGACGGCAAGGGAGTTGCCGCGACCGGTAAGCCAGTTGCCGGGAAGAAGCCAAAGAATGGACCCAAGCCTGAGACTGAGTGCTTTTATTGCAAGGGAAGTGGTCACTGGAAGCGGAACTGCCCCAAATACTTAGCGGACAAGAAGGCCGGCAACACCAAAGGTATATGTGATATACATGTAATTGATGTGTACCTTACCAGTACTCGTAGTAGCTCCTGGGTATTTGATACCGGTGCGGTTGCTCATATTTGTAACTCAAAACAGGAGCTGCGGAATAAGCGGAGACTGGCGAAGGACGAGGTGACGATGCGCGTCGGGAATGGTTCCAAGGTCGATGTGATCGCCGTCAGCACGCTACCTCTGCATTTACCTACGGGATTAGTTTTAAACCTCAATAATTGTTATTTAGTGCCAGCTTTGAGCATGAACATTGTATCTGGATCTCGTTTAATGCGAGATGGCTACTCATTTAAATCCGAGAATAATGGTTGTTCTATTTATATAAGAGATATGTTTTATGGTCATGCCCCGTTGGTCAATGGTTTATTCTTGATGAATCTCGAACGTGATGTTACACATATTCATAGTGTGAATACCAAAAGATGTAAAGTTGATAACGATAGTCCCACAAACTTGTGGCACTACCGCCTTGGTCACATTGGTGTCAAGCGCATGAAGAAGCTCCATGCAGATGGACTTTTGGAGTCTCTTGATTACGAATCATTTGACACGTGCGAACCATGCCTCATGGGTAAGATGACCAAGACTCCGTTCTCCGGAACAATGGAGCGAGCAACCAACTTATTGGAAATCATACATACCGATGTGTGCGGTCCAATGAGTGTTGAGGCTCGCGGTGGCTATCGTTATGTTCTCACTCTCACTGATGACTTAAGTAGATATGGGTATGTCTACCTAATGAAACACAAGTCTGAGACCTTTGAAAAGTTCAAGGAATTTCAGAGTGAGGTTGAGAATCAACGTGACAGGAAAATAAAGTTCTTACGATCAGATCGTGGAGGAGAATATTTAAGTCACGAATTTGGTACGCACTTAAGGAAATGTGGAATCGTTTCACAACTCACGCTGCCTGGAACACCTCAGCGAAATGGTGTGTCTGAACGTCGTAATCGCACTCTATTGGATATGGTGCGATCTATGATGTCTCTTACCGATCTACCGCTCTCATTTTGGGGCTATGCTTTAGAGACTGCCGCATTCACTTTAAATAGGGCTCCGTCGAAATCCGTTGAGACGACACCGTATGAATTATGGTTTGGGAAGAAACCTAAGCTGTCGTTTCTAAAAGTTTGGGGATGCGATGCTTATGTCAAGAGACTTCAACCTGAAAAGCTCGAACCCAAGTCGAAAAAATGCGTCTTCATAGGATACCCTAAGGAAACCATTGGGTATACCTTCTACCTCAGATCCGAAGGCAAAATCTTTGTTGCCAAGAATGGGTCCTTTCTGTAGAAAGAGTTTCTCTCGAAGGAAGTAAGTGGGAGGAAAGTGGAACTTGATGAGGTGATAGTCACCCCTTCCGAACCGGAAAGTAGCGCAGCGCGGGAAGATGTTCCTGTGGTGCCTACACCGACTGGGGAGGAAGTTAATGATGATGATCATGAAGCTTCGGATCAAGTTACTGCTGAACTTCGTAGGTCCACAAAGACACATTCCGCACCAGAGTGGTACGGCAACCCTGTCCTGGAAATCATGTTGTTAGACAACGGTGAACCTTCGAACTATGAAGAAGCGATGGCGGGCCCGGATTCCAACAAATGGCTTGAAGCCATGCAATCCGAGATAGGATCCATGTATGAAAACGAAGTATGGACTTTGACTGACTTGCCCGATGATCGGCGAGCCATAGAAAATAAATGGATCTTTAAGAAGAAGATAGACGTAGATGGTAATGTGACCACCTATAAGGCTCGACTTGTCGCTAAGGGTTATCGACAAGTTCAAGGGGTTGACTACGATGAGACTTTCTCACCCGTAGCAAAGCTGAAGTCCGTCCGAATCATGTTAGCAATTGCCGCATTCTATGATTATGAGATATGGCAAATGGACGTCAAAACGGCATTCCTTAACGGCTTTCTTAAGGAAGAATTGTATATGATGCAGCCGGAAGGTTTTGTCGATCCTAAGAATGCTAACAAGGTATGCAAGCTCCAGCGCTCCATCTATGGGCTGGTGCAAGCATCTCGGAGTTGGAACATTTGATTTGATGAGATGATCAAAGCGTTTGGGTTTACACAGACTTATGGAGAAGCCTGTGTTTACAAGAAAGTGAGTGGGAGCTCTGTAGCATTTCTCATATTATATGTGGATGACATACTATTGATGGGAAATGATATAGAATTCTTGGAAAGTATAAAGGCCTACTTGAATAAGTGTTTTTCAATGAAGGACCTTGGAGAAGCTGCTTATATATTAGGCATCAAGATCTACAGAGATAGATCAAGACGCCTCATTGGTCTTTCACAGAGTACGTACCTTGACAAGATATTGAAGAAGTTCAATATGGATCAGTCCAAGAAGGGGTTCTTGCCTGTATTGCAAGGTGTGCAATTGAGCACAGCTCAATGCCCGACCACGGCAGAAGATAGAGAAAAGATGAGTGTCATCCCCTATGCCTCGGCCATAGGGTCTATTATGTATGCCATGCTGTGTACCAGACCTGATGTAAACCTTGCCGTAAGTTTGGTAGGAAGGTACCAAAGTAATCCCGGCATGGAACACTGGACAGCGGTCAAGAATATCCTGAAGTACCTGAAAAGGACTAAGGATATGTTTCTCGTGTATGGAGGTGACGAAGAGCTCGTCGTAAAGGGTTACGTCGACCTAGCTTCGACAGATCTGGATGACTCTAAGTCACAAACCGGATACGTGTATATTTTGAATGGAGGGGCAGTAAGCTGGTGCAGTTGCAAGCAAAGCGTCGTGGCGGGATCTACATGTGAAGCGGAATACATGGCGGCCTCAGAGGCAGCACAAGAAGCAATCTGGATAAAGGAGTTCATTACCGACCTAGGGGTGATTCCCAATGCGTCGGGCCCGATGACTCTCTTCTGTGACAACACTGGAGCTATTGCCCTTGCCAAGGAGCCCAGGTTTCACAGGAAGACCAGGCATATCAAGCGTCGCTTCAACTCCATTCGTGAAAGTGTTCAAAATGGAGACATAGATATTTGTAAAGTACATACGGACCTGAATGTAGCAGATCCGTTGACTAAACCTCTCCCTAGAGCAAAACATGATCAACACCAGAACTCTATGGGTGTTCGATTCATCACAATGTAACTAGATTATTGACTCTAGTGCAAGTGGGAGACTGTTGGAAATATGCCCTAGAGGCAATAATAAAATGGTTATTATTATATTTCCTTGTTCATGACAATTGTCTATTGTTCATGCTATAATTGTGTTATCCGGAAATCGTAATACATGTGTGAATACATAGACCACAACGTGTCCCTAGTAAGCCTCTAGTTGACTAGCTCGTTGATGAACAGATAGTCATGGTTTCCTGACTATGGACATTGGATGTCATTGATAACGGGATCACATCATTAGGAGAATGATGTGATGGACAAGACCCAATCCTAAGCATAGCACAAAGATCGTGTAGTTCGTTTGCTAGAGCTTTTCCAATGTCAAGTATCTTTTCCTTAGACCATGAGATCGTGTAACTCCCGGATGCCGTAGGAGTGCTTTGGGTGTACCAAACGTCACAACGTAACTGGGTGACTATAAAGGTACACTACGAGTATCTCTGAAAGTGTCTGTTGGGTTGACACGGATCGAGACTGGGATTTGTCACTCCGTATGACGGAGAGGTATCTCTGGGCCCACTCGGTAATGCATCACCATAATGAGCTCAATGTGACTAAGGAGTTAGCCACGGGATCATGCATTACGGTACGAGTAAAGAGACTTGCCGGTAACGAGATTGAACAAGGTATTGGGATACCGACGATCGAATCTCGGGCAAGTAACATACCGATTGACAAAGGGAATTGTATACGGGATTGATTGAATCCTTGACATCGTGGTTCATCCGATGAGATCATCGTGGAACATGTGGGAGCCAACATGGGTATCCAGATCCCGCTGTTGGTTATTGACCGGAGAGTCGTCTCGGTCATGTCTGCATGTCTCCCGAACCCGTAGGGTCTACACACTTAAGGTTCGGTGACGCTAGGGTTGTAGAGATATTAGTATGCGGAAACCTGAAAGTTGTTCGGAGTCCCGGATGAGATCCCGGACGTCACGAGGAGTTCCGGAATGGTCCGGAGGTGAAGAATTATATATAGGAAGTCCATATTCGGCCACCGGGAAAGTTTCGGGGGTTATCGGTATTGTACCGGGACCACCGGAAGGGTCCCGGGGGTCCACCGGGTGGGGCCACCTATCGCGGATGGCCCCATGGGCTGAAGTGGGAGGGGAACCAGCCCCTGGTGGGCTGGTGCGTCCCCCCATGGGCCTCCCCCTGCGCCTAGGGTTGGAAACCCTGGGGGTGGGGGGCGCCCCACCTGACTTGGGGGGGAAGTTTCCCCCCTTGGCCGCCGCCCCTTTGTAGATGGGATCCCAGGGCCGGCGCCCCCCCAGGGGGCCTATATAAAGGGGGGGAGGGAGGGCAGTAGTACCCTAGCTCCTGGCGCCTCCCTCTCCCTCCCGTGACACCTCTCCCTCCCGCTTGCGCTTGGCGAAGCCCTGCCGGGATCCCCGCTACTTCCACCACCACGCCGTCGTGCTACTGGATCTCCATCAACCTCTCCTTCCCCCTTGCTGGATCAAGAAGGAGGAGACGTCGCTGCTCCGTACGTGTGTTGAACGCGGAGGTGCCGTCCGTTCGGCGCTCGGTCATCGGTGATTTGGATCACGACGAGTACGACTCCATCAACCCCGTTCACTTGAACGCTTCCGCTCGCGATCTACAAGGGTATGTAGATGCACTCCTTCCTTCTCGTTGCTAGTAAACTCCATAGATGGATCTTGGTGAAGCGTAGAAGTTTTTTGATTTTTGCTACGATCCCCAACAATCATGAGGCTTCGCCCCGGCTTGAAGCACAACTTCACGGTGATGGGGCACACCCACTTTTGCCAGAGGCTTTTTCAGCTCGACGTGTACCGTGACGGCAGGGCCGAGAGGTCCGGCAAGGCCGCGAAGGCTGGCAAGGTTGTCAAGGGGCCCTTGTTTGGGTTGCCGGCGGGGGTGGTCCCGTTGAGCAACAATTCTCGCCAAACAGACATCATCGCCATGATGCCGGACTTCAACGCGCACGGCCTTGACCCAAATTGGGCTGAGTCGGGGGCGGATCAAGTGCAGGAGTTCTTCGACAAGCTGTCGGAGAAGTACGTTCATGCCGAGCCATTGCTCGTCTAGGAAACCACCTAGGCGGAGCTGGACTTCATCGCTGCCAGGGCGGCGGAGGTGGAGCTCGCCAAGGAGGCTGGCAGCGCCAGCCACGTGGAGGACGAGGCCGAGGCTGCCGTGGAGGAGAAGGATCTTGTCGGATGGGTAGAGTCTACTGGGGAGGCTAGCAGCGCTGACACCAGGGCCCCTCTCATCGAAGATGTGGTCGACGAGTCGACCGAGGAAGAGGCCGAGGCTGACGACCCTCCGGCCTTGGAATAAAGGTGTGTCCTGCGGCGGGCCACTTTTGTCGAGCCGGTCCGGCCCGGCAGGACCAAGCAGCGGCAGGAGATCCAGGGGGAGTTCGTGCGCCTGACGAGGGCCGCGGCAGCAAAGAAGGTGGTGAAGGCCGCGGTGGCGAAGAGGAAAGCGACCGCCTCTTGTTCGTCCAAGCGTCCTCGGACTCCACCCGCTTCCCCTCCTCCCGTGGATGTCGACACGGAGGTCATCTTCGACCTTGGGTCTCTCAGCCCAAGGAGGAAGAGGAAGGCAGCAGAAGAGGAGGCGGAGGATGAGTAAGTATCTTGTATTTTGTCATCTGCGTCCCCTCAGACCGTGCCGCTTTTCTTGACTTGTCTTCATCTTTGCAGGGATGTGGAGACGCTGGCCCAGAGGGTGGCAAAGAGAGCCAGGGCCTCAACGGGCGGCCAGCCCCCGGCGGGCACCTCGAGTACGCCGCTGGTGGTGGAGAGCAGCCCGGACAGCAGCCCCTGGCATAGCCCCCAGCGTGCTTTCATCACTCGCTCCCTATCAACGTGTGTTGGGGTACGATCTCTTGGTGCTGACCTTGCCGTGGTTGCAGGAGGAGCCACTGAGGGCCACCCCCAACACGCCGCCCCCATCAACCACGCCGCCCCGAGGGGCGTCCCTGGCAAGGGCGCCAAGTACTAAGCCCATGCGCACGGAGGAGGAGGAGGAGGCAAACCTGACCGCTGACGGCTCCGTCCCGGCACCAAATGTTGGTGGGGAGGGGGCCACTTCTTTCCCACCTGGCACGGGTGAGTTATTTTCCTTCTGTCCCTATTCATTCTTCTTTTTTTTGAACTTTGATTTGGCTCCGCCTCATCCACCTTCTTGGCATCTAGGCGCTCCCTCGGCAGACCAGGAGAACATCGATACTGTCATTGAGGAGGTCGCCAGGGATGCTGAGGCTGAGGCCAACAAGATCGCTGCCGAGGAGGCCGCCAAGAGTGCTGCCGAGGATGCCGCCAAGGAGCCGCCCGGGGAGACCGGCAAGGCCGCTGCCGAGGAGGCCAGCGAGGGGCCTGCCGGGGAGGCTGGGAAGGCCGCTGCCGAGGAGGGGGCGGTTGACGACCAACCTTCCTCCTCCGCTGCCTCTGGCTCAGGCAAGTACCTGAAGGTGAGTGATGACCTGTTCGTCCACCTCCCGGGGACGGCGAGCACCAGGGCGCCCATCGAGGGGGAGGTGTTTGATGACGAGGTGCTCGTCGCCGCCGGGCTCGAGGTTGTTGACGAACCGAGCGCCGGTGGCGGCGGTTCCCAGGAAGAGCGGCTCCTCCAGGTCATGAGCGCCAACTTCCAGAAGCTCTAGGCGCTTCACCGTGCCCGCCTGGACAAAGCCAAGTCTAGGATGGCGGCGGTGGACAAGGCGGAGGCGGACCTCGAGGAGCGCATCGCCGAGACGCAGGCTTGGTTCCGCCAGGCCCACAAGGAACTGAAGGCCGCCCAGGATGTGCTGGCTGAGCGCAAGCTGGAGCTTGTCATGAAGCAGGCCGACATCGAGAAGGCCCAGGAGCTGGCGAAGGAGTAGGCCGCCAAAGACGAGGCTGCTCGGCACCAGCACCAGGCCGAGCTAAACTCCTAGGAGGAGGACCTTGCCGCTTGTGAGGAGAAGCTCGCCACAACACTCCGCAGCAAGGATGAGGAGGTGGAGAAGCTTGTCGTGCAGCGGACCCAGGAACTGGAGCAGAGGCACGAGGAGGCACTCAATGCTCAGGCCCAGGTCCAGGCCGGCAAGGTGAAAGAACTGGAGGTGGAGCGGGACGGGCTGAGGGACCATACCATGAAGCTGGCAAAGGAGAAGGACACGCTTAATGGTGCTCTAATTGAGGCGCAGGCCGCAGTCCTCGGCAAGGCTGAGCAGCTCTTCAAGGCCAACGACTCCATCAAAGACCTAAAGCTGAAGCTGGAGGATCTTGAGGGGACGCTTTCGGAGGTCAAGGCCCGGGAGGAGACCCTGAGCAAGGATCTGGAGAAGGAAAGGCAGCTGCGAAAGAATGACGTCGCCAACCACAAGGATTTCGTGAAGGGCGAAAACCTCTGGATCAGCCGCCTCGCCGACGTTGCCGGCAGGACCACCACGAAGCTGGCGGCCAGGGATGCCAAACGTGAGGTACGCCCCGGAGCCGAATGTGAGTCCCAACGCCAAGCTGACCCTGTTCTTCGAGGGTGTTCTCGGGGCCCTGGAGCATTTTCGCTCCAACAGGGCGGCCTCTCTGGCCGATGAGGCCCGGAAGCTTTGCCGGGGTGTCATGACCAAGGTCCTCGCCAAGGTGGCGTACTGGAACCCCAACCTCGACTTCGACGCTGCGCTGGAGAGCTTGCGGGAGGATGCGGACCTCGCGGAGCTCGAGGAGCGTATCGAGCCCATCATCAGCCACGTCAACGGAGTTCGGAGGGTAGAGGGCCAGCGCCGGGATTAGGCACCCCGTTTCTCATCGCCGCTGCAGGTTCATGACCAAGACAATTTTTATCTTTAGTTAGAACCACAGCAGCAATTTATGTAATATAACTCTGCAGTACTTTGAAACAATGCATGTTATTTTCCCGTATGATCTCCCTTTGTATGTTCACCCTACGTTAATCGGGTAGGCTTGCCAGCGCATAAACCCAGGCCGCGACGCCTTGGGGACGGATCCCCAATAGCCTGCCGGGTGTGCTTGCTGCCAGGCAAACCACCTCACTGCTCTTAACGCGGCCGCTCGAACTGTCGAGCGGACTCGAGACAGAATGAGAGCATTGCCAATTGCAGAAGGTCACCCTGCCATTCTTGATGCAGCCGCCCGAACTGTTGAGCGGACTCGAAACAGAGCAAGGGCGTTGCCAATTGTGGCAGGGCCCCATTGCGTGCAGGTTTTCCATACACAGGGCAAGATCTTCGAGGACGATAACCTTATATATAAAAAGGAATTGTTCAAAGTTTTGCATGACTTAGCTTTTCTGCTGCTACGTGAGCGTTCGCTGCATCCGCCGATGATGTCGCTCGTTTGGTCATCTTCTTCCTTGGAGTGACGACCACGATGAAGCCGCTGCCCCCACCAGAATAGATTTCCACAACTGCACCCTCTACCTGGCACGCCAAAGATGTCGGTGGAAACGACACCTATGGAGTCACTGGGATCCCTTCTACGGTTGGCGGGCGCGGGGTTGTGCAAAGAGCGGGTCTGGTAGTCAGCACAAGGATCGTTCACCCAGGTTCGAGCCGTGAAGATGCGTAATACTCTAGTCCTGCTTTGATGTATATTTGAGTGTTCTTGAGCTCTCGAACTAGCTATGGTGCGTGCGTAGTCCAAAAGATCCGACCCCCCCTCCAGTACGCCCCGGGTCTCCTTTTATAGACAAAAGGGGTTGCCACAGTGGCACACAGGTGGTGGAAAGGTATACAGTGTACAAGCTTATCGCCTGTCATTACGGGATAAGGCGCATTAAATGCGCTCCTTAGGTGTCCCGTTGCTTTATTGGGGACGACAGCGAGGCCCGTCCCGTCCGTCGCCGCTCCGCCTCGCTCCGACACGCGTCCAGGCCAACGAGGAATGCAGCGTCACGTAGGCTGGCTGGCTGTTGAGATGGCGTGGTGGTAGGGCCTTCACGAAGATCTGCATGCCACCACGCATGTGCTTGCTGAGTTGGCCTAGAAGCCGCATGTTGCCACGCAGGTGCCTGCCCAGCTGGTTGGGCTGGCAGCTGTATGGGAACTGTGGTGGAGTCTTGGCAGACATGGGTCTGGCTGTGGCCCCGCAGGTGTCCTCGGCAAGGGCCTTGCCGTGGCATCACGGTCGTCCCCGGCAAGGATCTTGCCGGAGGTCTCGTGGATTTCCTCGCCGAGGATCTCGCGAGGATCGTCGTCTTCTGGTCCTCATTTGATCTTGTGTCTTTATGATCTTTACAAAGATTTGCATGCCACCATGGAGGTGCCTCCCGAGCCTTGGTTCCAATGTGGTTGATGATGTTGGAACCCTTGGGCTCAAGGGTGGTGCGCTCTGCTGGCGTTGGGCAAGTTGCCCTGGCAAGGCTCTTGCCGGGGCCGCGGAGGCCGCCCCGGCAAGGGTCTTGCCGGGGGAGTCCACCTCGCCCTCTTGCTCTTTGTGTCCCTGGTCTTGGCGTGGTTTTGCCTGTCTTGTGCTTTTGGCTGGGGCGCTGCTCTGGTATTCTTGCGCTTCTGTTCCCTTCCTTTGCCCTGCTGAGTGTGGCCGTAGGTGCTGCTCTGACTGCCCGTGCACAAGTAGAGGGGTAAAAAGGAGAGCCCCTACTTTTGTACACCGACAAATAAGAACAATGACGTGATGTAGACAAGATCTATTTATGTAGAAATAGACCCCATCGTTTTATCCTTAGTAGCAACAATACATACGTGTCGGTTCCCCTTCTGTCGCTGGGATCAAGCACCGTAAGATCGAACCCACTACAACGCACCTCTTCCCATTGCAAGATAAATAGGTCAAGTTGGCCAAACAAAACCCAAATACCGGAGAAGAGATACGGGGCTATAAGCAATCATGCATATAAGAGATCAAAGAACTCAAATAACTTTCATGGATAAAAAGATAGATCTGATCATAAACTCAAAGTTCATTCGGTCCCAACAAACACACCGCAAAAAGAGTTACATCATATGGATCTCCAAGAGACCATTGTATTGATAATCAAGAGAGAGAGAGAGAGAGGAAGCCATCTAGCTACTAACTATGGACCCGTAGGTCTACAAAGAACTACTCACGCATCATCGGAGAGGCACCAATGGAAGTGGTGAACCCCTCCGTGATGGTTTCTAGATTGGATCTGGTGGTTGTAGACTCCGCGGCGGCTCGAATTAATTTTCTTTGACTCCCCTAGGGTTTTTGGAATATTGGGGTATATATAGAGCAAAGAGGCGGTTTGAGGGGCACCCGAGGTGGGCACAACCCACCTGGGCGCGCCTGGGCCCCCAGGCGCGCCCTGGTGAGTTGTGCTCCCCTCGGAGCACCCCCCAGGTGCTTCTCCGGCTCACTCGATGTCTTCTGGTGCAAAAAAAAATCTCCAAAAAGTTTCGCTGCGTTTGGACTTTGTTTGGTATTGATTTCCTGCGATGTAAAAAACATGCAGAAAACAACAACTGGCACTTGGCACTATGTCAATAGGTAGTACAAAAAAATGATATAAAATGACTGTAAAATGATTATAAAACATCCAAGAATGATAATATAACAGCATGGAACAATAAAAAATTATAGATACATTGGAGACGTATCAGAATCCCCAAGCTTAATTCCTACTCGTCCTCGAGTAGGTAAATGATAGAAACAAAATTTTTGATGTGGAATGCTGCCTAACATGTCATCGCATATTCTTTTCTTTATAGCATGTACATTTGGGCTTTTATGTGTTTCAAAGCAATAGTCTAGTTTTGACATGATGACTTAAATACTCAAGCATATCAACAAGCAACCATGTCTTTCAAAATATCAACGCTAAAATAAGTTATCCCTAGCCCATCATGCTCAATCATTGATCCATTCGTGAAACACACTCGCATATTAACTACACCCAATACTCAAGTACGATCATAGTGCCTCCTAGTTGGTGATTTTATAAGAGAATATGGGGACTCAAATAAAAAAATTGCATAAAGTAAAAGAAAGGCCCTTCGCAGAGGGAAGTAGGGGTTTGTAGAGGTGCCAGAGCTCAAAGCAAAAATCTTAGAGATAAGAACATTTTGGGAGGTGTGCCTTTCCCACTAAAGAAAACTACTTAGAGTTCCCAACACTTTCCATGCTAGATATATCATAGGCGGTTCCCAAACAGAAAATAAATTTTATTCCTTTTTCCACCATACTTTCACTTTCCATGGCTAATCATATCCACGGGTGCCCTCCATACCAACACTTTCCAAGGAATTTATTATTTGGCAACATAAAGTAAATTAATTTTTTTCATTTCGGGACTGGGCATCCCTAATACCTTTGCCTTACTCTCGTGCAATGACAAGTGAATAAACACTCATCGTGAGAATAACACATCTAGCATGGAAAATATTAGCCACCCCTCACCGCCTCGCGGGCGGTACGAACACACAAAAGAGAAGTTTATTTTGAAAATCAGAGATGGCACATACAAATTTGCTTAGAATGGCAAGAGAATACCATATATAGGTAGATATAGTGGACTCATGTGGCAAAACTGGTTTAAAGGTTTTTGGATGCACAAGTAGTGATCATACTTAGTGCAAAATGAAGGCTAGCAAAAGATTGAGAAGCGACCAACCAAGAAACGAATAATCTCATAAGCGAGCATTAAGCATAATTAACACCGAATAATGCACCATAAGTAGGATATAATTTCATTGCATGACTATTGACTTCCGTGCTTGCATAGGGAATCACAAACCTTAACACCAATATTCTTACTAAAGCACAATTACTCATCAACATGACTCACATATCACATCATCATATCTCAAAACTATTACAAGGAATCAAGTTTATTCTGTCCAATGATCTTCATGAAAGTTTTTATTATATCTGTCGTGGAATTGTCACGGCAGATGTCCTCGTGTTAGGACTTAGTCGTGGAGCCATCGCCGCTAGGAAGCTTAAAGGGGTTAAACGGGACAAGGAACACGTGGGTTATACTGGTTCGGCCCCTTACGGTGAAGGTAAAAGCCTACGTCCAGTTGAGGTGGTATTGCTTAGGGTTTCGATGACCAGGGAGCTTAATCGCTATGCCCGGTTCTCGATCTGTTGTCTCTCTCCCTGAACCGCCGTCGGGTCGTCCCTTTATATAGAGAGGTTGACGCCCCGCGGCCCTCAGAGTCCCGGCCGGCTTATAACAGTATCCGGCTCGGACTCTTAACTACTCCTGCCTTACATTACAAGTCTTGCCATAACGGCGGGTTATCATTACGGGACTTAAGCCGCCTCCGGGTCTTAAGCCCATTATTGATCCGCCATCCACAAGCTTGGTACTGGGCTTCACGTGATGATCATTATGACGTAACCCGACCCCTCCTGGGCGGGTGACTCTAATGGTTATATCCTCAACATTAGGCCCCAGATTGATTTGAACCGGTTCATGTCAATCTTCAATCCCTTTGAAAGAAAATCTTCCGGCTTCTACTTGTGCGAAAGTTATAACCCGCCGTGACGTCATCTTCTGGATTCTTGGTAACCCGCCGTGACGTCATCTTCCATTAAGTTCATTTTTTTATTCTGTCATATCCCAACGGATCTTATCTTTAATGGCTATCCCAAAAATCGAGGCGTTTTCGTGGCAAGATAATCACATCGTGGCCTCCTCGTTTCTCGCGCCCATTCATCAGCCGTGCCTTATAAATAGGCCCGACCCATAATCCTTCATTCACTTCCTCTCCTCCATCGTCTTCCTCTTCTGACGCCCGAGAGCTCGAGCTCCACCGCCGCCGCCGCGCCTCTCGTCTTCATCAACCTCGGCCGCTGCATCACCCTGAGTCGGTCCAGAGAAAACGGCGGCGACCTCCGCATCCCATCAACGCCAGTAAGTCCTTGCCACTCCATACAGTAGATCCGCATTAGGGTTCTTGTCGTTCTCCCCTGTTCTTCGCAGTTCGTCGCCATTTCTTTACAGTTCTTCCTACACGGCCCCCTTGGATCCAGAAACCATATAGAGCTCGTGCGGCTGTGGTTTCGCACCCATTTTCAACAGTAGCATGTCCCCTTTACTTGCAAAGATATCTTCTTAGAGCTCATGAACTTCTCTGTATCAGCTTTCTAGGTCTAGAAATTTTTTCTTTCTAGACGATCGTTTGATCCAAAATAATCACTGCGATCTGTGAAACTTGTTTGTGCCACACTTAGTCAAAAATTGCATCTGTTAGGTATGGCGGCTCATATCTCCGGCTTAAAAGAGGCCATGCACTGTGAAATTTCCGGCTCATTGGTGACAGAGTTTTAAACAACTTGAATTATTCATGATGCCCACAGCGGCTTAGATAACCCGACACAATTAGTCATATGTCATTAGGCCCCTTCATAAGCCGCCAACTTGAATACTGAACTGTAATCTTCCTCCGGCTTATATTTGAACCGGACATTTCCCTTTGTCATAGGCTTTCGTCTTTCACAATGCCGCCCAAGGCACCCATTACGTGCAACTGGATGAGATCCAATGTTACTGATGATACTTTAGCTGATTTCGTGAAGACGGGTTATCTGCCTAAGAAGGAGGTCATGTCTTATCGTGCCCCTGACCCGTCCGAAGAAAGACCTCAACCAAGAGATGGAGAAGTTGTGATATTTGCTGATCACATGAGCCGGGGCTTTGCTCCTCCCGGCTCAAAATTCTTTAGAGACGTTCTGAACTTTTTCGATCTGCGACCTCAAGACATTGGACCCAATTCCGTGTCGAACATTTGCAACTTTCAAGTGTTTTGTGAGGTATACCTTGGAGAGGAACCCAGTCTGCTACTCTTTAGGGAGTTATTTTATTTGAACCGCCAGAATGAATGCGCCAACGGGCCTAGTTTGGAACTTGGTGGAATCTCCATTCAACGACGGAGAGATTGCCTCTTTCCTTATGCTGAGCCGCCAAGCCACCCAAAGGACTGGAACCAGACATGGTTCTACTGCCAAGATACCTCTCCGGCTGACGAGAACCCTCTGCCCGGCTTTCGTGCCCTGCGTCTGGAGCCAAATCACCCCCTGCCAGACAAACTATCTCAAGCTGAGCGTCAACCACTGATCCCCACCATTAACAAGATTAAGGCTCTTCTGGGAAATGGCCTTAACGGCGTCGATCTGGTCCGGGTCTGGATTTCTTGGCGGGTGATTCCCTTGAGCCGCCGCCCCGGCTTAATGTGTGATTACACGGGCCGGAAGGATGACCCTCTACGGCACAGCCCCAACGACCTACCTAAGGACATTGTTGACGATATGACCAAGTCCCTCTCGAACGAGAGCTTAGCAGACAGCGGGAGGACCGGCTTAAGCCCCTTCTGCCAAGCTAACCCGGCTCCGGCAGTAAGCTACCAATCTGAGCACTTTGCTTTCCATCTTAACAATTTTCGTTTTAACTTCAAGGAAACCTTTGTTGCATTTTTTCAGGCTAATGACAAGTTCTGGAAGGTCAAGTATGACCATGAGGCTGCTAAAAAAGCCAGGAAGGCTAAAAAAGCCGCCAGGAGAGCCGCTCCCCGCAAGAAGGGGAGTAAGCCTAGCGCCTCAGAGCTGCTTCAGTTGGAGGATAGCTCCGAGTCAGAGGTAATCCTTGATTCCTTAGGCTCTTCTTTTGTTTTTCGTCTGTTTTTAACCACCTTATTGACACTGATTATTAGCAGGGTGATACCGGAGCGAGTAACCCGGTGATTGAAGAGGTAACTATACTTTCCTCCGACTCGGACCCCTTGCCAAGGCTGAAAGTCCGAAGAGTAACCCGGAAAGTAAGATTTTCGCATCCTTTAGCTTATCAAGATCCTCAATTTCTTTTGAAGCAATAGATTCATGAGAGCCGGAGGCAAACCCGGGCCAGCAAGGATGCAGACCTCTCCTCCGGCTTACCCAAAGCATCAAGAAAGCGCCGGACTGAGGTTATCTCCAACTTATACCCTTTTCATCCTTTAGCGGGCGTCACTCGTCAACCACTCAATTCATCTGATTCAAACTATCAGGAAACTTCACCTTCCTCCGGTGACTCCATGCAATCTAACTTGCCGGCTTTCAAGACCGCACCCGGGTAATGATAATCATCTCATTTTGTGCTTATCTTACTTATGTTTTTTGTACTAACCTTTTGACTTTCAGTGCCCAAGCCAAGCTCAGCAAGAGGGCCAAGAAAAATAAACCGGTCGAAGAGCCGGACTTAACTGAACCCAATGCCTCTGCCTCTGAGCCGCCATCTGCACCAGCTCCGGAAACCGCCGCCTCAACTGAAGAACAAACCATGGCGGGTTCTGACAACCCGGAGATTCCCAGCTCAGCTCAACCGGCCGATGACCCGGATGTGGTGATTACCCGGACTGAATATGTTGAGCCGGGAAGACCCACTGTGCTGGCCAGATGCTCTGCCAAAGAAGAACTGCTGGAGCGCCGCAGGGCTAGACTGGAGATCACTGACTATGCTAACTTGAGCCTTGGAGACATTGTTTCTGGTTACATTGGTCAAGTGCACAACAGCCGGGACCTGGAGATTGATATGGTGAAGCAGATACAGCAAAAATCTGAGGTACAACTCTCTTGCTTACTCCATAGTCATCCTTACCATGCTAGCCCCCAAGTCTATTACTTATGATAGAATATGTTGTAGACTTAACTTCCGGCTTACCTTCATGAACCGGCAATTGTAAATAGAATCTTTCAGCATACATTAGCCCCCAAGTGCCAAGTGTCTTTGCTTGCAAAGTGCTTGGGACTTTAATGTTGCATAATAATCACTCACACTGTAACCCGGAATTTGTACAGGCTGCCTGCAAGAAATTTGAATCTGAAATCTCTGAGCTGAAGAACCGCCTGAAGACTCAGGAAACTGAGACCCGGAAGGCCAATGCCAATTTTGAGTTCAGTGTTGCTGCACAAGAAAAACTGAAGAAGAAATTTGAAACAGAAAGAAAGACTTGGGCTGAGGAGAAGACTGCCTTGCTCAGCCGGGCCGAACAAGCAGAGGCTGCTCTGACTGAGACAACCGCCGAACTCTCCGGCTTAAAACGCCATGTGTCACAGATGGTCTCCGCAATCTTTGGTAAGTCATTCTGTAAGTTTTTTAACAAGGTTACATTCCTTATGTCTCATAAGTCCCACCATTGCAATCAGCTTACCTGGCTTTATTATACAGGTCCCAGAAGCTCCAACCTTAATCAGAATGTTCTGACCAAGCTGAAGGCTGTTTACACCTTGGTGGAGCAACTCTACACCGGGTCACAGCGTGCTTTAGCCGTTGTGGCTCTGTCCAATGAGGTTCCGACTCACCTGGCGGACGTACTCAGGCGGCTTGCCATTCTTCCTCAGCGCTTCCAAGAGCTAAGACGGGCCTCTGCAAGAGCCGGAGCTATAGTTGCTTTGAGCCGGGCCAAGGCTTTTCTCCCGGAGCTAGACCCGGCCGACATCGCTCTTGGATACCCCAGCCTGAAGGAAGATGGCACCCCCTTTGACAAGAAATATTTTGCTGCCTGTGTGAAGAGCGTGCGCCCGGTGGCCACCCTGATTGGGAATGACACTGACCTTACCAAGTATCAGCTGGGCTATGACGCGGAGAATCAGAGGATCCCCACTCCACGCTATGAAGCAATCAGCTTGATCCCTCCGACTCGTAAGCATACCTTCGCCCCAGAAGTTGACCCGGCCGGGTTAATTGATGACGAGGCTCAATTTGAAGCTTTGAGCGGCATTGACTGGAAATCATCAACCTTCCAGGTCATGGAATCAGCCGGAGGAGCGGAGAGGGATGAGCCGGAAGCTTCGACCCAAGAAGCACCTTGATTTTTAGGCGGCTCATGGCTACACCTTAAAACAATGCCTCACCTTTTGGACTCGGGGAGTCTTGTAATAGAGTAGGACAAACACTTAATTTTGTCGTGCCATCGTGCACGTGTTGAATGCTTAACTCCATTTAAGCTGCTTCTTCATATTCCTCTGGGTTATAATTGATCATTTATTTTCCTTAAGCTTGAAGAACTGCCTTTAATTGTTCTGCATAGAAAAATAAATCACAAGTCTCTAGGCGGCTTACCGCATGGAGAGTCATATATCTTACACTTAACCCGGAACATAACCAAGGTCATAAAAGACCGGCTCTCAACCATATCTTCAGGATAACCACAATAGCCTACCTGCAAACTTTGCAAGTATATGTCCGGTTTATGTAACCCAAATAATGAGGTTGAGAACTCAACTCCGGTTCACCAGCATTGATAATGCTTTATTGTGTGCTAGCAACATTGTTAATCAAAGTTAAGCCGGCGGAGCAAGAACCGCCCTTGCCCACTGTTGATATGATCAAAACAACTTGTTGTAAACAAAAAGGTCAAAACTTAAGGGCTTCTGATTCGAATACGACCAGAGAACCGTCAAAGGGGTTAAGCTAAGATTCGAATGCGATCATATAGCCCCCAGTGGCGTTGGCGTTGCCGATCAAGAGGGTACCGACAGCTATGTTCTCTTTGGTTCGAATACGACCTATGTGTGAACAGGAAGCCCCCAAATGACCTTGAGAGTTGTTTAACGACGCTGATTCGAATACGATCCACGTCGGTTCCCAAAGGGGGTTGAGCTATGATTCAAATATGATCAAGAAAAAACTCCCCAATGAGCTCGGCAATTTGCCAATCAAATGGGTATCGACAGCTATGTTCTCTTTGGTTCGAATACGACCTATGTTTGAACAGGAAGCCCCCAAGTGATCATATTGTTAACGGCTAGATTCGAATACGATCATAAGCCGGATCCACCTCCAAGTGACCATGTAATGTTGTAATGGAAATAACACATTTACCTTTAGAGGAGAAAAGGACAGAGGTCCTGCTTTATTATTTATCATAATATATAAATGGCTATAGAAATATGTACATTATGAGAGCCGGTAGCTCAAGTGTAATAAGGCCGAAGTTGGGCTATGTTCCACGGTCGACGGGTCTCTTCCTCCGACTTGCGTGAATCTTTGTGCTCCCGAACATCGATAAGGTAGTATGACCCGTTGTGCAAGTTCTTGCTGACCACAAAGGGTCCTTCCCAAGGCGGGGATAACTTGTGTGCATCTGTTTGATCTTGGATGAGCCGGAGCACCAGCTCACCTTCCTGGAAGACCCGGGACTTAACCTGGCGGCTATGATAACGGCGCAGGTCTTGTTGGTAAATCACCGAGCGAGCTGCTACCACATCACGCTGTTCGTCCAACAAGTCAAGAGCATCTTGGCGCGCCCGCTCATTATCCGCCTCAACATAAGCCGCCACTCGAGGCGAGTCATGACGAATGTCGCTAGGGAGGACTGCTTCCGCTCCATAAACCATGAAGAAAGGCGTGTAACCCGTAGATCTGTTAGGAGTAGTATTGATGCTCCATAACACGGAGGGTAACTCCTCCACCCAACAACCCGGCGTCCGTTGCAAAGGGACCAAAAGCCGGGGCTTGATGCCCTTCAAAATCTCCTGATTAGCTCTCTCAGCTTGACCATTGGATTGAGGGTGAGCCACTGATGAAACATCAAGTCGAATATGCTCTCGTTGACAAAACTCCTCCATGGCGCCCTTAGACAGATTGGTACCATTGTCAGTTATAATGCTGTGTGGAAAACTGAAGCGAAATATCACCCTTTTCATGAACTGAACCGCTGTGGCCGCGTCACACTTGCTAACTGGCTCTGCCTCAACCCACTTTGTGAACTTGTCAACTGCCACCAAGAGGTGGGTCTTCTTATCCTTGGACCTTTTAAAAGGCCCAACCATATCAAGCCCCCAGACCGCAAATGGCCAAGTAATTGGAATCATCCTCAGCTCCTGAGCCGGCACATGAGCCCGTCGCGAGAACCTCTGACAACCGTCACATTTACTGACCAAGTCCTCCGCATCAGCATGAGCCGTCAGCCAATAAAAACCATGACGAAAAGCCTTGGCCACAAGGGATTTTGAGCCGGCATGATGGCCACAATCCCCCTCGTGAATCTCACGCAAAATTTCTTGACCTTCCTCAGGGGAAACACAACGCTGGAAAGTAGTGACACTGCGACGATGCAGCTCGCCATTGATAATTATCATTGACTTAGACCACCGGGTTATTTGTCTGGCCAAAGTTTCATCCTCAGGCAATTCTCCCCGGGTCATGTAAATCAAGTATGGTATTGTCCAGTCTGGGGTAACGTGGAGAGCCGCCACTAACTGTGCCTCCGGGTCAGGGATAGCCAAGTCTTCCTCTGTAGGCAATTTAACAGAAGGGTTATGCAAAATGTCCAAGAAAGTATTAGGCGGCACCGGCTTTCGCTGAGAGCCCAGCCGGCTTAATGCATCAGCCGCCTCGTTCTTCCTGCGATCAATGTGCTCTACTTGGTAACCCTGAAAGTGTCCAGCAATGGCATCAACTTCACGGCGATAAGCCGCCATGAGAGGGTCCTTGGAATCCCACTTGCCTGACACTTGCTGAGCCACTAAATCTGAGTCGCCGAAGCACCTTACCCGGCTCAAGCTCATCTCCTTAGCCATCCGAAGACCATGGAGCAAGGCCTCGTACTCAGCCGCATTGTTAGTACAGGGAAACATCAGCCGCAACACATAACGAAACTTGTCACCTCGAGGGGAAGTTAATACAACTCCAGCCCCCGAGCCCTCCAACTGCCTAGACCCGTCGAAGTGGATAGTCCAGTATGTATTATCCGGTTTCTCTTCAAGCACCTGCAGCTCTGTCCAATCGTTGATGAAATCCACCAATGCTTGAGATTTGACAGCAGTGCGTGGCACATATTTCAGACCATGAGGCCCAAGCTCTATAGCCCACCTAGCCACTCTTCCTGTGGCTTCTCTGTTTTGGATGATATCTCCTACGGGAGCAGAACTAACCACAGTGATGGGGTGACCCTGGAAATAATGCTTAAGCTTCCGGCTTGCCATGAACACACCATAAACAAGCTTCTGCCAATGTGGATACTGCTGTTTGGACTCAATGAGTACCTCGCTGACGTAGTAAACCGGCCGCTGAACCGGATACTCCTTACCCTCTTCCTTGCGCTCCACCACCACAGCCACACTGACGGCTCGTGTGTTAGCGGCTACATACAGTAATAAGGGCTCCTTGTCAACCGGAGCAGCAAGAACTGGGGGCTCAGCCAGCTGTCTCTTCAAATCCTCAAAGGCAGCATTAGCAGCATCATTCCAGACAAAGTCATCTGTTTTCTTCATCAACTGGTACAGTGGCATGGCGTTTTCACCCAAACGGCTTATAAACCGGCTCAAAGCAGCGATGCGGCCCGCCAGACGCTGGACGTCGTTTATACACGCCGGTTTAGCCAGAGAGGTGATTGCCTTGATCTTTTCCGGGTTAGCTTCAATGCCTCTTTGAGAAACCAGGAAACCCAAGAGCTTGCCTGCGGGAACACCAAAAACACACTTGGCCGGGTTAAGCATCATCTTGTAAACCCGGAGATTATCAAAGGTTTCCCTAGGATCATCTACCAGGGTCTCCTTCTCCCTGGACTTAACCACGATATCATCCACATAAGCATGAACATTGCGCCCAATCTGGTTATGAAGACAATTCTGCACACAACGCTGATAAGTCGCCTGTGCACTCTTGAGTCCAAAAGGCATAGACACATAACAGAAGGATCCAAAGGGAGTGATGAACGCCGTCTTCTCCTGGTCCTTAACTGCCATTTTAATATGATGGTATCCAGAATAAGCATCCAAAAAACTTAAGCGCTCACAACCCGCCGTAGCATCAATGATTTGATCAATACGGGGGAGAGCAAAAGGATCAGCCGGACAAGCCTTGTTTAAGTCCATGTAGTCCACACACATCCGCCAGGTGCCGTTCTTCTTGAGCACGAGTACCGGGTTAGCTAACCATTCTGGATGAAAGACTTCAACAATAAACCCGGCCGCCAAGAGCCGGGCCACCTCCTCACCAATGGCTTTCCGCCTCTCCTCATTAAACCGCCGAAGGAATTGCCTGACCGGCTTAAATTTCGGATCAATATTGAGAGTGTGCTCAGCGAGTTCACTATGTACACCTGGCATGTCAGAAGGTTTCCATGCAAAAATGTCCCTGTTCTCACGGATGAACTCGATGAGCGCGCCTTGCTATTTCGGATCCAGATTGGCACTGATGCTAAACTGCTGAGATGAGTCACTTGGAACGAAGTCAACAAGTTTAGTCTCATCAGCTGACTTAAATTTCATTGCCGGCTCATGCTCCGTGGTCGGCTTTTTCAAAGATGTCATATCTGCCGGGTCAACATTGTCCTTATAAAACTTCAACTCCTCTGCTGCACAAACAGATTCTGCATAAGCCGCGTCACCTTCCTCACACTCCAAGGCTATCTTTCGGCTGCCATGAACCGTAATGGTCCCATTGTGACCCGGCATCTTGAGCTGCAAATACACGTAGCATGGCCGCGCCATGAACTTGGCGTAAGCCAGGCGCCCAAATAAAGCATGATACGGACTTCTTATCTTAACTACCTCAAAGGTTAATTTTTCCGCCCTGTAGTTGTACTCGTCTCCAAAAGCCACTTCCAGCTCGATCTTACCAACTGGATATGCCGACTTGCCAGGCACCACACCATGGAAAACAGTATTGGACTGGCTGAGGTTCTTATCAATCAACCCCATATGACGGAAAGTCTCATAATAGAGGATGTTGATGCTGCTGCCTCCGTCCATGAGCACTTTAGTGAATTTATATCCCCCCACCCAAGGAGCCACCACCAGAGCCAGGTGACCCGGATTATCAACCCCGGGAGGGTGATCTTCCCTACTCCACACAATAGGCTGCTCAGACGATCTTAAATAGCATGGAACCGCCGGCTCAATAGCATTCACAGCCCTTTTGTGAAGCTTCTGATCTCGCTTGCACAGACTGGTGGTAAACACATGATACTGTCCACCATTGAGCTGCTTTGGATTGGTTTGATATCCCCCCCTGCTGCTGATGATGACCCTAGCCGGACTGCTGGTTAAAGCCCCCTTGAACATTCTGAGAATTGGAATTTGAGCCGCCGCCCGGGCCATGAAAGCCGCCGGCGCCTGAGCCGCCGCCCGGGCCATTATTGCCATTGAAGGCATTGGAATTTTTGAAGGCCTTCATGATTGCGCAGTCTTTCCACAGATGAGTGGCCGGCTTTTCCCTAGAGCCATGCCTTGGACAAGGCTCATTCAACAACTGCTCAAGCGTCGGGCCTGACCCGCCGGCGTGGGGAGGCGGTCTCCCCTTGCGCCGGTGGTTGTTACTCTGTGAACTGGCATTGGCCACAAACTCCATACTGCCATCAGCTTTACGCTTGTTACCCCCCTGGTTCGCCGGGTTATGCTGGGGGCCCTTGCCATTGCCATTCTGTTTTCCCTTCCCTGTCCTTTCATCATCCGACGCGGGATCCTTGGTACTATCAAAGTCGGCGTACTTAACCAGAGCCGCCATCAGCGTACCCATATCATTGCAATCGCGCTTGAGCCGCCCGAGCTTCATCTTCAAGGGCGCAAAGCAACAATTCTGCTCTAACATTAAGACTGCAGAGCCGGCATCCATCTTATCAGATGAATGTATTATCTCTTTGACCCGGCGGACCCAATGGGTTGTAGACTCACCCTCCTGCTATTTACAGTTAGTCAAATCCACAATTGACATAGACTGCCTACAGGTATCTTTGAAGTTTTGGATGAACCGGGCTTTCAGCTCAGCCCAAGACCCGATAGAATTCGGTGGCAGCCCTTTCAACCAAGTGCGGGCAGTCCCATCTAACATCATGGTGAAGTACTTGGCCATTGCCGCTTCATTGACCTCCAGCAACTCCATGGCCATCTCATAACTCTCGATCCAGGCTCCGGGTTGTAAATCAGCCGTGTAATTAGGCACCTTCCTAGGCCTTTGAAATCCTTGGGCAGACGTTCATTGCGGAGAGCCGGCACCAGACAAGGGACACCTCCAGTCCTCGTAGGGATACCCGCATCGATAGAAGCCGTCGGATAAGTCGGGGGTGGCTGGTAAGCCGTCAACTGAGGCGCCTGCTCCGCCTCTTGCCGTGCTCTGTCTTGGTCTACCGCGTGAAAGGCTCCGTTATGAGCCGTCGGATAAGCCGGGCCGTGGCCAGGTGGCAAGTCATTGCGTCGGACGTTACTTGAGCCGGTCGCTGAGACCATGTGTCTGCTATAACTCGGGCTCCGGCCTGGACGAGGGGTTGAATGAACCCTGTCCCGGCTATAAGAATATGCCTCCTGCTGCGCCAGAGCTGTCTGAAGGAGTTCTCTGACCCGGCGGGTTTCAACCGCCGTTGGAGAGTCACCATCGATTGGGAGAGCCGCCAGTCGCACCGCCGCGGCGACCATGTTTTCCAACGGGTTGGCGTAATGTCCCGGTGGTATTGGCACATACTGAGGCGGGGCAGCGTTCACCCGGGGAGGCCCCATCACTTGGGGCTGAATTGGTGTTCCAGCCCCGGGCGTTGTGACCTCTGGCGGGTTACTGGGCCCTGCACCAGGCGTGTTGAAGAGGTTTCGAGGATCGTAAACTGGAGGGAGTCAAGATTGGGCCTTTTGATGCCTCCTTCTCATGACCTCATTGGACGCGTTCTGATCCATCGTGAGCCGGAAAGACTGTGCCTGAATCAGCTGAGTCTGGGCGTCGAGAGCCGCCCTCTTCGCAGCCATCCTGATCCCTTCCGCCGCTAGATCCTCCTTGGCTTTTGCTAGATCCAGTTTTAACTGTGCCACCTCCGTGTCATGCTGAGCTTGATCCGCTGGGGCGACCCTAGCGGTTAACAGGGCCGTCATCTTGTCTGTGATATCCATCAGCACCTGAGCTGGCGAGGGCGCAGGGCTTCCTGCCCCGGCGGTGGGGTTTTGAACAGGTTGTGCGCTAGCCATGAAGATTCCAACCCGGCTCGGCGGCTCAAAGGGGTCCGGAATACTGTCGCCATCGGAACAACCCCTGAGCCTGCCATCTTGGAGTTGGTATGACGAATCGGTCTCCTCTGTGGATGACTCGCCGTCAGAGCGAGCGGCCGTCTCCTCACCAGATCCAGATCCTTCAGAGAGCTCTCCATGGACGCATCCCACGAAAGCACGCTTCCAGGCAGGAAAAGTCCGGGCGGCTCGTGCACGTTGAGCCGTCTCGATGAGATCGGTGCAGAGGTCCGGCTCAGGGCCCGGCTCACCAATCTTGCCAATAAAGACATGAATTCCGCCGAAGGGGACCCAGTACCCATACTCAATTGAGCCGGCGTCGGGGCCCCAGTTTGCATCGTCGATGTAGAGCTTGCCGCGACGACTCTTGGTCATCCGGCCCACAGCGTATCCTTTGAGCCCTTCGAAGCTGCCCTTCAAGAACTCAAATCCACCGTGCGCTGGCCCCACGGTGGGCGCCAACTGTCGTGGAATTGTCACGGTAGATGTCCTCGTGTTAGGACTTAGTCGTGGAGCCATCGCCGCTAGGAAGCTTAAAGGGGTTAAACGGGACAAGGAACACGTGGGTTATACTAGTTCGGCCCCTTACGGTGAAGGTAAAAGCCTACGTCCAGTTGAGGTGGTATTGCTTAGGGTTTCGATGACCAGGGAGCTTAATCGCTATGCCCGGTTCTCGATTTGTTGTCTCTCTCCCTGAACCGCCGCCGGGTCGTCCCTTTATATAGAGAGGTTGACGCCCGCGGCCCTCAGAGTCCCGGCCGGCTTATAATAGTATCCGGCTCGGACTCTTAACTACTCCTGCCTTACATTACAAGTCTTGCCATAACGGCGGGTTATCATTACGGGCCTTAAGCCGCCTCCGGGTCTTAAGCCCATTATTGATCCGCCATCCACAAGCTTGGTACTGGGCTTCACGTGATGATCATTATGACGTAACCCGGCCCCTCCTGGGCGGGTGACTCTAATGGTTATATCCTCAACAATATCCTTCTTGGATATCTATCACTTTGGGACTAATTTTCATGTGTTTCTTTTGATAAGCTCAAACAAATATAAGTGAAGATCATGAGCATAATATTTCTTTCTCTCAAATTAATTTCAGTGAAGCAAGAGAGAATTTCTTCAAAAATAACTAAGCACACCATGCTCAAAAAGATATAAGGGAAGCACTAGAGCAAATCCATAGCTCATAAAAATTTAAATGAAGCATAGAGAGCAATTATAACAAGTCATGGCATAATTTTGGCTCTCTCAAATAAGTGTGTCCAGCAAGGATTCAAGACTTAAAACACAAAGCAAAACAAGTAAAGACTCATATCATACAAGACGCTCCAAAAAAAACACATAGTATGTGACGAATAAAAATATAGCTTCGAGTAAAATATCGATGGTCGTCAGAAGAAAGAGGGGATGCCACTCGGGGCATCCCCAAGCTTAGCTGCTTGCTTCTCTTTGGATAATAGCTTGGGATGTCATGGGAATCCCCAAGCTTAGGCTCTTCTTACTCCTTACTCCTTCATCCATCGTAAGATAACCCAAAACTTGAAAACTTCAATCACACAAAACTCCAACAAAACCTTCGTGAGATCCGTTAGTATAAGAAAGCAAATCACTACTATAAGTACTGTATCAAACCAATTCATATTTTATTATTACATTATATCTATTGTATTCCAACTTTTCTATGGCAAAAACTCATCAAAGAAAACCATAGAATCATCAAAACAAGCACACAACGCAAAGAAAACCGAAGGTGTCAAAAACAGAACAGTCTGTAGTAATCTGGATATTTCGAATACTTCTGTAACCCCAAAAATTCTGAAAAAATTAGGAACACGTGAAAAATTTGTATATTGATATTCTTCAAAAATAATGGGTATTTTATCACGCTGCTGTGATTTTTAACAATTGTTTTTCTGGGCATGAAAGTTTCTGTTTTTTCAGCAAGATCAAACAACTATCACCCAAGAAGATCCTAAAGGCTTTGCTTGGCACAAACACTAATTAAAACACAAAAAACACAATCATAACAGTAGAATAATTGTGCAAACACTCAAGAACAGAAAGCAAAAAGCAAAAATAAAAATTTATTCATTGGGTTGCCTCCCAACAAGCGCTTTCGTTTTACGCCCCTAGCTAGGCATAAACCAAGAATCTAAGTTTTGTCATCTTTGGTTCGAGATCCATAAGATGCCCTCATGATTGATTAATAAGGAGGCCTAATTATTGTTCTAGGGAAGTGTTCCATTCCCTTCCTTAGTGGAAATTGAAACTTAATATTACCTTCTTTCATATAAATCACGGCACCAATAGTGCGTAAAAACGGTCTACCAAAAATAATTGGACAAGACGGATTGCAATCAATCAAGAAAAATAAAATCTATGGGCACATAATTCCTATTTGCAATAATAATAACACCATTAATTCTTCCCATAGGCTTTTTAATAATAGAATCCGCCAAGTGCAAATTTAAAGAGCATTCTTCAATATCGGTAAGACCAAGCACATCACATAAAGATTTCGGAATTGTAGAAACACTAGCACCCAAGTCACACGAAGCAAGACACTCATAATTTTTAATCTTGACTTTGATAGTAGGTTCCCATTCATCATGTAATTTTCTAGGAATTGAAACTTCTAGTTCCAACTTTTCTTCAAAAGCTTTCATCATAACATCAACAATATGTTTAGTAAAAGCTTTATTTTGTTCATAAGCATGGGGTGAATTTATCATGGATTGCAACAAAGAAATACAGTCAATCAAAGAGCAACTATCATAATTAAAGTCTTTGTAATCCAAAAGAGTGGGTGCATCACTAGTTAAAGTCTTGACCTCTTCAAACCCACTTTTATCAATTTTCTCAACAAGATTTTCACCCTCTGATTTATCGGGACGCCTTCTAACTAAAGTTAACTCTTCTCCAGTCCCTTTTTCATCAATCTTAACTTTACTAAACAAGGAATCAATAGAAGAAACACCAATCACTTTAAGATCTTCATCACTTTTATGAAAGCAATCTCTAGAAAACGCCTTTTCTAAAAATTCTCTTCTAGCTCTAAGCATAGCGGTTCTTTTCTTACTTTCATCCATAGAAACATAAGGACCTTTAATTGATTCCTCAACTTTAGGCACAAAAATTTTCATCTTGAGATTTTCCACATCATGAGAAATTCTATCAACACTTCTAGGAGAATCATCAATCTTATTCAACTTTTCTTCTATAGTAGTGTTGAAAACTTTTTGCGTGTTGATAAATTCTTTAATATTATTCTCAAGATCAGAGGTGTTCCTATTATTATTGTAAGATTGATTTCCATAGGAATTAATCATAATTATTAGAGGAATTACTAGGAAAAGGCCTAGGATTAAAATTACCTATATAAGCATTGTTGTTGAAATTATTTTGCGAGATAAAATTCACATCTACGGCATCACTATTTTTCTCAATCAAAGTAGAGAAAGGCATATCATTGAAATCAATAGGAGCACTTTTACTAGCAACCAATTTCATAAGAGCATCAACTTTTTCACTCAAAGAAGAAATTTCTTCAACCGAATTTACTTTTTTACTAGTAGGAGCTCTTTCAGTATGCAATTGTAAATAATTTGCCATAATATTATCAAGCAATTTGGTGGCTTCACCCAAAGTAATTTCCATAAAAGTACCACCCGCGGAGGAATCTAAAAGATTACGAGAAACAAAATTCAACCCCGCATAAAAAATTTGTATGATCATCCACAGATTTAACCCATGAGTTGGGCAATTCCTTAGCATAATTTTCATCCTTTCCCAAGATTGTGCAACATGCTCATGTTCAAGTTGCTTGAAATTCATGATATGGGTTCTAAGGGATATAATTTTTGCGGGCGGAAAACACTTAGTGATAAAAGCATCTTTGCACTTATTCCAAGAATCGATACTATTGCAAGGCAAAGAAGAAAACCAATTATTTGCTGAATCACGCAAAGAAAACGGAAATAATTTCATATTCACAACATCTTTGTCCACATCTTTTTTCTTTTGCATATCGCATAATTCCACGAAGGTATTAAGATGGGACGTGGCATCCTCATTAGGAGTACCGAAAAATTGATCTTTCATAACAAGATTCAGCAAAGCAGTATTAATATCACTAGACTCCGCACCAGTGGCGGGAGGAGAAATCGGAGTGCCAATAAAATCATTGTTGTTGGTACTTGAGAAATCATACAACTTGGTGTCCTCATTAGTCATGGTGACTACGCAACAAGATTGCACTCAAAAACAGATCCGACAAGAAAACGACGAACGAAAAAGAGGGCGAATAAAATGGCAAATTTTTGTGAAGTGGGGGAGAGGAAAACGAGAGGCAAATGGCAAATAATGTAAATTGCAAGGTGATGAGATTTGTGATTAGGAACCTGGTATATGTTGAAGATCTTCCCCGGCAACGGCGCCAGAAATTCCTTTTCATGTCTGCTAGGACTACGTCGGTATTTCCCCAAAGAGGAAGGGATGATGCATCACCGCGACGGTAGGTATTTCCCTCAGTGATTAAACCAAGGTTATCGAACCAGTAGGAGAACCAAGCAACAAAACGTAAACAACACCTGCACACAAATAACGAATACTCGCAACCCGACGTGTAAAAGGGGTTGTCAATCCCTTTCGGGTAACGGAGCCCGAGATAGGCAAACGGACGTGAGAGAGGCGAACACCAAATAAAATAAATTGCAGCAAGGTATTTTTGTATTTTTGGTTTAATAGATATGAGAATAAAAGCAAAGGAAAAGTAGATCACAAAGGCAAATAATATGAGACAGAGACCCGGGGGCCGTAGGTTTCACTAGTGGCTTCTCTCGAGAAAAATAGCAAACGGTGGGTGAAGAAATTACTGTTGGGCAATTGCTAGAACTTCAAATAATCATGACGATATCCATGCAATGATCAATATATAGGCATCACGTCCAAGATTAGTAGACCGACTCCTGCCTGCATCTACTACTTTTACTCCACACATCGACCGCTATCCAGCATGCATCTAGTGTATTAAGTTCATGGAGAAACAGAGTAATGCAATAAGAACGATGACATGATGTAGACAAGATCTATTTATGTAGAAATAGACCCCATCATTTTATCCTTAGTAGCAACGATACATACGTGTCGGTTCCCCTTCTGTCACTGGGATCAAGCACCGTAAGATCGAACCCACTACAAAGCACCTCTTCCCATTGCAAGATAAATAGATCAAGTTGGCCAAACAAAACCCAAATATCGGAGAAGAAATACGAGGCTATAAGCAATCATGCATATAAGAGATCAAAGAAACTCAAATAACTTTCATGGATAAAAAGATAGATCTGATCATAAACTCAAAGTTCATCTGATCCCAACAAACACATCGCAAAAAGAGTTACATCATATGGATCTCCAAGAGACCATTGTATTGATAATCAAACGAGAGAGAGGAAGCCATCTAGCTACTAACTACGGACCTATAGGTCTACAAAGAACTACTCATGCATCGTCGGAGAGGCACCAATGGAAGTGGTGAACCCCTCTATGATGGTGTCTAGATTGGATCTAGTGGTTCTGGACTCTGTGGCGGCTGGAATTGATTTTCGTCGACTCCCCTAGGGTTTCTGGAATATTGGGGTATTTATAGAGCAAAGAGGTGGTTCGGGGGGCACCCGAGGTGGGCACAACCCACCTGGGCGCGCCTGGGCCCCCAGGCGTGCCCTGGTGGGTTGTGCTCCCGTCGGAGCACCCCAAGGTGCTTCTCCGGCCCACTAGATGTCTTCTGGTCCAAAAAAATCTCCAAAAAGTTTCGCTGTGTTTGGACTCCGTTTGGTATTGATTTCCCGCGATGTAAAAAACATGCAAAAAATAGCAACTGGCACTTGCCACTATGTCAATAGGTTAGTACCAAAAAATGATATAAAATGACTATAAAATGATTATAAAACATCCAAGAATGATAATATAACAGCAGGGAACAATAAAAAATTATAGATACATTGGAGACGTATAAGAAAGAAGAGGAACTTCAAGAAGAATGGCAAGCAAGTTGTCACTCCCGAGAAGAAGCCCAAGTTTGGACCCCAAGCCTGAAACTGAGTGCTTCTACTGCAAAGGGACTGGTCACTAGAAGCGGAACTGCCCCAAGTATTTGGCGGATAAGAAGGATGGCAAGGTGAAGAAAGGTATATTTTATATACATGTTATTGATGTGTAACTTACTAATGCTCGTAGTAGCGCCTGGGTATTTGATACTAGTTCTGTTGCTCATATTTGCAATTCGAAATAGGGGCTATGGATTAAACGAAGATTGGCTAAGGACGAGGTGACGATGCGCATCGGGAATGTTTCCAAGGTCGATGTGATCGCCGTCGGCACGCTACCTCTACATTTACCTTCGAGATTAGTTTTAGACCTGAATAATTGTTATTTGGTGCCAGCGTTGAGCATGAACATTATATCTGTATCTTGTTTGATGCGATACAGTTATTCATTTAAATCAGAGAATAATGGTTGTTCTATTTATATGAGTAATATCTTTTATGGTCATGCACCCTTGAAGAGTGGTCTATTTTTGTTGAATCTCGATCGTGGTGATACACATATTCATAATATTGATGCCAAAGGATGCAAAGTTAATAATGATAGTGCAACATATTTGTGGCACTGCCGTTTAGGTCATATTGGTGTAAAGCGCATGAAGAAACTCCATGCATATGGACTTTTGTAATCACTTGATTATGAATCATTTGATACTTGCGAACCGTGCCTCATAGGCAAGATGACTAAGAATCCGTTCTCCGGAACAATGGAGCGAGCCACTGACTTATTGGAAATAATACATACCGATGTATGCGGTCCGATGAGTATTGAGGCTCGCGGCGGGTATCGTTATTTTCTAACCTTCACAGATGATTTGAGCAGATATGGGTATATCTACTTAATGAAACATAAGTCTGGAACATTTGAAAAGTTCAAATAATTTCAGAGTGAAGTGGATAATCATCATAACAAGAAAATAAAGTTTCTATGATCTGATCATGGAGGCGAATCTTTGAGTTACGAGTTTGGCCTCCATTTAAAACAATGTGGAATCTTTTCACAACTCACGCCACCTGGAACACCACAGCGTAATGGTGTGTCCGAATGTCGTAACCATAGTTTATTAGATATGGTGTGATCTATGATGTCTCTTACCGATTTACCACTATCATTTTGGGGTTATGCATTAGAGGCAGCTGCATTCACGATAAATAGGGCACCATCTAAATCCGTTAAGACGACACCGTATGAACTGTGGTTTGGCAAGAAACCTAAGCTGTCATTTCTTAAAGTTTGGGGTTGCGATGCTTATGTGAAAAAGCTTCAGCCTGATAAGCTCGAACCGAAATCGGAGAAATGCGTCTTCATAGGACACCCAAAAGAAACTGTTGGGTACACCTTCTATCACATATCCAAAGAAAAGATCTTTGTTGCTAATAATGGATCCTTTCTAGAGAAGGAGTTTCTCTCGAAAGAAGTGAGTGGGAGGAAAGTAGAACTTGATTAGGTAGTTATACCTTCTCTCGAACTGGAAAGTAGCTCATCATAGAAAACCGTTCCCGTGATGCCTACACCAACTAGTGAAGAAGCTAATGATAATGATCATGAAACTTTGGATCAAGTTACTACCAAAGCTCATAGGTCAACCAGAGCACGTTCCGCACCAGAGTGGTACGGTAATCCTGTTCTGGAAGTCATGTTAATAGACCATGACAAACCTATGAACTATGAGGAAGCGATGATGAGCCCAGATTCCGCAAAATGGCTTGAGGCCATGAAATCTGAGATGGAATCCATGTTTGAGAACAAAGTATGGACTTTGGTTGACTTGCCCGATGATCGGCAAGCCATAGAGAATAAATGGATCTTCAAGAAGAAGACTGACACGGATGGTAATGCTACTGTCTACAAAGCTCGACTTGTTGTGAAAGGTTTTCGACAAGTTCAAGGAGTTGACTACGATGAGACCTTCTCTCCCGTAGCGATGCTCAAGTCTGTCCGAATCATGTTAGCAATTGCCGCATTTTATGATTATGAAATCTGGCAAATGGACGTCAAAACTGCATTCCTTAATGGATTTCTTAAAGAAGAGTTGTATATGATGCAACTAGAAGGTTTTGTCGATCCTAAAGGTGCTAACAAAGTGTGCAAGCTCCAGCGATCCATTTATGGACTGGTGCAAGCATCTCGGAGTTAGAATATACGCTTTGATGAGGTGACCAAAGCATATGGTTTCATACAGACTTTTGGAGAAGCCTGTATTTACAAGAAAGTGAGTGGGAGCTCTGTAGCATTTCTAATATTATATGTGGATGGCATATTGTTGATTGGAAATGGTATAGAATTTCTAGATAGCATAAAAGGATACTTGAATAAGAGTTTTTCAATGAAAGACCTCGGTGAAGCTGCTTATATATTGGGCATCAAGATCTATAGAGATAGATCAAGACGCTTAATTGTACTTTTACAAAGCACATAGCTTGATAAAGTTTTGAAGAAGTTCAAAATGGACCAGTCAAAGAAAGGGTTCTTTCCTGTGTTACAAGGTGTGAATTTGAGTTAGACTCAATGCCCGACCGCTGCAGAAGATACAGATAAAATGAAAGTCATTCCCTATGCCTCAGCCATAGGTTCTATCATGTATGCAATGCTGTGTACCAGACCTAATGTGTGCCTTGCTATAAGTCTAGCAGGGAGGTACCAAAGTAATCCAGGAGTGGATCACTGGACAACAGTCAAGAACATCCTGAAATGCCTGAAAAGGACTAAGGATATGTTTCTCGTTTATGGAGGTGACAAAGATATCGTCGTAAATGGTTATGTTGATGCTAGCTTTGACGGTGATCCGGATGACTCTAAGTCACAAACCGGATACACATTTATATTGAATGGTGGAGCTGTCAGTTAGTGTAGCTCCAAGCAAAGCGTCGTGGCGGGATCTACATGTGAAGCGGTGTACATAGCTACTTCGGAAGCAGCAAATGAAGGAGTCTGGATGAAGGAGTTCATATCCGATCTAGGTGTAATACCTAGTGCATCGGGTCAAATGAAAATCTTTTGTGACAATACTGGAGCAATTGCCCTGGGGAAGGAATCCAGATTTCACAAAAGAACCAAACACAACAAGAGACGCTTCAACTCCATCCGTGATCAAGTCAAGGAGGGAGACATAGAGATTTGCAAAATACATACGGATCTGAATGTGGCAGACCCGTTGACTAAGCCTCTTCCACGAGCAAAACATGATCAGCACCAAGACTCCATGGGTGTTAGAATCATTACAATGTAATCTAGATTATTGACTCTAGTGCAAGTGGGAGACTGAAGGAAATATGCCCTAGAGGCAATAATAAAGTTGTTATTTATATTTCCTTATTTCATGGTAAATGTATATCATTCATACTAGAATTATATTAACCGGAAACTTGATACATGTGTGGATACATAGACAAAGATGGTTAACTTTCCTAGTAAGCCTCTACTAGACTAGCTCGTTAATCAAAGATGGTTAAGTTTCCTAACCATAGACATGTGTTGTCATTTGATGAATGGGATCACATCATTAGGAGAATGATGTGATGAACAAGACCCATCTGTTAGCTTAGCATAATGATCGTTAAGTTTTATTGCTATTGCTTTCTTCATGACTTATACATATTCCTTTGACTATGAGATTATGCAACTCCCGAATACCGGAGGAATACCTTATGTGATATCAAACGTCACAATGTAACTGGGTGATTATAAAGATGCTCTACAGGTATCTTCGAAGGTGTTTTTTGGGTTGGCATAGATCAAGATTAGGATTTGTCACTCCGAGTGTCGGAGAGGTATCTCTAGGCCCTCTCGGTAATGCACATCATGATAAGCCTTGCAAGCAATGTGACTAATGAGTTAGTTGCGGGATGATGCATTATGAAATGAGTAAAGAGACTTGTCGGTAACGAGATTGAACTAGGTATGAAGATACCGAAGATCGAATCTCGGGCAAGTAACATACCGATGACAAAGGGAATGACGTATGTTGTCATTACGGTTTGTCCGATAAAGATCTTCGTAGAATATGTAGGAACATAATATGAGCATCCATTTTCCGCTATTGGTTATTGACCAGAAAGGTGTCTCGGTCATGTCTACATAGTTCTCGAACCCGTAGGGTCCGCACGCTTAACGTCCGATGACGGTTTGTATTATGAGTTATGTGATTTGGTGACCGAATGTTGTTCGGAGTTCCGGATGAGATCAAAGACATGACGAGGAGTCTCAAAATGGCCGAGAGGTAAAGATTGATATATTGGATGATAGTATTCAGACACGGGAAGTGTTTCGGAACGTATCGGGTACATATTGGAGTACCGGGGGGGTTACCGGAACCCCCCAGGGGAAGATATGGGCCATAGGAGGGAGGCACACCAGCCCACAAAGGGGTGGCGTGCCCCCCATGGGGAAGGAGGCCTAATAGGACTAGGAGAGGGGGCGGCGCCCCCTTTCCTTCTCCCCCTCTCTCTCCTTCCCCCTTTCCCCCTCCGGTAAAAGGAAAGGGGGGCGAATCCTACTAGGAGCCCAAGTAGGACTCCTCCTACTTGGGGCGCGCCTAGGGCCGGCCTCCTCCCCCTCCCTCCTTTATATTCGTGGGGAGGGGGGCGCCTAGAACACACGTCAATTGTTCCAAGCCGTGTGCGGCGCCCCCCTCCACAGTTTACGCCTCCAGTCATATTCACGTAGTGCTTAGGCGAAGCCCTGCGCGGATCACTTCACCATCACCGTCACCATGCCGTCATGCTGACGAAACTATCCCTCGACACTTTGAGGGACGTCGTCGAGCTGAACGTGTGCAGAACTCAGAGGTGCCGTACGTTCGGTGCTTGATCGGTTGGATCGAGAAGACATTCAATTACATCAACTGTGTTAAGAAAATGCTTCCGCTTTCGGTCTATGAGGGTACGTGGACACACTCTTCCCCTCTCATTGTTATGCATCTCCTAGATAGATCTTGCGTGATCGTAGGAAATGTTTTGAAATTGCATGCTACGTTCCCCAACAATGGATGGAATCATGCGGGAGATAGAACTGCTCACAAGGTATTGCAATCTGGTTTTTATTGGCCTACTCTCTTCAAGGATGCCCGTAAGTTTGTTTTATCTTGTGATGAATGTCAAAGAATTGGTAATATTGGTAAGCGTCGGGAAATTCCTATGAATTATGTTCTTGCTGTTGAACCATTCGATGTTTCGGGTTTTGATTATATGGGACCTTTTGCTTCCTCTAATGGGTATACACATATTTTGGTTGTTGTTGATTATGTTACTAAGTGGGTAGAAGCTATTCCAACTAGTAGTGCTGATCACAACACCTCTATTAAAATGCTTAAGGAAGTTATTTTCCCAAGGTTTGGAGTCCCTAGATATTTAATGACTGATGGTGGTTCACACTTTATTCATGGTGCTTTCCGTACAATGCTTGCTAAGTATGATGTTAACCATAGAATTGCATCACCTTATCACCCCCAGTCTAGTGGTCAAGTTGAACTTAGCAATAGAGAAATAAAATTAATTTTACAAAAGACTGCCAATAGGTCTCGGAAGAATTGGTCTAAGAAATTAGATGATGCACTTTGGGCTTATAAAACAGCTTATAAAAATCCCGTGGTATGTCTCCTTATAAAATGGTTTATGGAAAAGCTTGTCATTTGCCTGTTGAGTTAGAACATAAAGCATATTGGGAAATTAAGAACTCAACTATGATTTCAAACTTGCCGGTTAAAAGAGGTTATTTGATATTAGCTCACTAGATGAATGGAGAACCCAAGCTTATGAAAATGCCAAGTTATTTAAGGAAAACGTTTAAAGATGACATGATAAAAGAATCCAAAAGCGTGAGTACAAAGTTGGATGTTCTTTTGTACAACTCTCATTTCAGATTCTTTGTAGGAAAACTCCTCTCCAAATGGGAAGAACCCTATGTTATCAAGGAAGTTTATCGATCGGGAGCCATCAAAATAAATAATGCCGAAGGTACTAACCCGAAGGTTGTCAATGGGCAAAGAATAAAACATTATATCTCAGGTACGCCCATTAATGTTGAAAGCAATATTATCCAAACTATGACACCGGAAGAACACATAAAGTAAACCTTGCGGAACACTCCAATATTGTGAAAAAGAGGAGGTACGTGATAGGGTAAGTAAACAGACTCTGAAAAATCCGCAAAAATATTTTTTGTTAGTTTTGGAATATTTAAAAAATTAGGAAAATAAGAAACTACGAGGAAAGTGACCCTGGTGGGCACAAGACACCAGGGCGCGCCTGGCTTGCCAGGCGTGTCCAGATGGGTTGTGCCCACCTCGGGCACCTTCCGGACTCCGTTTTTCTTCTGTTTGCTTGTTTCCCAAGATAAAAAATCTTTATATACTCCCCGAACCTATTCACCACCGTATCATGGAGAAATCTTCTGTTTTCTTTTCTTGTTGTTTTCTGATAGATTCATCAAGTCCAGCATCATGTTTTCCTCACCCTCCAACAACGGAGAAGAAGATGCATATTTGGTTCGGGAGAATCTAATGAGAGAGGGAGCTGAAGAGGTTGCCATGGAGGAAGATGAAGGAAATCCCCTTGGGGTTTACCCTCCGGCTTCCGAGAGAGGCACACTAGCTGGCATCTCCACTCGTCCTAATCCTCATCAAGCCATGAGAACATCAAACAATCAAGAGAGCCCCGAAGTGCATGAAGGACTCCCACCAAGGAGGCCTTTACACAGGTTACATCGTAATCATTTTCACAATTTGATTCACAATTATGGGTTCGTAAGTACTCCTCGTGTGCACATACCGTCCTGGGACATATCTCGTCCAAGAGAAAGTGATGCAGGAAAAAACTCTTGGGGCCCAGAAAATAAACACATAATGGCTGAAGTGGAGAAAAACACTGAGTTACTTCATCGGGACCTTCGGGAGATTCAAGGCTTGAGGGAACTACTCATGATTATATTGGAAAATGCTACTACTTCATCACCACCACCTCCTTCTTCATCACCAAAAGAAACTTGAGTATCGGGTATGGGCACTCCCCTTGGCTTGTGCCAAGCTTCGGGGATGTGCCCCGGTATCGTATCACCTCCACTATCTTTTGCTTTTACTTATCCTAGTTTGATCCATAGTTATCTTTTGCTTTAGATGAATAAAAGTTTAGTTTGATCCTTTGTTTTTGGGAGTTTGCTTAGTGATCTATCCTTGTAATCGTGTGCGAGATATATGATAAAGTTTAGTTTGAGTTTTGTTTTCTTTACTTTCATGTTCAATAAAAAGAAAGGAAATAATGAAAAAAATCATATGCTAATCTTATGGTAAGTAATGACATCACATAATGAAGAGTGTAAGTAGAAAATTTTATTGGAGATTTGCAAACATAGCATTGGTTAATGATGCAATTCATGAAAGAATTGATACGGGAAGAGAAGATTCACATGCAAATACACTATCTTGGGCATCTTTTGTGATTGTGATCTCCCATCAAAATATTATATGCCGAAATTGTTGACATTGGACAAGGAAGACAACATAATGATTTATGATAGTTCTGTTGGAAATATGCCCTAGAGGCAATAATAAATAGGTTATTATTATATTTCCTTGTTCATGATAATCGTTTATTATCCATGCTAGAATTGTATTGATAGGAAACTCAGATACATGTGTGGATACATAGACAACACCATGTCCCTAGTAAGCCTCTAGTTGACTAGCTCGTTGATCAATAGATGGTTACGGTTTCCTGACCATGGACATTGGATGTCGTTGATAACGGGATCACATCATTAGGAGAATGATGTGATGGACAAGACCCAATCCTAAGCCTAGCACAAGATCGTGTAGTTCGTTTGCTAAGAGGTTTTCTAATGTCAAGTATCATTTCCTTAGACCATGAGATTGTGCAACTCCCGGATACCGTAGGAATGCTTTGGGTGTACCAAACGTCACAACGTAACTGGGTGGCTATAAAGGTGCACTACAGGTATCTCCGAAAGTGTCTGTTGGGTTGGCACGAATCGAGACTGGGATTTGTCACTCCGTGTAAACAGAGAGGTATCTCTGGGCCCACTCGGTAGGACATCATCATAATGTGCACAATGTGACCAAGGAGTTGATCACGGGATGATGTGAGTTACGAAACGAGTAAAGAGACTTGCCGGTAACGAGATTGAACAAGGTATCGGGATACCGACGATCGAATCTCGGGCAAGTACCATACCGATTGACAAAGGGAATTGGATACGGGATTGATTGAATCCTCGACATCGTGGTTCATCCGATGAGATCATCGAGGAGCATGTGGGAGCCAACATGGGTATCCAGATCCCGCTGTTGGTTATTGACCGGAGAGTCGTCTCGGTCATGTCTGCATGTCTCCCGAACCCGTAGGGTCTACACACTTAAGGTTCGGTGACGCTAGGGTTATAGAGATATTAGTATGCGGTAACCCGAAAGTTGTTCGGAGTCCCGGATGAGATCCCAGGCGTCACGAGGAGTTCCGGAATGGTTCGGAGGTAAAGATTTATATATGGGAAGTCTTATTTTGGTCGCCGGAAAAGTTTCGCACTTTATCGGTATTGTACCGGGAGTGCCGAAAGGGGTCCGGGGGTCCACCAAGGGGGTCCACCAGCCCCGGGGGGCCACATGGGCTGTAGTGGGTGCGCCTTGGCCTATATGGGCCAAGGGCACCAGCCCCAAGAGGCCCATGCGCCAAGAGATAAGGGAAAGGGAGAGTCCTAAGGGGGGAAGGCACCTCCGAGGTGCCTTGGGGAGGATGGACTCCTCCCTGGCCGCACCCTTCCTTGGAGGAAGGTCCAAGGCTGCGCCCCCCCTCTCCCTTGGCCCTATATATAGTGGGGGGAGGGAGGGCAGCAACATCTAAGCCCTGGCGCCTCCCTCTCCCTCCCGTGACACATCTCCCTCCTCCCGCAGCGCTTGGCGAAGCCCTGTTGGGATCCCGCTACTTCCACCACCACGCCGTCGTGCTGCTGGATCTCCATCAACCTCTCCTCCCCCTTGCTGGATCAAGAAGGAGGAGACGTCGCTGCTCCGTACGTGTGTTGAACGCGGAGGTGCCGTCCGTTCGGCGCTAGGATCATTGGTGATTTGGATCACGACGAGTACGACTCCATCAACCCCGTTCTCTTGAACGCTTCCGCTCGTGATCTACAAGGGTATGTAGATGCACTCCTTCCCTCTTGTTGCTAGTAAACTCCATAGATTGATCTTGGTGATGCGTAGAAAATTTTGAATTTCTGCTACGTTCCCCAACAGTGGCATCATGAGCTAGGTCTATGCGTAGTTTCTATGCACGAGTAGAACACAAAGTAGTTGTGGGCGTAGATGTTGCCAATTCTTCTTGCCGCTACTAGTCTTATCTTGTTTCGGCGGCATTGTGGGATGAAGCGGCCCGGACCGACCTTACACGTACGCTTACGTGAGACAGGTTCCACCGACTGACATGCACTAGTTGCATAAGGTGGCTAGCGGGTGTCTGTCTCTCCCACTTTAGTCGGAACGGATTCGATGAAAAGGGTCCTTATGAAGGGTAAATAGAAATTGGCATATCACGTTGTGGTTTTACGTAGGTAAGAAACGTTCTTGCTAGAAACCTATACAAGCCACGTAAAAATTTGCAACAACAATTAGAGGACGTCTAACTTGTTTTTGCAGCATGTGCTGTGTGATATGATATGGCCAGAAGATGTGATGAATGATATATGTGATGTATGAGATTGATCATATTCTTGTAATAGGGATCACGACTTGCATGTCGATGAGTATGACAACCGGCAGGAGCCATAGGAGTTGTCTTTATTTTTGTATGACCTGCGTGTCATTGAATAACGTCATGTAAATTACTTTACTTTATTACTAAGCGCGTTAGCCATAGAAGTAGAAGTAATCGTTGGCGTGACAACTTCATAAAGACACAATGATGGAGATCATGATGATGGAGATCATGGTGTCATGCCGGTGACGAAGATGATCATGGTGCCCCGAAGATGGAGATCAAAGGAGCAAAATGATATTGGCCATATCATGTCACTATTTGATTGCATGTGATGTTTATCATGTTATGCATATTATTTGCTTAGAACGACGGTAGCATAAATAAGATGATCCCTCACTAAAATTTCAAGGGAAGTGTTCCCCCTAACTGTGCACCGTTGCGAAGGTTCGTTGTTTCGAAGCACCACGTGATGATCGGGTGTGATAGATTCTAACGTTCGAATACAACGGGTGTTGACGAGCCTAGCATGTACAGACATGGCCTCGGAACACATGCGAAACACTTAGGTTGACTTGACGAGCCTAGCATGTATAGACATGGCCTCGGAACACAAGAGACCGAAAGGTCGAACATGAGTCGTATAGCAGATATGATCAACATGGAGATGTTCACCGATGATGACTAGTCCGTCTCACGTGATGATCGGACACGGCCTAGTTTGACTCGGATCATGTATCACTTGGATGACTAGAGGGATGTCTATCTGAGTGGGAGTTCATAATCAGATGAACTTCATTATCATGAACATAGTCAAAAAAGGTCTTTGCAAATTATGTCATAGCTTGCGCTTTAGTTCTACTGTTTAAGATATGTTCCTAGAGAAAATTTAGTTGAAAGTTGGTAGTAGCAATTATGCGGACTGGGTCCGTGAACTGAGGATTGTCCTCACTGCTGCACAGAAGGCTTATGTCCTTAATGCACCGCTCGGTGTGCTGAACCTCAGCGTCGTCTGTAGATGTTACGGAACATCTGACATACACGTTTTGATAACTACGTGATAGTTCAGTGCGTAATGCTAACGGTTTAGAATTGTGGCACCAGAGACGTTTTTGAAACGTCGCAGAACATGTGAGATGTTCCGAAGACTGAAATTGGGATTTCAGACTAGTGCCCACGTCAAGAGGTATGAGACCTCTGACAAGTTTCTTAAGCCTGCAAACTAAGGGAGAAAGGCTCAATCGTTGAGCATGTGCTCAGATTGTCTGAGTACTACAATCGCTTGAATCGAGTGGGAGTTAATCTTCCAGATGAGATAGTGATGGTTCTCCATAATCACTGCCACCAAGCTATTAGAGCTTCGTGATGAACTATAAATATCAAGGATAGATGATGATCCTTGAGCAACTCGCGATGTTTGACACCGCGAAAGTAGAAATCAAGAAGGAGCATCAATTGTTGATGGTTAGTAAAACCACTAGTTTCTAGAAGGGCAAGGGCAAAAGGGATACTTCATGAAACAGCAAATCATTTGCTGTTCTAGTGAAGAATCCCAAGGTTGAACCCAAACCCGAGACTAAGTGCTTCTGTAATGAGGGGAACGGTCACTGAAGCGGAACTACCCTAGATACTTGGTAGATGAGAAGGCAGGCAAGGTCGACAGAAGTATATTGGATATACGTTATATGAATGTGTACTTTACTAGTACTCCTAGCAGCACCAGGGTATTAGATACCGGTTCGGTTGCTAAGTGTTAGTAACTCGAAATAAAAGCTAACGGAGACTAGCTAAAGGTGAGATGACGATATGTGTTGGAAGTGTTTCCAAGGTTGATGTGATCAAGCATCGCATGCTCCCTCTACCATCGAGATTTAGTGCTTGCGTTGAGCATGATTGGATTATATTTGTCGCAATACGGTTATTCATTTAAGGAGAATAATGGTTACTCTGTTTATTTGAATAATACCTTCAATGGTCTTGCACCTAAAATGAATCTCGATCGTAGTGATACACATGTTCGTGCCAAAAGATATAAAATAGTAATGATAGTACCACATACTTGTGGCACTGCCATTTGAGTCATATTGGTATAGAACGCATGAAGAAGCTCCATGTGGATGGATCTTTGGACTCACTCGTTTTTGAAAAGATTGAGACATGCGAACCATGTCTATTGGTATATATGCATGAAGAAACTCCATGCAGATGGATCGTTTGGACTCACTTGATTTTGAATCACTTGAGACATGCAAATCGTACCACATGGGCAAGATGACTAAAAGTCCTCGTTTTCAGTAAGATGGAACAAGAGAGCAACTTGTTGGAAGTAATACATTTGATGTGTGCAGTCCAATGAGTGCTGAGGCACGCAGTGGATATCGATATGTTCTTACTTCACAAATGATTTGAGTAGATGCTGAGAATATTTACTTGATGCAACACAAGTCTGAATTATTGAAAGGTTCAAGTAATTTCAGAGTGAAGTTGAAGATCGTCGTGACAAGAGGATAAAATGTCTATGATATGATCATAGAGATATCTGAGTTACGAGTTTGGCACACAATTAAGACATTGTGGAAAGTGTTTCACAATTAATACCGCCTGGAACACCATAGTGTAATGGTGTGTCCGGACATCATAGCTGCACCCTATTGGATATGGTGCATACCATGATGTCTCTTATCAAATTACCACTATCGTTTATGGGTTAGGCATTAGAGACAACCGCATTCACTTTAAAAGGGGCACCACGCAATTCCGTTGAGACGACACCGTTTAGAGAAACCTAAGTTGTCGTTTCTTAAAAGTTTGGGGTTGCGATGCTTATGTGAAAAAGTTTCAGGCTGATAAGCTCGAACCCAAAGCGGATAAATGCATCTTCATAGAATACCCAAAACAGTTGAGTATACCTCCTATTTCAGATCTGGAAGCAAAAGTAATTGCTTCTAGAAACAGGTCCTTTCTCGAGGAAAAGTTTCTCTCGAAAGAATTGAGTGGGAGGATGGTGGAGACTTGATAAGGTTATTGAACCGTCACTTCAACTAGTGTGTAGCAGGGCACAGGAAGTTGTTCCTGTGGCACCTACACCAATTGAAGTGGAAGCTTATGATAGTGATCATGAAACTTCGGATCAAGTCACTACCAAACCTCGTCGGACGACGAGGATGCGTGCTACTTCAGAGTGGTACGTGATCCTGTCTTGAAAGCTATGTTGTTAGACAACAATGAACCTACGAGCTATGGAGAAGCGATGGTGGGCCCATATTCCGACAAATGGTTAGAAGCCATGAAATCCGAGATAAATGGATCTTTAAGAAGAAGACGGACATGGACGGTAATGTTACCGTCTATAAAGCTCGACTTGTGGCAAAGAGTATTTCCACAAGTTCAATGAGTTGACTACGATGAGATTTTCTCATCCGTAGCGATGCTTAAGTCCGTCGGAATCATGTTAGCATTAGCTGCATTTATGAAATCTGGCAGATGGATGTCAAAACAAGTTTCCTTACCTGTTATCGTAAGGAAAGGTTGTATGTGATACAATAAGAAAGGTTTTGTCGATCCTAAGGATGCTAAAAGGTATGCTAGCTCCAGCGATCCTTCCATGGACTAGAACAAGCATCTCGGAGTCAGAATATACGCTTTGATGGAGTGATCAAAGATTTTGGGTTTATACCAATTTTATGAGAAACTTGTATTTCCAATAAAGTGAGTGGGAGCGCTACAACATTTCTGATAAGTATATGTGAATGACATATTGTTGATCCGAAATGATGTAAAATTTCTGGAAAGCATAAAGGGTTGTTTGAAAGGAGTTTTTCAAAGGAAGACCTGGATAAAGCTGCTTACATATTGGGCATCAAGATCTATAGAGATAGATCAAGACGCCTGATGATACTTTCAAAGAACGCACACCTTGACATGATTTTGAAAGAGTTCAAAATAGATCAGCAAAGAAGGAGTTCTTGGCTGTGTTACAAGGTGTGAGTATTGAGTAAGACTCAAGACCTGACCACAGCAGAAGAGAGAGATAGGACGAAGGTCGTCCCCTATGCTTTAGACGTAGGCTCTACAGTATGCTATGCTGTGTACCGCACATGAAGTGTGACTTGCCATGAGTTGGTCAAGGGGTACAATAGTGATCCGGGAATGGATCACATGACAGCGGTCGAACTTATCCTTAGTATCTAGTGGACTAAGGAATTTTCTCGATTATGGAGGTGAAAAGGAGTTCGTCGTAAGGAGTTACGTCGATGCGAACTTTGACACTAATCCGGATGACTCTGAGTAGTAAACCGGATTCGTATAGTAGAGCAATTATTTGAAATGGCTCCAAGTAGCGCGTGGTAGCATCCACAAGATGACATAGATATTCGTAAAGCACACACGGATCTGAAAGGTTCAGACCCATTGACTAAATAACCTCTCTCACAAGCATAACATGATCAAACCAGAACTCATTGAGTGTTAATCACATAGAGATGTGAACTAGATTGTTGACTCTAGTAAACTCTTTGGATGTTGGTCACATGGTGATGTGACCTATGAGTGTTAATCACATGGTGATGTGGACTAGATTATTGACTCTAGTGCAAGTGGGAGACTGTTGGAAATATGCCCTAGAGGCAATAATAAATAGGTTATTATTATATTTCCTTGTTCATGATAATCGTTTATTATCCATGCTAGAATTGTATTGATAGGAAACTCAGATACATGTGTGGATACATAGACAACACCATGTCCCTAGTAAGCCTCTAGTTGACTAGCTCGTTGATCAATAGATGGTTACGGTTTCCTGACCATGGACATTGGATGTCGTTGATAACGGGATCACATCATTAGGAGAATGATGTGATGGACAAGACCCAATCCTAAGCCTAGCACAAGATCGTGTAGTTCGTTTGCTAAGAGGTTTTCTAATGTCAAGTATCATTTCCTTAGACCATGAGATTGTGCAACTCCCGGATACCGTAGGAATGCTTTGGGTGTACCAAACGTCACAACGTAACTGGGTGGCTATAAAGGTGCACTACAGGTATCTCCGAAAGTGTCTGTTGGGTTGGCACGAATCGAGACTGGGATTTGTCACTCCGTGTAAACGCAGAGGTATCTCTGGGCCCACTCGGTAGGACATCATCATAATGTGCACAATGTGACCAAGGAGTTGATCACGGGATGATGTGAGTTACGAAACAAGTAAAGAGACTTGCCGGTAACGAGATTGAACAAGGTATCGGGATACCGACGATCGAATCCCGGGCAAGTACCATACCGATTGACAAAGGGAATTGGATACGGGATTGATTGAATCCTAGACATTGTGGTTCATCCGATGAGATCATCGAGGAGCATGTGGGAGCCAACATGGGTATCCAGATCCCGCTGTTGGTTATTGACCGGAGAGTCGTCTCGGTCATGTCTGCATGTCTCCCGAACCCGTAGGGTCTACACACTTAAGGTTTGGTGACGCTAGGGTTATAGAGATATTAGTATGCGGTAACCCGAAAGTTGTTCGGAGTCCCGGATAAGATCCCGGACGTCACGAGGAGTTCCGGAATGGTCCGGAGGTAAAGATTTATATATGGGAAGTCTTATTTTGGTCGCCGGAAAAGTTTCGCACTTTATCGGTATTGTACCGGGAGTGCCGAAAGGGGTCCGGGGGTCCACCAGCCCCGGGGGGCCACATGGGCTGTAGGGGGTGCGCCTTGGCCTATATGGGCCAAGGGCACCAGCCCCAAGAGGCCCATGCGCCAAGAGATAAGGGAAAGGGAGAGTCCTAAGGGGGGAAGGCACCTCCGAGGTGCCTTGGGGAGGATGGACTCCTCCCTGGCCGCACCCTTCCTTGGAGGAAGGGCCAAGGCTGCGCCCCCCTCTCCCTTGGCCCTATATATAGTGGGGGGGGAGGGAGGGCAGCAACATCTAAGCCCTGGCGCCTCCCTCTCCCTCCCGTGACACATCTCCCTCCTCCCGCAGCGCTTGGCGAAGCCCTGTTGGGATCCCGCTACTTCCACCACCACGCCGTCGTGCTGCTGGATCTCCATCAACCTCTCCTCCCCCCTTGCTGGATCAAGAAGGAGGAGACGTCGCTGCTCCGTACGTGTGTTGAACGCGGAGGTGCCGTCCGTTCGGCGCTAGGATCATCGGTGATTTGGATCACGACGAGTACGACTCCATCAACCCCGTTCTCTTGAACGCTTCCGCTCGTGATCTACAAGGGTATGTAGATGCACTCCTTCCCTCTCGTTGCTAGTAAACTCCATAGATTGATCTTGGTGATGCGTAGAAAATTTTGAATTTCTGCTACGTTCCCCAACATGTTCATATTCACATAGAAGTTACATTGTCATAGATCCTTTAACATGTGGTGCTTGCCCCTATCTTTGCTAGCCAAAAATTCCGCACTAAGTAAAGATACTACTTGTGCATCCAAAAACCCTTAAACCCTAATCTTATTTTGAGAGTCCACCATACCTACCTATGGATTGAGTAAGATCCTTCAAGTAAGTTGTCATCAGTGCAATAAGGCAATAAAAATTGCTTGTAAAAGTGTTAGATCATTTAGTGTAAGAGAAATTTGAGTGTTGTACAAACTTGTGATGGCAAAGAATAAAAGCGACAGACTGCATAATAAAGGTTGCTATCATAAGGGGCAATAAAACGTGATGTTCTTTTGCATTAAGAGATTGAGCATAAAAACAAAAAGCGCATGGCAACCTCTGCTTCCCTCTGCGAAGGGCCTATCTTTTACTTATATGTATTTACTTTTATGCAAGAGTCAAAGTAATTCTATTTATTCCTTTTTGTTTTCTCTTTTGGCAAGCATCATGTGGTGAGGAAATATCTAGGCACATATATCCAGTTGGATATGGGTGGCATGAGTTATTATTGTTGACATCACCCTTGACGTGAATACATTGGGAGGCGAAACTATAAGCCCCTATCTTTCTATGTGTCCGGTTGAAACTTTTTGCTCATGTGTATACGGTGAGTGTTAGCAATCATAGAAGAATATATGATGGTTGAGTATGTGGACTTGCCTAAAGGCTCCGATACGTGACCCTTCCTGAAAATATGATGAATTGTAGTTGCAAAGTTGACTGAGAACATAGTTTGTTAGTTTTCAATAGAGTTTATGCTTTATACTTCGATGTTGTGATGAATTGTTACTTATTCATGAGAAGTCTATGATAAAGGTTTTATGTTAAAGTTTGTTGTTGTTATAATAACTTATATGATGCTTCTATGTCCGTATTTTGTTTTTATCGACACCTCTCTCTCTAAGCATATGGACATGTTTTTCGATTTTGGTTTTCGCTTGAGGACAAACGAGGTCTAAGCTTGGGAGAGTTGATACGTCCATTTTGCATCATGTTTACCTACTGTTTTTATATTGTTTTTATGTATAATAATGCTTTTTGCAGTATTTCTAATGCCTTTTCTCTCATAATATGCAAGGTACACACAAAGAGGGAGAATATCGGCAGCGGGAATTCTTACGGGAAATTTTGATGGAATATATAAGAAATATTGGAGCCAATAAGTACCAGAGGGGGCCATCTAGTGGGCATAACCCACCTGGGCGCGCCAGGAGGCCCAGGCGCACCCTGGTGGGTTGTGCCCTCCTCGGCCCACCTTTGGTGCCCCTATTCTGGTATATAAGTCATTTTTACCTAGAAAAAAAATAAGGGGAGAACTTTCAGGACGAAGCGCCGCCGTCTCGAGGCGGAACTTGGGCAGGAGCACTTTTGCCCTTCGGCGGAGCGATTCCATCGAGGGAACTTCCCTCCCGGATGGGGAAATCATCGTCATCATCATCACTAACAACTCTCCCATCTTGGGGAGGGCAATCTCCATCAACATCTTCAACAGCACCATGTCCTCTCAAACCCTAGTTCATCTCTTGTGTACAATCTTTGTACTATAGATTTGTACTTGTGGTTGACTAGTAGTGTTGATTACATCTTGTAGTTGATTACTATATGGTTTATTTCATGGAAGATTATATGTTCAGATCCATTATGCTATTTAATACCCCTCTGATCTTGAGCATGATTATCATTTGTGAGTTGTTACTTTTGTTCTTGAGGTCACGGGAGAAATCTTGTTGCAAGTAATCATGTGAATTTTATGTGTTCGATATTTTGATGGTATGTATGTTGTGATTCCCTTAGTGGTGTCATGTGAACGTCGATTACATGACACTTCACCATATTTGGGCCTAAGGGAATGCCTTGTGGAGTAGTTATTAGATGATGGGTTGCGACAGTGACAGAAGCTTAAACCCTAGTTTATGAGTTATTCCGTGAGGGACTGATTTGGATCCAAAAGTTTAATGCTATGGTTAGAATTTATTCTTAATACTTCTCTCGTAGTTGCGGATGCTTGCAAGAGGCACTGGTGTGCGTCGGTCCTAAACAAATGGTTTTTTACCCCTTTCCGCGACGGCCTTCGGAACCGTCGCCAAGTGAGTGTGTGCGATAGGGGGTCCTTCCCACACGACCCAGAAACCGTCGGGGATATGGAACAGTGATCCAGAGGCCTTCCAAAATGTAATCATGTGTGATGCAACACACACTAAATTCTTTCGCACGTGTGGTATCAGTGATTAAGCATTTCTAATGACGCGGTGAAACCATACGGTCTGTCGTAATGAACCGTTTGGGAAACAATATGTAAGGCACACGGGCCAACATATGAACTGTGTGTGATTTGTGCCCTATCGCACACGAGTTTTCTGCGTAACCCGTCTGCCATGCTAGACTCCATCGCACACATTTTCCAACAATTACCGTCTGCGATAATGTTCTATCACAAATAGTTCAGGAGCCCCTTCGCACACATACAAGTGCTGCAGACCGTTTGTGATTTGTTAGGTATCACCGACGGTTGCCGCAAGAGTGACGTGTGCTTTTCGTTTGGGATCCCACACGTTTCCTGAAAAAAATACGACTGAGATTGTATTTTGCATTGGGCACGGTTTACTCCCAGTTCTCGTGTGCGATAACGCGACATCACAAACGGTTCCGGAGAACCTACGCACACGTAGTAGCGCTGCGGATCATTTGCGATCTGCTGTGTATCACAGACGGTTCCAATATGATTGACGTATGCTTTCTGATGTGGATCGCACACACTCATTTAGTTGAACCGTGTGCGGAGCAATTGCCAGGTTAAAAAAATATCCCATTTTGAATCGGCACGCAAAAAGAAAATTCGCCACAATATTCAATTGAACAAATAAAAAAATATCCCATTTTGAATTGGCACGCAAAAAGCAAATTCGCCACAATATTCAATTGAACAAATAGTGTCCACAGGAAGAACATTCATCAGATTTCGCAACAATTGCAATTGAACATATGGTAGCTAAATTCCAATGATTTGTCCACACATATATGCATTACATAATTAATCATAGTGTACGAAATACGAAGACCTCATCAGATGGAAAATAATGGATCCATGCATTATATGTTTAGCGGCTAACTCTTACTCAATGTTTCAGGAGAACCCATGCTGAAATCTTCATCATCACCAGTGGGGTTGATGTAGTGATCCAGGAAGAAGTCGCTGATAAATCTCCGAACCATCAGCAATTCACCAGCCGGGAGCGGTTCAGGGGTCCTCAGTTTTAAGATGAGCTGCAGTATTTTTAAGATCAGAATGTGCCATATGAGTGGAGTAGAAGATATTAATTAAGATATACTTACTGTACTAATTCGCGAGGATCGTCACAACTATCAGCAGATCTGCAGATGGAGATCATGTGTCTGCAAACATAGTATCCACAAAGGTTGGTCCCTGCTTCTTGCTGAGGACACTGAAATTTTTTGTACAAAATTAGTCATGTATTTGTCCTGTTAGGAACAACCTAACCGGTGTTAGATGTACTATTTTTTCTTTGGACAAAATAGAAAGAGGTTTATTTAGAAGCTTGAACATTTGACTAGCGTAAGGAAAGGTATTTGCAGACTGTTGGATAAATTTTCCGAAAATAATGGATTTCGATGTCTTACCGGAGAAACGATCTCGTGCTGCAGAGGTAGTTTCCTCTTGAACAGGTTCCCTATTTTTGTTTCCCACAATGCGAGCACACAGCAAATGATGATGAATTTTGACAACATCAATTATTGAACCAGATATGAATGCAAATTAATTTCAACATCATAGAATTCAATACCTATCCAAGAATTGCTGAAGATGCATCAGATCCTGAGCGTTTGTTGACTCTCTGAGAGAATCGATGTAGTAAACGGTGTTCTTGTTTGGAACAATTAATACCAATATCCGGTGATTGCTACATATTAAGAAAGCCATGAACTTACGAATGATGTCAAAATCTGGAAGACAATCAGTGTATGCGTGGTTGTTTACTTGACTTACCCTTCATGATATGGCCAGAGAAATGATTCTGCATGGGACGTGTATTCGAAGATACGGACGACCGTGTTAACGGCCCAGTCCCGTCGGTCCTTTTCATGTAATGCTGTGCCATTTGCTAATGCAGGATCTATGAAATACACACTCTCACTTTGTCTTCTATGCGCGTTCAATCCCTGAGAGGAATAAAATGCAGTTAGCTGTTTGTCATTTACAGCCTTGTATGGAGAAGTTGATCAGAGTTTGTTAAGTACTTACAAAATCACACATCTAACAAGAGTGGCATCGAGCACGTTGAAGTTGAAGAAGAGACGTAAGTCCTCGAAACTCACAATGACGGAACCATCATCGTGTCGGAAATGATCTCTGTTGTAGTGGACTAGCAAATGGTGAGGACCTTCTGACATTTGATCCATGCAATATTCATGTAACTCGTGGCAACTGGAGCTGCACTCGTCAAAGTATTCGCCAACAAGAAATGGCTGACCATGGACGTAATTGCGTGCTTCAAGTACGTCTGCTTTTCTTTTAGCAAGCAACAATTCTACTTGTTCATCATCCATGGCGTCAGAAATAATATTACTCCCCGATTCGAACAAGCTGCTGTTAATTTGGTTCTGGGCGATGAGTGCTTTAAGTAAGAGGCACTCGTTCTCTTTCCTCTTCACTTTCCCGCTGCGCTTCCTCGTGGTTGTGGGTGTAGCCTTTTTGGCCACTTCCTTCTTGGTACTTGAAGCATTTCTGGCAGAACGTCTGGTTGCCTGCACGGTAGACTGCCGAGCAGACGGTGAAGCTTGGACGGAATTCTTAGCAGACTGTTTATCTATGCCGGACCGCTGAGCTGACGGTGCTGCAGTGACGGACTGCTGGGCTGTAGGAGCAAAGGCATCGGACTGCTGACCATGCGTTGAAGCTATGTTGGGTTTCTGCGCAGGTGGTGCCAACTTGTCGGTGTGCTGAGGAGGCCATGCCAACGCGTTGGTTTGCTGAGCAGGAAGTGCTGACGCATTGGTATGCTGATCACATGCCTGTGGACCGACGGACTAATGAGCAGTCGGTTCTAGACCTACAGACTGCTTAGCAGGCGGTTCCGAAGCATCAGACTGCTTAGCAGTCTGTTCCACCAGGTTGGTCTGCTGAGCATGTGCTGCAGCTGGGTCTCCTCCCGCTGCTTCAGCGGCTGGCAACTGAACCGGTGGTGCGTCATCAGCAGTTGTAGGCCTTGCCACTGGCTGCTTTGGGGCAGAGGATGACATGGTCTGCACGCCACAAAGTCGGTCCGGCTGATGACAGGTTGATGCATCAGCCCGCGCGAGCTGCTCTAGCAAGGAGAGCGTCACCGGTTGAGGGGCGACAGTGGTTGCTCTTGGCGGGGCTTCAGGAATCTCATCGATGAACTCTATTTCCTTTCGTGGCTACTGGATGTGATGTAACAGTGTTTCTCCCAAGGTCCTTTGCTCATCGAAGTCTCCTAGGACATTCTTCAGGGCAAATTCATTTAATCCAGGCTTTACTTCAGTCACGTAGCACTTCACACAACCCGGCTTCAATGGTACATTGTCCAAGAAGAGGCCATCTTCCAAGAAGGGTAGGCAAACCCAGGCTGTTGCACATTTTAATGTACCTTCATAATGTGTAAGCACGCCCTTCAGTCTGTCTTTCATTCTAGATAGATCAGATATAGCATCATCACGAGCAGTCGCAGTCTCAGTGTCGCTGGGGTCAGCTGATGCACATCTACTCTTGTGCAGTGTTGTGGCACAATAAGCAGCATCATCCATGCCCGCCTCCCCTCCCATCTGCTGGCTATCTGTCAGTGTTAGAGTCTTCTACATCATCATCATTGACTCCTCAACATCCTTTCGAACAGCCGGATAAATCTCCTTCTTCAACTTTTCAAACAATGCATTCTGCTTCATTTCACTCCTTGCTTTTTTCATGCTGAGCCTCTCTTCTTTGCTGAGTGTGAAAGCCCTCTTGTGCGGGACATTAACGCCTATACCCCTTGCACGGCCAGGGGGATCTTTTGTGTCCAGAGCAATGGACAGAATGTCACATGGCCCTGAGTTCCTATAGAACCTTCCAGGGATCTTGGAAGCCTCTACCATCACTTCATACAGTTTGGCGTCACGTGCGTGTTCAAAGTAATAAGTTCTGTCATCATGCCTCTTTGCACGTGCCCGCAAGTAGTCTCTGGCGCGTTCGCCCTTGATTTCACTAAAGGTCGGACTCCCACCTGCCGCTACTGCTTCTCTGTCCTCCTGTTCCCATATCAGTTTCATGCCGTAGTATCCTGCCACACCCATATGGTGGGGGTGTATGTTCTTCTTCTAAAGTTCCGATTGCTTGAAACTCTCTGCAGCAAACTCTGGAGTTACCCTGACCCTTTTGAATTCTGCCCAATCTGCCTTTGTAATCTGGGGGTATGCGGGGATTGGGTCCTTGCCTTCACTCAAGTACTTCTTGTACATCACGTGCTTCCAGTTTCTCCAAGCATCCCTAGCCTTCTTCAGTGCAGCGTGTTCCACCTGCATTCTCCACTGCTCTGGAACGTTGAAGTGATCCATGATCTCCCGGACTATCCTTCGCCGTGTTTCTGTGTCAGCCTTCCGAAACCCTGGCAGATTAATGTTGAGCCTTGCCCTGCCAACAAATCCACACACACTCCTGAACCTCATGCGTGCTTTATCTGGTTTAGTTGGAGCCTAGGACTTTAAATCAATCTCGGTTACTTCATATACACCTTTAGGCTGGTGTGTGGCCTTCCTTGGAGCGTTCCTCCATGTCCTGACCGAAAGGGTAATTGTTGCAGCTCTATCCCGTGCAAGACTACTTGATCCCTCACAATCTGCTGAAGACCTAGGGTTGTCCGAATCAGATGAAGATACATGGCCTGAATGAGTGTTGTCGCTGCTACTCGGCATCTACAGAGAACACATGCGAAACTCAGGAAAGGAGGATAAGCATAAAACTAACAACTTGGTATCAAGCTTTCTAAACATGACATGCAATAATTTAGAAAATGTACGGCTAATTTGTTAAGTTTGTGTGACCCGGGCGCCCGCGATATGTAAATAGGCAGTAACTTATTGGAACAAATACAACTTATATGTAGTTAAGGAAGGTAGATAATGAACATATATACGCTCTCCGTTATTTTATAGCCAATTTGGGAACATACGGAACGAAATTGGAAGAGGGATTGCGAGGAAATATGCCTCACCGTGATGGAGAGCAGTAACTAACATGCTTCTTAATGCAAACCCGGCCGGACCACAAGATAGGCGAGGGTTACTGCATCGATATGCTCGAGGGTGGCTGGCGAGCAAACGAAGACGGCGAGGCGCGGGCCGCCGTGTGTTGGGAACGGCAGTGGAGGTAGGCTTGACGCCAAAGAGCGGGCACACGGCCGGGATGAGCACGGCGGCGCCGGAGAGGGTTCTGCCATGGATCTGGGAGAGGGGGAGCTGGCGAAGGAGATTGGGTGGACTAGTTGAGTGAAACGCAGGCGGACGATGGGGGGGTGTTGGCGGCCTAGGTGAAAAGGGTGAAAATATCCCCGGTCGTCACGCGCGCGGAATGGCCTATGCAAACGGTTGCCTCTAAGCGCTCGTGTGCACAAACAGAATAATTTCATTTGAAATGAAGACGTACTAATTTTGAAATGAAGACGTGAGTTCATCGTTTTTCTCATCTAAATTTTTCGCACGTAAACCAATCACAATTTTACCACGGGTTTGATTTGCTGGCGCATTTTAGGTCTCGTGTGCAATATGTAAGACATTTTTTGACATTTACCGTGCATGTTTGCATATAAATCAATTCCTAGCCAGACTGCATTTCCTGTGGAAAGGGATGAGGATTGCCGTTTGATCTGGGAGCATCCAACGATGCAGACGTACGATCTGTGGGGTTTGGGTTCTGGCCAATCAGAACGCACGACTCAGATCGCACGCGCAGCAAGGGGGGGCATCGGCCACGGTTTGGTAGGCACACGGCTTTCGTGTGTGAACTGCTATTTGAAAACATTTTTTTGGAGGAGCTATTTGAAAACATGTACATGTGTTGTGGAAAGGGATGAGGATCGTCGTTCGATCAAGGAGAATCCAACGGTGCAGACGTACGATCCGTGGGGTTTGGGTTCTGGCCAATCAGAAGGCACGACTCAGATCGCGCGCGTGGCAGAGGGGTGGGGGGTGCATCGGCCATGGTTTAGTGGACACACAGCTTTCGTGAGTGAACCGTGTGCTCTTTGAAAACATTTACATTACCTAACATCTTATTTTTATTCGAATGAAAACATGAGTTCATTGTTTCGCCTCCAATTTTTTCCACGGTAAGAAATCATGAGTATAGTGGAGAGTGTCATATACTAGTATCATGAATATACAGTACATATGATACTACCTTTAATTAATTATAGCGCATAGCTAGTATAATATATAGAGTATAGTATATCATATATATATATATATCATATTTATGCCATGCATGACACAAATTAGCATCGCATTTTACATGATACGGTATCTACCTACTATATGTTACTCTAACCCTCTTTATATATATTTAATTCTTTGCCACATCAGCATATATACTTGCTATTTCCGATTGCATGACATCGTCGGCTATGATACCACCACTATGGCCAGCCTTATATAGGGAGTATTGATACGTCTCCGTCGTATCTACTTTTCCAAACACTTTTGCCGTTGTTTTGGACTCTAACTTGCATGATTTGAATGGAACTAACCAGGACTGACGCAGTTTTCAGCAGACTTTCCATGGTGTTATTTATCTGCAGAAACAAAAGTTTTCGGAATGACCTGAAACTCCACGGAACTTATTTTTGGAAAATATTAAAAATATTGGGCGAAAGAATCAAGGCCAGGGGGCCCACCACCTATCCACGAGGGTGGGGGGCGCGCCCCTGCCTCATGGGCCCCCTGGAGCTCCACCGACCTCAACTCCAACTCCATATATTTGTGTTCGGGCAGAAAAAAAATCAGAGAGAAGGATTCATCGCGTTTTACGATACGGAGCCGCCACCAAGCCCTAAAACCTCTCGGGAGGGCTGATCTGGAGTCCGTTCGGGGCTCCGGAGACGGGAATCCATCACCGTCGTCATCATCAACCATCCTCCATCACCAATTTCATGATGCTCACTGCCTTGTGTGAGTAATTCCATCGTAGGCTTGCTGGACGGTGATGGGTTGGATGAGATTTATCATGTAATTGAGTTAGTTTTATTAGGGTTTGATCCCTAGTATCCACTATGTTCTGAGATTGATGTTGCAATGACTTTGCTATGCCTAATGCTTGTCACTAGGGCCCAAGTGCCATGATTTCAGATCTGAACCTATTATGTTTTCATGAATATATGTGAGTTCTTGATCCTATCTTGCAAGTCTATAGTCACCTACTATGTGTTATGATCCGGCAACCCCGAAGTGACAATAATCGGGACCACTCCCGGTGATGACCATAGTTTGAGGAGTTCATGTATTCACTATGTGCTAATGCTTTGGTCTGGTACTCTATTAAAAGGAGGCCTTAATATCCCTTAGTTTCCGTTAGGACCCCGCTGCCACGGGAGGGTAGGACAAAAGATGTCATGCAAGTTCTTTTTCATAAGCACGTATGACTATATTCGGAATACATGCCTACATTACATTGATGAATTGGAGCTAGTTCTGTGTCACCCTATGTTATGATTGTTACATGATGAACCGCATCCGGCATAATTCTCCATCACCGATCCAATGCCTACGAGCTTTTCACATATTGTTCTTCGCTTATTTACTTTTCCGTTGCTACTGTTACAATCACTACAAAACCCAAAAATATTACTTTTGCTATCGTTACCGTTACTTCCATATTACTTTGCTACTAAATACTTTGCTGTAGATACTAAGTTATCCAGGTGTGATTATATTGACAACTCAACTGCTAATACTTGAGAATATTCTTTGGCTCCCCTTGTGTCGAATCAATAAATTTGGGTTGAATACTCTACCCTCGAAAACTGTTGCGATCCCCTATACTTGTGGGTTATCAAGACTATTTTCTGGCGCCGTTGCCGGCGAGCATAGCTCTATTCTTTGAGTCACTTAGGATTTATATCTGCTGGTCACTATGAAGACCTTGAAAGATGAGAAAACAAAAAATTATCTGTAACATCCCAAATTTTCAGATTCGGAATGTTAATAGGATCATTATTTTTCATCATGATTTCTATGCATTTTTTTTATTTTCTGAATATTTAAAGTGTTTTCCAACTCAAGGCAATATATTTGGGGTGGAGATAATATGACTTCTCCCCTATTAATTATATTTGGAAAATACTAAGAATATATTCTGGTGTCTACCTAAATTATTTTGCCTTTATAGAAACTCAAATTTATTTTATAGTTGTTATTATATTGCTCTTTATGAGCTTTTGTTGTATAAAATATTTTTCCAAAATTTTATTTGTGTTGTAAAAATGTTCACTGTTTTATATAGTGGTAATAATGTTTTTAATGTGTGTTTGTATTAAGTTTGGAATGCATTAGGTATTTTCTATTTTAGACATATTTATTTGTTGTGCGGTATAAATATTTTAGATAGTTTTTATTGTTTACTGGCCGGCAGCCCAGCACTGTGCGCGACCAGCGGCCCAGCTATTCCTTCGCCCGCGCGCGCCATGTAGTCAAGCAGCTGGCAGGCCGGCCCATTTCGGCGAAGCAGTCAGCCCGGACCGCAGCGCACTTCTTCTATTGTTTTTTTTCTCTTCCTCCTCTCTGCCGCTGACGAAAGGGGCCCAGCCGTCATCTTTTTCCTCTGCCGTGTTCTTCCTGGAGGCTCATCCCGATCAAATCCGTTGATGATACACTCAAATCTGTAGTCCCGTCTCCAAGTTGACCCATATATATAGATGCCCGTGTGCTCCTCATCCGATTTTTGGAAAAATCAAAAGATCGTGTGCCCTATACCTCCATCCCGATCTCGCTGGACTTGCGCCGCCGACAGAAGCTTTCACGGTGAATTTCGTCGCCACCGCGGGTTCCCAGTACCTCCTGTTTTCCCCTGTCGTGTTCCCCTTCCCTCGCTCTATCTCCCTCATATATTTTTTTCTCAAGGGAGCACCGAACCGAGCGCTACAACCTCGACCAGAAGCAGAGCACCGCCGCCTTCGCTCCAGTAGTCCATCGACGCCACCAGAGGGCGTGATCCTCCCCGACGAGGCTCCCTTTGTCTTCACAGGAGAGTTCTGCGACCGCCCGTCCCTTCCTCCACCGCCGGAGACGCGCGGAAGCCATCGCCGTCTTTCCCCCTGGTCGCTCGCGCCGTCGTCTTCTTCAGGTCCGGCGCGCAGCTCCTCTGTTCTCCGGTGAGTCACCCCCATCCGTCCGATCTTCGTTAAACGGTGGAGATTATATCATCTTTTTTTTGAACCGTTTTTCTTTATGTTGCGACCGTCCGCTCTTTAGCCCTCGCAGCGAACAGCCACAACTAATCCTATCACGCCACGTGGCACATCCACAGCAGCCGCAGCAGTTCTTCCAGAAATTTGTTTTAGCATAATTTATTTTGGGCAGATTTCATACCAAAATTTCATCTAAGTATATCTTTTAGTTTCTAACTCCAATTTAGATGATTCTTTTTCCCGTGTACTCATATTGACCAGGAGCATCAAGTAGAACCAAAGTTTCAAACTTTTGCAATGTTCAAATTTGAATTTGTTTAAATTTGAATTTAATCTTCCGGAGGCCATATCTTTTAAACCGTAGATCCAAATTAGTTGATTCTTTTTGCATTTTGATCGTACTAGCATGTAGATAATAGATACCTAATGTTATGTTCTGTTATTTAAGTTTTAATTTGAATTCCTTTTGTTGTTGACTTTAATGTGGTGTTATGTGAGTATGGTTTATTTACCGGTGCCTTCGTTAATCGTATAGATTGTCCAGAGTGTGAAGCGGACCAGAATTAAGCGTTAGAGTACTTCAACACCGTTCAAGGCAAGTTACACTTTTGATTATGCTCATCCTATATGTCTGTTGTGCACTGTTATGATATGTTATATGCTTGGTATGACTCTTATATTGCTTGTCGCCATGTGCGTGTCATGTTTGCATTGTTTAATTGTATGCTTGGATTTGCTATGGTAGACGTGGGTATGTGTCGAGTGGTGCATGGAAGTGGTGAGTCTTTATAGCTGTAGGCTCGGGACTTTTTCTCAGGTGAATGCGTCAATGGCTGAGCGCTCTATTGTCCCTAGAGAATGCGCCATGACTGAGCGCACTTGGGTTGTCGGGGCTTTTTCTCACGTGAATGCGTCACTGGCTGAGCGCTCTATTGTCCCTAGAGAATGCGCCAGGACTGAGCCCACTTGAGACATCTTGAAGATCTTTATCATCTGTGTTGTTTGCACCTTGCCTATGTCGTGGAGGTAGGTGAAGGTAGTTTTACGCGAAACCAACTTGAGTGTTTTGTTTGTCATACTTTGCAGGTAGATGTAGGTTTGCTTTATCATTATGTGTAATTTGCCAATACATTCAATGTATTGACCCTTTGTGGCTGCAACTTATCATGTTGCAGGATTTTCAGATGATCAGTGAGATAGAGTAGGGTCGGGAGTCTTCACTCAGCATTTTCGCCAGTGGGCATTGATGGGATTCATCGTTTATTATGCTATCTTTCCGCTGTTATTATTGAATAAAGCTAGCTATGTGCTACTCAGTTTGTAATACCTTATGAATTTTGGATCATACGTTATAGTAAATGATGCACTTGTTATTTGATATTCATATGTACTGTGTGCGCTAGCGAGTCGATCCAAGGACTAGCACTGTAAGCACAGAGACATCGAATCTTATCAGGTTCGGGTCATTACAGATGGTATCAGAGCAGTGTGTTGACTGTAGGTCGTGACCCTAGAAAATGGATTAGAGAAGCCATAGGAGTGAAAAACTTGCTTTGCAACTTTCTATCTACTTGTTAGTCCTCACTCTCATACTCATACCTTCTCTTTTCAAAAATAGATGACCCCTGGGATTATATTAGTGTCATTTAAGCAGTTTTAGTTGACAGACCACTATTACTAAGTTGTGTTCGATAAACAATTTTGCGGTAGAATGATGAGATCATATCTCTTGTGGATATGACCTTACCTGTAGGTTTTACTTGTGTGGTGTGACTTGTGTGAATTTAGTGTTTGTTTTTTTGTTGGAGTTTTTGTTGCTAGCATGAGCATATGGGTGTTTTCCCCCTAGGTCTTTATTCTGTCTATATCCTAATATATGCTGCAGCCTAGTGATGAGTTCAAGTTTAACCACATGCACCATGATCTGACAAGAAGCAAGCACAATCTTGCTGAAGGAAGAAACCTGGAGGAAGCTACAATTCATCGTCATATGTTTTACAGTAGTTGACGAAAACCTGATAGTTGATAGGAACGATAGTTGTTTTGTTTGGCATGTAGAATGAATGGATTAATCCGAACCTAGTTCGTGAACAAGAGAAATTTCTGCAATGCTTGTGAAGATGCCCGAGTGTTAGAATGCGAGATTTTCTAAACCATATACAAGATAATGATTTGGGTGCGGAATGGATTGATCACCATGCCGACTTACTCTTATTATTCGCTTTTGCTATGTGGGATGGTTAATCTAGAGTGACTTACCTATAGTAGAGAGACGGCGTTTTTAAGCCTAAACCTTAGAATGGTATGACGTTTGACCCTTGTAGAAGGTAGTTGATGCCAATAGTAGGTTTTAACGGCGAGGATGAACCAAGACCTTTTATGCAGGAACCCCGAAGGATTATGCTTGATGACCACCATGAGAGAATCGATTTTTTTTAGTATTGGTAACCATGAAGGTCCAGCAATTGGAAGACCACTCTTTTGATAGAGGATCCAAAATTTCAAAGGAGTGCAGTGCTTATACCTGAAGAACATCATCGACGGAATAAGATCTTTGAAGACCGGTGACTCTTATTCTAAGGGTGGTAGTACTCCACACTCTCGGATGAACAATGGATATTCAAGGAGACCCCAACCCTAGTCTTTTCTTTCTAGCCTCTTCGAATCTCGGGGGCGAGATTCATTTTAAGGGTGGTAGATTTGTAACATCCCAAATTTTCAGATTCGGAATGTTAATAGGATCATTATTTTTCATCATGATTTCTATGCATTTTTTTATTTTCTGAATATTTAAAGTGTTTTCCAACTCAAGGCAATATATTTGGAGTGGAGATAGTATGACTTCTCCCCTATTAATTATATTTGGAAAACACTAAGAATATATTCTGGTGTCTACCTAAATTATTTTGCCTTTATAGAAACTCAAATTTATTTTATAGTTGTTATTATATTGCTCTTTAAGAGCTTTTGTTGTATAAAATATTTTTCCAAAATTTTATTTGTGTTGTAAAAATTTTCACTGTTTTATATAGTGGTAAGAATGTTTTTACTGTATGTTTGTATTAATTTTGGAATGCATTAGGTATTTTCTATTTCAGACATATTTATTTGTTGTGCGGTATAAATATTTTAGACAGTGTTTATTGTTTACTGGGCGGCAGCCCAGCACTGTGCGCGACCAGCGGCCCAGCTATCCCTTCGCCCGCGCGCGCCATGCAGTCAAGCAGCTAGCAGGCCGGCCCATTTCGGCGAAGCAGTCAGCCCAGACCGCAGCGCACTTCTTCTATTGTTTTTTTTTCTCTTCCTCCTCTCTGCCGCTGACGAAAGGGGCCCAGCCGTCATCTTTTTCCTCTGCCGTGTTCTTCCTGGAGGCTCATCCCGATCAAATCCGTTGATGATTCACTCAAATCTGTAGTCCCGTCTCCAAGTTGACCCATATATATAGATGCCCGTGTGCTCCTCATCCAATTTTTGGAAAAATCAAAAGATCGTGTGCCCTATACCTCCATCCCGATCTCGCTGGACTTGCGCCGCCGACAGAAGCTTTCACGGTGAATTTCGTCGCCACCGCGGGTTCCCAGTACCTCCTGTTTTCCCCTGTCGTGTTCCCCTTCCCTCGCTCTATCTCCCTCATATATTTTTTTCTCAAGGGAGCACCGAACCGAGCGCTACAACCTCGACCAGAAGCAGAGCACCGCCGCCTTCGCTCCAGTAGTCCATCGACGCCACCAGAGGGCGTGATCCTCCCCGACGAGGCCCCCTTTGTCTTCAAAGGAGAGTTCTGCGACCGCCTGTCCCTTCCTCCACCGCCGGAGACGCGCGGAAGCCATCGCCGTCTTTCCCCCTGGTCGCTCGCGCCGTCGTCTTCTTCAGGTCCGGCGCGCAGCTCCTCTGTTCTCCGGTGAGTCGCCCCCATCCGTCCGATCTTCGTTAAACGGTGGAGATTATATCATCTTTTTTTTCGAACCGTTTTTCCTTATGTTGCGACCGTCCGCTCTTTAGCCCTCGCAGCGAACAGCCACAACTAATCCTATCACGCCACGTGGCACATCCACAGCAGCCGCAGCAGTTCTTGCAGAAATTTGTTTTAGCATAATTTATTTTGGGCAGATTTCATACCAAAAGTTCATTTAAGTATACCTTTTAGTCTATAACTCCAATTTAGATGATTCTTTTTCCCGTGTACTCATATTGACCAGGAGCATCTATTAGAACCAAAGTTTCAAATTTTTGCACTGTTCAAATTTGAATTTGTTTAAATTTGAATTTAATCTTTCGGAGGCCATATCTTTTAAACCGTAGATCCAAATTAGTTGATTCTTTTTGCATTTTGATCGTACTAGCATGTAGATAATAGATACCTAATGTTATGTTCTGTTATTTAAGTTTTAATTTGAATTCCTTTTGTTGTTGACTTTAATGTGGTGTTATGTGAGTATGGTTTATTTACCGGTGCCTTCGTTAATCGTATAGATTGTCCGGAGTGTGAAGCGGACCAGAATTAAGCGTTAGAGTACTTCAACACCGTTCAAGGCAAGTTGCACTTTTGATTATGCTCATCCTATATGTCTGTTGTGCACTGTTATGATATGTTATATGCTTGGTATGACTCTTATATTGCTTGTCGCCATGTGCGTGTCCTGTTTGCATTGTTTAATTGTATGCTTGGATTTGCTATGGTAGACGTGGGTATGTGTCGAGTGGTGCATGGAAGTGGTGAGTCTTTATAACTGTAGGCTCGGGACTTTTTCTCAGGTGAATGCGTCAATGGCTGAGCGCTCTATTGTCCCTAGAGAATGCGCCATGACTGAGCGCACTTGGGTTGTCGGGGCTTTTTCTCACGTGAATGCGTCACTGGCTGAGCGCTCTATTGTCCCTAAAGAATGCGCCAGGACTGAGCGCACTTGAGACATCTTGAAGATCTTTATCATCTGTGTTGTTTGCACCTTGCCTATGTCGTGGAGGTAGGTGAAGGTAGTTTTACGCGAAACCAACTTGAGTGTTTTGTTTGTCATACTTTGCAGGTAGATGTAGGTTTGCTTTATCATTATGTGTAATTTGCCAATACATTCAATGTATTGACCCTTTGTGGCTGCAACTTATCATGTTGCAAGATTTTCAGATGATCAGTGAGATACAGTAGGGTCGTGAGTCTTCACTCAGCATTTTCGCCAGTGGGCATTGATGGGATTCATCGTTTATTATGCTATCTTTCCGCTGTTATTATTGAATAAAGCTAGCTATGTGCTACTCAGTTTGTAATACCTTATGAATTCTGGATCATACGTTATAGTAAATGATGCACTTGTTATTTGATATTCATATGTATTGTGTGTGCTAGCGAGTCGATCCAGGGACTAGCACTGTAAGCACAGAGACATCAAATCTTATCAGGTTCGGGTCGTTACATTATCCCTCAACTACGAGGGGAGGTAAGGAACTGCCATCTAGCTCTGCACTTGATTCACCTTCTGTTTTGAGTAAGCTTGCGACACCTAAACCTGCTTCTGCTATTAATTCTGATATGTCGCATGTTATTGATGATGCCACTTCTGCTATGCATGATACTTATGATGAAACTACTTCTATGCTTGATACTACTGTGCCACTTGGTGAATTTCTTGATGAACAACTTGCTAGGGCTAGAGAGAATGAAATTATAGAAACTGATAATATTGATGATGAAGGCTCCCCCAATAAATATGAATTGCCTGTTGTGCCTGAGGGCTATGTTATGGATGAAGAAACTAAAAGAGACTTTCTTGCTTGCAATGACAGAAGTGGTCTTAAGAAATTATTAGCTAAGCTTAAACAAAAAACTCTGAATGCTAGAATGAAATATGATCCTGCTTATGCTACTTCACCTATCTTTGTTACTGATAAGGATTATGGATTCTCTATTGATCCTGATATAATTACTTTGGTTGAATCTGATCCTTTTTATGGCTATGAATCTGAAACTGTTGTGGCACATCTTACTAAATTAAATGATATAGCCACCCTGTTCACTAATGATGAGAGAACTCGCTACTTTTATGTCCTTAAAATATTTCCGTTCTCATTAAAGGGTGATGCTAAGATATTGTTTAATTCTCTTGATCCTGGTTGTGTGCGTAGTCCCCAGGATATGATTTATTACTTCTCTGCTAAATATTTCCCCGCTCATAAGAAACAAGCTGCTTTAAGGGAAATATATAATTTTGTGCAAATTGAAGAAGAGAGTCTCCCACAAGCTTGGGGGAGGCTTCTCCAATTACTCAATGCTTTGCCTGATCATCCTCTTAAGAAAAATGAAATACTTGATATCTTTTATAATGGACTAACCGATGCTTCCAGAGATTACCTGGATAGTTGTGCTGGTTCTGTTTTCAGGGAAAGAACACCGGATGAAGCTGAAATTCTATTGAATAATATGTTGACCAATGAAAATAATTGGACACTTTCTGGGCCAATTCCTGAGCCTATTACTAAACCAACTCCTAAGAAGAGGGGTGTTCTATTTCTCAGTCCTGAAGATATGCAAGAGGCAAAGAAATCTATGAAAGAAAAAGGTATTAAAGCTGAAGATGTTAAGAATTTACCTCCTATTGAAGAAATACATGGTCTTAATTTACCGTCTATTGAAGAAATATATGATCTTAATCCCTCACCTATTGAAGAAACTCATGGTCTTGATAACGCGACACAGGTAGTAAAGGTAAATTCTCTCTATAGATATGATAAAGCTGAAATCCCTCCTACTAAGTTTGCTAGCCAATGTTTGGATGAGTTTGATAATTTTATGGTTAAGCAAGAAGATTTCAATGCTTATTTTGGTAGACAATTAAAACAAAATACTTATATGATTGAACACTTGGGTGATTATATGTCTAGAGTTAAAGGTGAACTTAAACTCATTAGTAAACATGCTTCTATGGTCACCACTCAAGTAGAACAAGTACTTAAGACTCAAAATGATTTGCTCAATGAATTAAATAGTAAGAATAATGATTATCCTGTTAGAGTGGCTACTAGAACCGGTAAAATGACTCAGGAACCTTTGTATCCTAAAGGCCACCCTAAGAGAATTGAGCAAGATTCTCAGAGAAATAATTTAGATGCACCTAGTCCTTCTAAAAAGAAGAAAAAGAAAAATGATAGGACTTTGCATGCTTCTAGTGAACGTATTGCTGAATTACCTGAGAATCCAAATGATATTTCTATTTCTGATGCTGAAACACAATCTGGTAACGAACATGAACCTAGTGATAATGTTAATAATGATGCTCAACCTAGCAATAATAATGATGTAGAAATTGAACCTGCTGTTGATCTTGATAACCCACAATCAAAGAATCAACGTTATGATAAGAGAGACTTTGTTGCTAGGAAACACGGTAAAGAAAGGGAACCATGGGTTCAGAAACCCATGCCTTTTCCTCCCAAACCATCCAAGAAAAAGGATGATGAGGATTTTGAGCGCTTTGCTGAAATGATTAGACCTATCTTTTTGCGTATGCGTTTAACTGATATGCTCAAAATGAATCCTTATGCCAAGTACATGAAAGAAATTGTTACTAATAAAATAAAGATACCGGAAGCTGAAATTTCCACCATGCTTGCTAATTACACTTTTAAGGGTGGAATACCTAAGAAACTAGGAGATCCAGGAGTACCCACTATACCATGCTCCATTAAAAGAAACTATGTTAAAACTGCTTTATGTGATCTTGGAGCCGGTGTTAGTGTTATGCCTCTCTCTTTATATCATAGACTTGATTTGAATAAGTTGACACCTAATGAAATATCTTTGCAAATGGCCGATAAATCAACTGCTATACCTGTCGGTATTTGTGAGGATGTGCCTGTTGTGGTTGCAAACGTTACTATTTTAACGGACTTTGTTATTCTTGATATTCCCGAGGATGATAGTATGTCTATTATTCTTGGAAGACCTTTTTTGAATACTGCAGGGGCTGTTATTGATTGCAACAAAGGCAATGCCACTTTTCATGTTAATGGTAATGAGCATACGGTACACTTTCCGAGGAAACAACCTCAAGTTCACAGTATAAATTCTATTGGAAAAATTCCATCAATTATTATTGGGGGCTTTGAATTTCCTCTTCCTACTGTCAAAAAGAAATATGATATTCTTATTATTGGGGACGTGCATATCCCCGTTGAGGTAACATAGTGTTATTCGAAATTTCTCCAGTTCCATGTTAGTCGGAATGAGTTTGTTAACAAGACTTGATCAACCTTGTTAGTGGATTCCTTTTGATGAGCATGAGATGGATGAAGTTAGAAAGCACAACCTTCTGTACCCGTCCTCTACTTTCTGTTATTTAGTTGAAATAAAGTAAAAATAGTATTTTTCTGTCTGTTTTCTGAATTATCCGTGCAATATAAAAATACCCTGAAAATAAAAGTTCTCCAAATGCCCTGCCAATTTAATATGATTTTTCTGGAATATTTGAGAATATCTGGCACTGAGAACACAGCAGGGGGAGCTGGCACCTGGCCACGAGGGTCCAGGGCGCGCCCCCTGCCTCGTGGGCCCACAGTGGCTCCCCTCCACCTATTCCTGCACCCACACACTCCTTCCTCCCAAAAAAATCACCATCCAACTCAAGCACGAGTTCTAGCTCATTTTGCCGCGATTTTCGATCTCCTTGCTCAAAGCACCTCTCACAAAACTGCTTTGGGGGATTGTTCCTTGGTATGTGACTCCTCCATTGGTCCAATTAGTTTCTGTTCTAGAGCTTTATTCATTGCAAATTTGTGCTGCCTAGGTGACCATGTTCTTGAGCTTGCATGTCAAATTTGTATGGTTCCAAGTAGTTCTAATGCATGATATAGGCTCTAGGCACTTGTAGGAGTAGTTGCTATCAATTTTGTTGAGCTTGGTTCACTTTTATTTGAAGTTACTAAAAATTTCAGAAATTTTTCAGAGGAAGAAATATGCTTAGGAAAATGTACCAAGGTGGTTCTTCAAGGAAGCAAGGACCCAGGCTTGCAATGCGTGATGCTGATGATGAGCCACCAAGGAACGCTTCAGTGCGGCCTTGTGAATGGCCTTCAGAGGACTTCATGGATCGAGCAGGAATTAAGGACGAATTTAACGCATATTTGCGTAACGCTGATCTTGTGAACTTCGAGGCAGAAAATTCAAACCTCCTCACAAAGGAACTAGTGAGATCACAAGATCAGCGTGTGTTTAATAAACCTTAAGAAAAACCAAAAAAATTAGTTGTAGCTTTAGTTAGTTTACTTTTCATGCTGTAGTAGTAATAATTAAAAGAAAACCCAAAAATATTTCCTGTTCTTCTTTTGCTTGTTGGGAGCTTTCCCGTGTAAATAGTTTTATTTATTTTATTTTCTTTGGAGGTCGATAGGAGAAGACCTTGATTAAATTGTCGAAGTGGCTCTTATATGCATTATTGTTGATTTAACCAAGAGCCCATATTGCCTTGTCTTCTCCTTTTTATTGAATGCTCGCAGATTCCAGCTTAGTCCAATGCACATGCACTATTATTATTATTCACATCGTTCGGTCGTGCAAGTGAAAGGCAATAATGACGATATATGATGGACTGATTGAGATGGGAGAAGCTGGTATGAACTCGACCTCTCTTGTTTTTGTAAATATGATTAGTTCATCGTTCCTGATTCAGCCTATTATGAATAAACATGTTTGCAATGACAATTAGAGATTATAGTTGCTTGTGCCATGCTTGATTAGCTATGAGTTATAATGGTTTACCTTGCGTGCCAACATGCTATTAAAATAATTGTGATGTGGTATAGTGGGGTGGTATCCTCCTTTGAATGATTTAAGTGACTTGACTTGGCACATGTTCACACATGTAGTTGAAACAAATCAACATAGCCTTCACGATATTTATGTTCATGGTGGATTATATCCTACTCATGCTTGCACTCAATGTTTATTAATTTTAATGCATGTTCATGACTGTTGTCGCTCTCTAGTTGGTCGCTTCCCAGTCTTTTGCTAGCCTTCACTTGTACTAAGTGGGAATACTGCTTGTGCATCCAATCCCTTAAACCCCAAAGTTATGCCATATGAGTCCACTATAACTTCCTATATGCGGTATCTACCTGCCGTTCCAAGTAAATTTGTATGTGCCAAACTCTAAACCTTCAAATGAAATTCTGTTTTGTATGCTCGAATAGCTCATGTATCAACTAGGGCTGTCCTTATCTTCCATGCTAGGCGGGTTATTCTCAAGAGGAGTGGACTCCGCTCCTCACTCACGAGAAAATGGCTGGTCACCGGGATGCCCAGTCCCATGCTTTACGCAAATCAAATCAAAACAACTGCAAACAAAACTCCCCCGGGACTGTTGTTAGTTGGAGGCACTCGTTGTTTCGAGCAAGCCATGGATTGATGCTTGTTGGTGGAGGGGGAGTATAAACTTTACCATTCTGTTTGGGAATCGCCTATAATGTGTGTAGCATGGAAGATATCGCCATTTCTTGGTTGTTATGTTGACAATGAAAGTATGCCGCTCAAAATATTATTTATCTCTGCTTTAAAATCGAGCTCTGGCACCTCTACAAATCCCTGCTTCCCTCTGCGAAGGGCCTATCTATTTACTTTTATGTTGAGTCATCACCCTCTTATTAAAAAGCACCAGCTGGAGAGCACCGCTATCATTTGCATTCATTACTATTAATTTATATTGGGTATGACTATGACTGGATCTCTTTTACCATGAATTACAATGTTTAGTCAGTCCTTGATCTTTAAAGGTGCTCTGCATTTATGTTTTGCGGTCTCAGAAAGGGCTAGTGAGATACCATCTTGTTATATCATATCATGATTGTTTTGAGAAAGTGTTGTCATCCGAGATTTATTATTATTGCTCGCTAGTTGATTATGCCATTGATATGAGTAAACATGAGACCTAAGTGTTATTGTGAATGTGGTTAGTCATAATCTTTGCTGATAACTTGAATGCTGGCTTTACATATTTACAACAACAAGAGCAAACAGAGTTTGTAAAAGTTTTTCTTTATCACTTTCAGTTTATCAACTGAATTGCTTGAGGACAAGCAAAGGTTTCAGCTTTGGGGAGTTGATACGTCTCCGTCGTATCTACTTTTCCAAACACTTTTGCCCTTGTTTTGGACTCTAACTTGCATGATTCGAATTGAACTAACCCGGACTGACGCTGTTTTCAACAGACTTTCCATGGTGTTATTTATGTGCAGAAACAAAAGTTCTCGGAATGACCTGAAACTCCATGGAACTTATTTTTGGAAAATATTAAAAATATTGGCGAAGGAATCAAGGCTAGGGGGCCCACCACCTGTCCACGAGGGTGGGGGGCGCGCCCCCTGCCTCGTGGGCCCCCTGGAGCTCCACCGACCTCAACTCCAACTCCATATATTCGTGTTCGGGGAGAAAAAAATCAGAGAGAAGGATTCATCGCGTTTTACGATACGGAGCCGCCGCCAAGCCCTAAAACCTCTCGGGAGGGCTGATCCGGAGTCCGTTCGGGGCTCCGGAGAGGGGAATCCATCGCCGTCGTCATCATCAACCATCCTCCATCACCAATTTCATGATGCTCACTGTCGTGCGTGAGTAATTCCATCGTAGGCTTGCTGGACGGTGATGGGTTGGATGAGATTTATCATGTAATCGAGTTAGTTTTGTTAGGGTGTGATCCTTAGTATCCATTATGTTCTAAGATTGATGTTGCTATGACTTTGCTATGCTTAATGCTTGTCACTAGGGCCCGAGTGCCATGGTTTCAGATCTGAACCTATTATGTTTTCATGAATATATGTGAGTTATTGATCCTATCTTGCAAGTCTATAGTCACCTACTATGTGTTATGATCCGGCAACCCCGAAGTGACAATAATCGGGACCACTCCCGGTGATGACCATAGTTTGAGGAGTTCATGTATTCACTATGTGCTAATGCTTTGGTCCAGTACTCTATTAAAAGGAGGCCTTAATATCCCTTAGTTTCCATTAGGACCCCGCTGCCACGGGAGGGTAGGACAAAAGATGTCATGCAAGTTCTTTTCCATAAGCACGTATGACTATATTCGGAATACATGCCTACATTACATTGATGAATTGGAGCTAGTTCTGTGTCACCCTATGTTATGATTGTTACATGATGAACCACATCCGGCATAATTCTCCTTTGCTGCAGATACTAAGTTATCCAGGTGTGGTTGAATTGAGAACTCAACTGCTAATACTTGAGAATATTCTTTGGCTCCCCTTGCGTCGAATCAATAAATTTGGGTTGAATACTCTACCCTCGAAAACTGTTGCGATCCCCTATACTTGTGGGTTATCAAGTATCATATAGTACTACATATATATATATATATATAGTATCATGCATATGATACTAGTGTATCATAGAGTAGTACCAGCTCCCTCTGTAAACTAATATAAGAGCGTTTAGATTTCTAAATAGTGACCTAAACGCTCTTATATTAGTTTACGGAGGGAGTATATATCGTAGATGACCATATTTATGGCCATGCATGACACAAAGTAGTATAGCATATATATATATGTGTGTGTGTGTGTTACGGTATCTACCTATGTTACTGCTTCTTTGCCACATCATCATATTTTCTATTCCCTGGTGCATGATACCGGCTATGATACCCCCACTATGGCCACCCTAATAAGGCTGGTCATAATATGGGAGTATCAAGCGGTATGATGCATGCCAACTAGACTTTTTGGATGATGTGGCACACAGTTAAATGATGAAAGAGAGGGTGTGTGGTATCATATCATGATACCGTATCATATTAAATGTTGTACTACTTTGTGTCATGCATGGCAATTAATAAGGAACCCAAGATACTAACTCATGATACTATGCATGCGCGCATTACGAAGGTATTGCCGATCATATACTAGTATCATGCATATATACTCCCTCCTTTCCGGTTTATAAGCTTATCTCAAAATTTTAGTTTTTCCATTTTATAAGGCTCAATTTGGTTGTTCCCCATCACATGTCCAGATTCCAAGGTGCATTAAATCATTGCATGCAAGTATTAAGAGAAAGTTGACCAATGCATGTACTTTATATATGCATGCATGTATTGCAATTAATACATTGGAAAACATAAATTTTTGAGGAAAACAAAAGCATTAATTGGGTGTTCTTGCAGACTACAAAAGGTATTCCACCACTCACCATCTACCTTGGTTGGTGAGATTTTTGAATTGAGCCCTATAAGGCTAGTTGTAATGGGGAGTATCATATATATATATATACTAGTATAGTATCATGCATATATATGATAGTGTAGCTAGGATACTAGCTACTTCCGTAATGCATAGTATCATAAGTCAACATCTTAGGTTGCCTTACTAATCACACAAAGTAGTAGTACAACATTTAATATGACACGGTATCATGATATGATACCGCATCCTCTCTTGTGTGCCACATCATCCAGAAAGTCTAGTTGGCATGCATGATACCGCTTATGATAATACCATTACAACCAGCCTAGCTAAACCGGAAAGGAGGGAGTATGAGACTAGCTAGCCACAATGGAGAGTAGTACACTGGTAACATACACATATCCCTAGACTATATATGTTACTACCTTCATAGTGGGTAGTAACATAAGTGTACTGTCATGCAGAGCTACATTTCTTAGGTTACAGACTCATATTGCATTGGGACATGTGATGCTACAATAACTATCAGTTACTGAAATCTCTCTCCTCATTAACTTATTGCCACATAAGCAAGTTTACTGAGTTGGAGTCGGTGTTACTGCTAAAGTTACTCCCACTGTGGCTAGTCTGATACTAGCTAGTCGTCTATGATATACTAGCTACCTCACTAAGAGCATGGTTAATAATACAGCCAAGGGTCGACTATAAGAAGTTGACATGTCATATAAGCCAACCTCTTAGCGGGTATGTACAATAATAAGTTTTATATATGTACTAGTTTATCAATAGTTGGCCCACCTTACATCCTCACAAAGTGTCTTGGTTCTCCTGTTGCAGCTGGCTCTACTAACCAAGAGCCCGCTTCTCTTCTCTTTCCTCGAACTAATAAGCACATATATATTATTCTATTCCTTATAGCCAGACTATACCCACAGTGGGAGTAACATAGGTAGTAACATCACACATATCTAGATAAAATAGATGATGTGGCAAGCAATAAATGAAGATATGGAGGAAAGTGGATATGTGTGATGTTACTACCTATGTTACTCCCACTGTGGGTACGGTATATAGTCTTACTATAGTATGAGACTACCCACAATGGGAGTAACATAGGTAGTAACAACACACATATCTAGATAAAGTAGATGATGTGGTAAGCAATAAATGAAGAAAGAGAGGAAAGTAGTAACATAGCTAGTTACTAGTAGTATGAGTAACATCACATGTACATATCAAGGCAAGATGTGTCTATAGCCTAATAAATGAAGTGTTGCATGTTACCACACATATATGTTACTCCCCACTATAGAGGTAGTAACATAGACTAGTGTAACACATGGGTATGTTACTAGTCTATGTTACTACCCATTGTGGCTAGTCTGAGTAACATCACACATCTCAAGGCAAGATGAGTCTATAGCCTAATAAATGAAGTGTTGCATGTTACTACACATATGTTACTCCCCACTATAGAGGTAGTAACATAGACTAGTAACATTCTATGTTACTACCCATTGTGGCTAGCTAGTCTTATGTCACTCTATTGTGTACTTACTTGCTCTAATAATGCATAGTATCATAGAGTAGCTAGTATCATATGTAGTACTTTATTTATATTGTCATGCATGACACATAGTAGCATAACATTTATTATGATACGGTTTCATGATATGATACTTAACCCTCTCTTTCTTCATTTAATTAATTCTATGACAGCTCATCAAAATTGCCTAGTTGGCATGCATGATACTAGCTATGATACCCCCTTACTATCAGCCTAGCAAAGCTGTACAGATCATTTGTGCGTCACTTTGTGAGTTTTCATCCGTTTGTTCGAGAAGCGGGGAGAAGTTTCAAACATTTCGGCCACGAGGTGCGGCCACTGGCGTAGGCCTAGTTGGTATTTTAATTACAGAAAATTCAGATGGAGTTCGGACATCATCAAAATCGATGTGTGCCTGTGGTGTGCTCTCACGACCCCGTGGAAAAAATTGGTAAAGTTTGGCACAAGTTTTGATGACCGCTCCTTCCAAACCGGAGCATCTCACATGAAGGATCATGGTTTTCCAAAAGGAGACGTGTCAATTCAAACTCCTGTGGCCGGTGACTTCATCGTTTGGCCTCACAAAAACTTCCATGGTACACAATCACCATTATACCACGGGTTTGATTTTCTGGCACATTTCAGGTATCGTTAGCTATATTTAAGACATTTTTTAGATTAACGTGCATTTTGTGCATAAAAATAAAATTACAACCGGAACTGCATGTGCTGTCGAAAGGGATGAGGATCGCCGTTCGATCTGGGAGCATCCAACGGTGCAGACGTACGATCCGTGGGGTTTGGGTTCTGGCCAATCAGAAAGCACGACTCAGATCGTGGGCAGGGTGGTGGCGGGGTTTGGTCGGCACACGGCTTTCATCAACGAACCGCGTGCTATTCGCAAACCAGATTGCATATTTTTGTTCACACATACTGTAGTGAGATCGATTGAGTGTGCTACCTCTATGATATAATAATAATAACAAAAAACAGTTCATATTCATTGCCTGAGCTGACAGCATATCAAGGTCAACATATTAACGGTTCTTATATCAACAGAAAACTGGGCATAACTCACAAATTCAGTACAAGCGACAGTTCTAAATTGAACGAATTAAGTTGCAGGGTAGGCATAAAGACTAGTCTTACAGCTTAATTCCCATGTACATGTGGGAACTGGGATCATTAAGTTGACCCCAAATGAACTTGGGGTTTTTGATGATTTTAAACTTCTTCTTTGTTGCACTGGTGTGTGATCCCTTGGCTGGCAACTCATCAAATTCATCGTACTCGTCTTGATCGGCAACATCATCGACACCCAGTACCCTTCTCTTACCATGCATCACTAAATGGCCGTTCTTATGCAAGGGGTCTTCCACAAAGAAAATCTAGGTAGCATCGCTGGCAAGAATGAATGGGTCTGCGTGATATGCCATCGTTGTCCTGTTAACACAGGTCTTCCTGTACTCATCAATCCTTACCTGACCAAGAGGGATCCATGCGCACCTGAATAATGCCACCTTAACTTTCACATAGTCAAGCTCCCAAATCTCTTTGATGGTTCCATAGTATACCCTTTTATCAGCTTCATTTACAGTCATGCATTCTATTCGAACAGAGCTGTTCTGATACGAGGTCTTCTTATCACGTTCCTTAGTGTAGAACCTGTATCCATTTATGTCATATGCTTGGTACGTCAGCATCGTAGGTGATAGCTTTTGTGCCAACCACGTAGCAATGTCATCGATGGATCCTTGTGCCAAATGATTCTTCAGCCATTCGGCGTAGTTCTTAGTGTGCTCCTTCATCTCCACCTCTGATGAAGGCACCATTTGTAAGAATCTTTGGCGTATCTCCGCCAAATGTTCTTCGGCATAAGAGATGAGAATTGGGCTGTTAAGCAGTACCGTCAAATGGGCTTTCTCTGCCAATTCTCTGGGTGCAGCCATTTGCGTGCCAGCAAGGACTGGCTTACCTTTCAGCCTTCCCTCATGGCGAGAGAGGGGCAAACCTATAGGTCTTTGTTTCATGTATTCGGTGCAAAACTCAACCACCTCCTCCGTGGTATAACCTTGTAGGATGCTTGCCTCTGGATGGTTTCGGTTCCGACAAAAGCGCTTCAGGATTCCCATGAACCGCTCGAAGCGATACATGTTGCGAAGAAACACAGGACCACAATACTTTATCTCGTCGACAAGGTGCATAGTGAGATGGACCATGATATCAAATAATGACGGTGGGAAAAACATCTCTAGGTTGGACAATATTCTTGCAATATCATCTTGCATATGATCCAACTCTTCAGGATCTACAACTTTCTGCCATAGTTGGTTGAAGAAATCACAGAGGTCAATGAGTGTGTTTCTTATATCTTTGTCCATCAGATTCCCGATGGCCACTGGGAGGATTTGTGTCAACATTACGTGGCAATCATGTGACTTCATGTGTCCCAACTTCATTTTACCTGAGCTCACATCCACGAGACTTTTGATGTTTGCGGAGTAGGAAGAGGGTGTCTTAACTGACAACAAATAGGTGAAGAACTGTGTTGCTTCTTTTGTACTGAAATTGTAACTCTGGCGAGCTTTCATGAATTTGTCATCATCTTCTGCTTCACTCTTGCGTTGTGATTGATCAACAAGCATATCGAGCCGTGAACCGTCACCATCCTTTCTTTTACCTTTAATCTTGAGCAGAGTACCAATGATGCTTTCACATACATTCTTCTCTACGTGCATGACATCGATGCAGTGACTTACACGTAGAATCTCCCAGTAAGGTAATTTCTAGAACACCGATTTCTTCTTAAACACTTGATCCTTGGGTGTTAGTTTCACCGTTAAAGGGTGGTTCTTGCCAAGCACAACATTAATTTTTTAGCCATGTTGTGGACCACCACCCCTTATAGGGTCTTGGAGCTGCAGCTGCCTCTGCCGTACCATCAAATTCAGCTTTCATCTTTCGGTATGGGTGATTTTTCTGTAAGAACCTACGATGACGCAAATACACTGTTTTGTGCAAGTTGGGAAGTCTTCTGCTAGCTGTCCTATCCATGCATGTGACACACCCTACTTCTCCCCTTGTTTTCTGCCCCGATGTGTTTCCTAGTGCCGGAATATCTTGAATGGTGATCACCAGCATGGCATGTAGATCGAAAATCTCCTTTCTGTAAGCATCATAACATTTTACAGCAGGCGCATCTATCCACACTGTCAGCAGTTCTTCTACCAGTAGCTCAAAGTAAATGTCGATGTCATTTCCAGGTTGCTTCGGGCCTTGGATAATCATTGACATCATAATGTATCTTTTCTTCATACACAACCAAGGAGCTAGGTTATATATGCACAGAAGCACCGGCCATGTGCTGTGATTGCTGCTCATATCGCCAAAAGGATTCATCCCGTCAGTACACTCCCCGAGCCTTATACTTCTAGGATCCTTGGCAAAATTTTCAAATGTAGCGACCCGACCTCAGACGGTCAAGTCTCTGTGCTTAAGTGTCATCCCTGGATCGGTATGCTGACACACACAGTACTTGAGGATTTATAACAGAGGTAAATCACATGTATAAAGTAACGTAAATACTATTACCTCAATCCAAATAGCGAAATTAACAAGGTTGTGGATTCCCATCAACACCAACGGCAAAGTTGAGTGTAGAAATCGTAACCCTAACGTATCCCTTACTCGTCGTAAGAAAATCCTACAACATGAGACGTTGCAGCCACAAAGGGTCAGTACATTGAATGTACTGGCAAATTCACACCATAGAGAAATGATGAACAATGGCTATCACTACATGCATATATGGCTGGTGGAAAAGCTCTATGGTTATAAGGTTTTTGCGAAAAGCCAAATTTTCCCTACAACAAAGGAATAAATTTTATTTAACTATCATGGTGGTTGTTAAACATTGAGAAGGTACCTCCAACTCAATCCCAATTAAGAACGTGATTAACCCAATCAAATTAAATTAAGTAACATGATGATGAGATTCACATGATAATCCAAGAACTAGATACTCAAGATGTCCATAACCGGGGACACGGCTAACCATGATTAGATTGTACACTCTGCAGAGGTTTGCGCACTTTTCCCCACAAGACTCGATCTCCTCCGTTGGATTTCTCGCACTACATGGTGTTTGAGAAACGGATGATCGAGACACAGTCTTTCAGAAGCGTTAGCACCTTACGATGGGTAGACCGGTACACCTACATCCCCTACATCTGCTAGTCTACCACTGTAAGAGTTCACACAACTTAATCAACTATGCTAGAGCCCATAATAGCTTGTGGCTGCACACGGAAGTTTCTAGCATGAATAATCTTATGATCCCTTTGAGCCTGGGTGGCATTCCATAGGGTGATCACACGGGTCCTCCGGGATCCCCTTGGGCAAGCACTGGGTTCTCCAGGTGCCCGGGCAAACCACTGGGTGCTCCAGGGTGCCCCAACCATTCCACCCAGATGTGTATTAAAGTAGCCACCTTAAGTTAACCATTAATAACAACTCTCACATCTGTCATGAATCACTCAAACCAAACCACGTCTACGAGCATAGCATAGCAATAAGCATAACGTAATAGTAACTCCCAAGGTTTGAATGCAGGGCAATAGGTTCCTACCTCATCAACTACTTCCCAATACCCACATGTTATCAATCCTACTCATGCAATGTTTGAGGGTGAAACTAATGCATAAAAACTGGGTATGAAAGGGATATGATCAAAGTGTGAACTTGCCAGTACTGTTGATGAAGATGATTCGCACTCAAAACTCTTGATAGATCTACTCGTCACACTCCGTTCAATCTATCGTGAGCAAGCAATAGTAACCACACATAAGCAATCACTCAAAAGGTCGGAAAGAACGAAGAAAACAATTCGGAAAACTTCAAAACACAGGCAAATAACTCTTGCAACAGAAAACATTCTCTAACAGTACCACAATTGGGTGAATTTGGCCTTATCAGAAAGTTTAGGTCAAGAGCTTTAATTTGCAAAAATAATCAACTCAAACGGAGTTATAAAACTCAAGTTATGAACAAAAGAAGTTCAAATACAAATCTGTTTGAAATCAAATTTTAAAACTTTCAAAAACATGTTTTAGTTGTTTTACTGGAAAGAGGAGATCATAATGAAGAATTGGGCGTTGGTTTCGTTGGATTTGGACTAACGAGTAAAAAGTAGTGATCGATTGAAGTACAAGGACTAATCTGTAAAAGAATAATCACAGATGGTCCCTGGCCGAAATTAAAAAGAAAAAAAAATAATAAACAACGAACGTTCGCTACTGAATGCTAACGAACGAAAACGTTCGCTATAGAAGTCTAAATGACGAACGCTCACTAATAAAAATCGATCGGGAAAAACTGAGGAAAATCCAAAATAAACCGGAACGGCTCGGCGGTTTTACCGGCGGTTTTCGTCGGTTTTCTTCGTCGACGGCGGCGAGGTTAATGACGAGGCAGGGTGGCGGCTCCGGCGAGCGAGGCAGCTCCGGCGACGGCAGGCGGCGCGGGCGGCGGGGAGCGGCGCAGGCGACGGTAGCGAGCGGCGCGGGTGGCGGCGAGCGGCGCGGTGCAGCGGCGGCGCGGCTCGGCGAGATGCGGGAGCGGGCGGCAGCGGCGGGCAGAGAGAAGGGGCCCGGGGCCACGCTATTTAAGGGGAGAGGAGGCCTCGGGAGGCGTGGAGGAGGGGCAAAGGCAGAGGCGGCGGGGCGCGGTGTCCGCGACAGACACGGCGGCGGCGGCGCTGTCGTGGCGGTGGCAGTCTCCCACTCGGGCGGTTGGGGCGACGGGGCACTGGGCCGCCGCCTGGCTGAGCTGGGTCGGCCCAGTTCGGGGCGGAGAAGAGTTTCTCTTTTTTTTTATAAAACATTTTCTCAGACAAATAAAAAAACAAAAACAAATATATATAGGCATATAATACATCAAAATTTTCAGGAAAAGATTTTCTACAAGATGAACATTTTCCTAGCATTAAATAAAATCCACACAAATACAAATAATTCAAACGGTGCTACTGCCCTATTAAAATCCAATAAAAATCATTTTAAAAATACCAAAATGATTTCAAACTTATTTATCTCCAATTTTCTGATGTAGGGAATCATGTTACCCTATTTTCCATGTATTTTATTTTTGGAGAAAAATAATTTGAATAAAATCCAAATAACTCCAAATTGGAAAATAATTCCAAAAGGACTGTGAATTTGATCCTTTGAAACTCCCAACTCGTATTTCATATAATTTGAAGAAGTCATTTTATCTTCTCTCGTTAAAATCATTGAGTTGCATAAAGTTTCAGAATTGGAAATATTTTCAAATGAAATTCAAATATTTTCAACACCCCTTGTCATTTAAATAAATGGAAGAAGTCATGTCATCTTCTCTCCAGGGTTTTGTGTTGAAAAGCATTTGAATTCATGGAGATCATAAAAGCAAAATGAAAGTTTGGGAAAGTCCTGTTATTCCCTCTCATTTAACTTTTAATTTTTTTTCGAATTTCACTCAACTTCACACAATCAATCAAATCTATCTATTTATTATAACATTCCAAAATTTAGAATTTTGGGATGTTACATCAAACTTTTTGTCGATTAATTCCCACTGAGCCCCATATTTCGGGTGCCTCATATACTTATCCGCAATTCGCTCCTCATGATGCCACCGCAACCTCTTTGCCTCTCTAGGGTTTGCAAACAAACGCCTCAACCTTGGAATTAAAGGCAAGTACCAAACAACCTTGAACGAGACTCCTGTCTTGATCTCGTCGTCCAATTTGTACTTGTCCTTTGCTCTCCTGCGCTTGTATCGTGCATGCTTGCATGTGGGACATGCACGATAATCTTTGTACTCACCACGGTAAAATATACAATCATTCACACAAGCGTGTATCTTCTGTACTTCAAGTTCCAATGGGCAAACAATTTTCTTCGCTTCATTCGTCCTTCTGGGGAGCACATTATCTTCCAGAAGAATTTCTTTCAAAAGACCTAACATCTCTGTGAAGCCCTTGTTTGATAGACCGTTTGCTGCTTTAAATCTAAGAAGCGCCAGGGTGGCACTCAACCTGGAATATTTCTTTTTGCAACCTGGATACAATTATTTCTTGGAGTCCGCATTAATGGTTGGCAGATCCTTATACCCAATCATATGCTTATCTGGGCCCTCGAAATCTGCAATCATAGCAGCAAAATCTGGCATATCAAGATCGTCGTCATCTGTGTCGACGTCTTGGTTTTCCAGTGGGCATTTCGGCTTTCCGGTGTTCCATTGGTAGCTTGACGCCTCTGCCCCGATGTTAGATTCAACATCCATGTGACATTGATCGGGGTTTGGCATCTCGCTGCCCTGGGTATCTTCATCCATGACCTCCTCTTCACCGTGTCTGGTCCAACGTGTATATCCATCCATGAATCCCCTAGAGACTAAGTGCATCTGGACATCTGCAACTTCATGTGACTCTGTATTGGCACAATTAGTACATGGACACCGGATGTAATCCACATCACGAATTCTCCTCTTTGTACTTTCAGCCAAATTCATGTACTCTGTCACGCCACTGATAAAATCTGCGGTTTTCCGATTCTTCATCCATCGGGATCGTTCCATCTGCAGCACACGAATGGTAATTAAAAACAAAACAACAACATTAATACACGGATTAACTGCTGTCCAAAGATGCGTGCATAAATCACAAGGTTTTATTTTAATAATTACTAAGGGCGCTCCATGTTGTTATCCAGACGTGCTATGACAAAAATTAATGGCCAGTCAATTTACATGCAGAGTACTAGTACAACACTACACTTAGGAATTGAATACCTAAATTTAGCCACTCACGAAAAGAATACCTTAATTAATTAGCCTTGCGGCGACCTCCACCCAGCAGACAGACAAGCGCCATGCGGCGGCACGCCGAGACAGCAGGGTCGAGGAGCAATGCTTAGTGCGGCTGCCGCCTGAAGTTTGACGTCCACTATCCCGCCATCAACCGCGATGGATGTGCTCGAATCACGTCGCCGCCGACCTCGATGGTTGAGCTCCTTCTATCTCCCACCGCTGAGGATTGACCTCCTATGACGCCGCCACCGCCCACCGACCGAGGATTGACCTCTTCTCCGGTAGCCGCTGCCTAGGCCGCCGCCGCCATCTCTATATGCAGAGCGGCTGTTTTTTTTACGGATACCTGCGGAGCGGCTGTTTACACGGTATCTCACCGTAACTCAATTATATGGACAGGGTAGTACATCACATATGGTTATATAACGACAACCGTGTCTAACCTACATTGTCTTCTCACACGGTTTGGTGCGGAAATCGTGTGTGACGCTGTAATACCTAACACAAACAACATGTACAAACAGTGTGCCGTATACAACATATATATAGTGCCATTAGTAGTTCCTGACCGTTAGCTTATCTCCACAGTTTCCCCATTTCCCCCAAATCCCTACATAGCCTCCAAATTCCCTCTCATGGCGCTGACATTGGGGGAATGCGGACTAGTGGTGCTGATGGTTTCGGTGCCGCTGCTCCTGCTCGTATCGCCGGCACGACGGTAGTTGCTGCCGAGCACTTTCCTAAGGTCATCAGAAGGCAGGTGTACTACGGATCTGAATCGTCCTGTCAGGTTCCAATCTATCCCGATCTTTTTTACCATGTCCAAAGTATGGCTCCTTCCTGAATCTGTCCTGAATGACCCCCCCCCCAGGAAAGCGATCTGCCGCCGGATCTGGAGCTTGACTCCAGACTCCCGCAACACGAGCTCGACTCCGAGTTTTGCGCCACCAAGAAGTACCAAAAGCTGAGTTGTGTGCATGGGCACACTCCCGCTCGACGTGTATTCACGGAGGGATTCGACATTGGCAGGCAGTTTCTCAGTTGCCCCTTAGAGGTTAGTGCTAATTAAGTTCATCATTTTACTTCAGTTAATGCCACCGCTCATCCAGAATACTATTTAACATTGGCAGGGATATGAGGCTTGTGCCTTTGTTAACTGGCTGGATGAAGAATGGCATGGCAGGGCTCGGAGTGTTATCACCAAGCTCGCAGAAGATAACGTAAAGCTGAAGAAGAAACTGGCTGATCTGGAATGTACAATTAGTACGATGAAGCAAGAAAGAATCAATCACATGCAACAGATGAAAGCAAGAGACAAGAAGGAACTAGCATATGTAGTTGTGGTTGTCGCATTAGCCATGTTCTATGAGCTGTTTGCAATGATGATTAGGGGTTTTGTTTGACAGTACTGCTAAAGCACATCTAGATGTGCTCTAAGTAATGCACATCTAGGTCCTGTATATGCCATTGATGTTACACGAAGATTCATGCATATATTTTTCTTTGTCTTTTTTCTTTCCTTCCTAGTTTGATTATTACTGGCTTTATCAATAAGAAGAGCTCAATGTATTGCTTGCCAACTGTCCTACTCTGTTCGTACCGGTACCGGTGCATAATCCCAAAACTCGTTCCTTGTTTTTGTCCTGAAAAAGGAAACCAACCAAATAGCCAATATGTGACACCCAAAATTTTATTTGGATTTTTCAAAAAATTTATTTGACTTGAGGGAGGTGATTTAAATTTTTCCTTCAAAAGAACCCTCCCTTTCAAAATATTTTCTTTATGGCAAGAGTTTTATTTGGTTTCACCCAAGACTTGATTTTGGTCTTGGAGATTCTTTCTTTTTATTTGGACTCAAACCAAAATACTTCTCTCTTGGAAAAATGTCTTTTGACAATTCCTTGAAAGGCCCTATAGCTTTTGGAATGATCTTTTTCCACTTTCAACAAATCTCTCTTGCCATGACCTATGTACAAATCCTCTTCCATAGACCTTTCCCCACCTTTGGATCATGATGTACCTCAACTACAGCAAGTTGAACCTCTCCATATATTTATTTTCCATTTATATCTTATCAAAAACAATTTTTGCCTTCTATTCTAGCTCTTGGAGATTTACAAAGGAGCTATCCTTTCTGTTCTGATTTTTGCCCCCAAACCAATTTCCCTTCCTAGTCCTTTGAACCCTCAACCAAGATCCATGAAGATCCACTGGTCTTCAGTTCAAATTTTTCAAACTATACTTGCTGCAAGTTTGGACCAGATTTGCCAAATTTGATGAAATTCATTCAAATCCTTCTCCAAAAATTCTGAGAAAAATCAGGCAGCCTCTGGGTGCATTGAGAGGTCACCTCACCAAGTCCCAGCTCCAGGAAAAATTTTCTTCACACCTTATCATTTCATCGAGCACCTTCAGAGCACTGTCAATATCATGTTCAGTCAAATTCAGTTAACAGTGTCTGAACCACTGTCGTTTCTTCAGTATCCGTTGCCGATCTCACCAGTGCCCCGGCGTCGCCGTGTTTCCTGTCCCCTCCCCCTTGTCCTCTGCACCGCACGAGCGCCTGGAAGGTTGCGGACGTCGGCGACAAGCAGCAGGAGGTGCGCCGCCCCGTGACCGACGCCAGCGGCGGCTTTGCGGCCGCCAGGAAGAAGCGCAGCGTAGACGGCGCTGGCCAGCGCCGCCCAAGCCACCGGAGGCCGCCGCGTGGTCTTCCACTCCCCCATGCGCGCTGCCACCCTCGTCGTGAACCGCTAGGCGCGGAGCGCGCTCTCTGCCGCCGCCGTGCCAGTACGGCGACCCCGACGAAGACCGACGCCATTACGCCATGCCCGACCGAGTTTAGCAGTGGAACAGGACCAGTAACTCCCACTGATGCTGCCTGGCCACCTAAACCCCCTGCCAATCCACTGCCTCGCCGTAATTGCTCGCCGGAGATTCTCCGTTCACGACCACCCCCTCGAGCCGCCTATAAATAGAGGCCCCGAGCTCCAGCTAGTACCCACACCACCTCTGCACTCCACCAAGACCCCGCCTAGCCACTGGAAGAGCCCCGAGGAAGTCTCCTTCCTCAACTCCGGCCGCCGCGACCCGCCACGGGATCCAGCTCGATTCGCTCCCGTGCGTGCACCTCTGCCTCCCATCTCTTGCCAGTAACTCTCTAGTGCATCCCTCCTTCTGACCCGCGCTTCAATTCGATGTTTGCAGCACACCACCGGAGTTCCCCACCATCGCCCGAGCCGCCGTCCGCCGGAGAAAGTGCCGCCGTCGACGTGGTGCCCCTCGATGCCCAATTCCACCACCCACCGACGCGGAAGTACACGCTGATACTCTTGGTACACTCCGATATCCCTGACTCGCCGTGGTTCGACGCCGGCGACCACCGCAGCCTTCGGGCGCCGGCGAGGTTTTTCAAACCTGACATGTGGACCCCCCACGTCAGCCTCTCTTCTTTCACCCCCGAAGCGTTTTCTGTTGGCGCCTTCGGGCAGAGTACGTTTTCTCTGTGGGCTGGCGCGTTTCTATTCGAACCATTTTTTGTTTTCTCAGTTAAACCCCTGGAACTTTTCTGTTTCATTACAGATGAGTCCCTGGACAGAAACCCTTACAACTTTTTAATAAAAAGTGATTTTTGAGTGATTCTTTTTCTGACAGTCTTATAATTTTGTCTAGTTTTTTATGGGAATTATTTGAAAATTTTTGGAACAACTTTCATGCACGCGTTGGTTTTCACGTTAGTATGCATTTTTCGCTATACCGTAGGTTCCGGGAGAGGTGACGGAGCCGCGAACTTCGCCGAGCTAGGCTCCGACTTCTCCGAACCAGGCAAGCATGTTTGAACCTTTGATATGATAGGTGTTTTGCATGTTTGCGTGAAAGGTTGTGCATGGCATATGAGTATCGGTGAGTATCTCGTTGCATGTGAGGCAACTACCCGTGTGTTCCAAAGTTACTGTGATCTCTGATGAGAGATGGCCTAGTCATGTGGTGACATGAAGGGCAGTAAGGTGGTACTGTTGTAGCATGCCAGCCTTACGTCATCCGATTAATTCCGACGTTAACGTGGGCGGAGTCACGTTATCGTTCTTCCCCCTTCCGTGCTACCACATGTTTTCTGCCAGAATGTGGTTTAGTAAGTTGGTAACCTCTTTCCGTGTACACACCAAACAGAGGGGCCGGGATGATGGTTCCATGGCCCTGGATTAAAGCCAGTCATCCGGTCAGGGGGCATGGGTGTTTCCGGTTGGGACCGAGAGGGGGGCACCCCTTAGAGCGCGCGTATAGAAATTTTGATCCCATGCTACGCGAGGTTGTAGCCTCCCCGTCTCAAGGTTTTTCTTGAACGTTGCCGAGGGTGATTCCTGGCTTCGGAATGTTGAATGGGTGTGTACTGGTTAGATGTGTTTCTTCCAAAACACCGTAAACGGAACTAGTCCCCGTGACTACTGAAATCCGTTGGCTGTGGTTAAAGTACAAACTCTGCAGAGTCAAATCCTTCCGAGTCATCGTATCCATGGTCAAGTATCGTGATCAGTGTATCCATATCTATGTCAAGTCCTTGTGGTATTATCCCCGGTAACCAAACTTGAGTGGTAAACTTAGTTAAACATTTTTTTCTAAGGATGGACTAACCCCTGTTATTTATCTCATGCTTGATTATTCCTTGGTTATGATTCAAATCCTTGAGCTACTAAGATATTAAGTCATGAAGCCCTTTATGTGATGTCGCTCAGACGTCCGACTGTGGCACTTATGTTATTTACTTTTGATATAAGCCCTTTCTGCGATGTCGCTCAGACGTCCGACTGTGGCACGTACTATCTTTTATTTTCAATTATAAGCCCTTTATGTGGTGTCGCCCTGACGCCCGACTGCGGCATTGTTATTCTTGCATTTTCCTCTCGAGGAGTCATTCAGACCCTCGTTTGGCACCCAGTATTTATTTTGGGATTTCGGGAGGACTACCGCCCGACTTCTCTTTTATTTCCCATGCATTTTTGTCTCGATGTCTGAATGCACTTGTTAACCTGTTCTTATGCTCCATGCTTACATTTGTTATATCTTATGTCCGAACTATCTTGCGAGTACTTTCATAGTACTCACCTGGCTTGTTGATTTGGCCAGATGTTGGCGAAGGCGATCTCTTGGATGAAGAGTTTGATAGTACGTCCGACGGCTAGAGGAGTCCCAGTCAGTCCCGTGCGATCCTGGATATTGGTCACTTGTATTATATACGCTTCCGCCACCCGCAATAAGTCTCCTCGAGCCTCACTCCGACGCTCGAAGAGTTGTTAGTTTTTCAGGAGTCTTATCACCCACATCGCGGTGATATTTCCACCACCGTTGCTATCGTGAGTTAGTAGTTATGCCACCCTATCCGCCGTTATGTTTTATCGGCGTACATGTAATAAATTGTTGAGCAGTCTCCGCTCAACCTTGTATTTTATTCAGTACTCCTGGTATTTTTCTTCTGTGACCAAGATATTGTCTACCAGTGAGAAGGAATTCTTCTTTACTGGTCCGTAAAAGGGATTGGTCTCTCAATAAATATTTTATTGAAAAACCGGTCGTGACACAATAGGAGTCCTGCGCAACCCTAGGAATTTGGAGCGATTGGGTACAAATAATTGCGGTTGATTATATCAGCGGTTAGATAATACGTCAACCCCCGCTTGAATCCCCGCTTCAATTGGCAGTTCCTCTTCTCTGCATACCCCGCTTAAGTGTCCACCATCTTCATCGTCCCCGGCAGGCCGCACTACACACTGGCACACACTCTGCAGCATGTCGAGCGATAGCGAGGATGACAGTTGAGCCAGCAGTCTGGCGCCCGATGATAGGTCAACATCGAAATCATCCCGCTCATCTTCCATGAGTCCGGCGTCGAGCCCAGACCTCAATTATATCCGGTTCATGGAAGGGACGCCGCCTCCGGAGTCGTCAGACGACAACCAGACGGACGAGGAGCCATCGAAGAACGAAGAAGAGGACGACGATGATGAGGAGGAATGGTCAAACAAGGAGGAGGACGACGACGACAGCAATGACGACGACGGCGGCGGTAGCGATGAAAAGCCAACGGTCAGTGGCAAGAAGCGTCCTCGCCAAGACGATGTTGCGGGGCCATCCAACAAGAACAACAAGAAGAAGAAGGACTAAATTAAGCAGACTGTATATATTTCTGTTTATCCTGTCAATCTCATCGTAGACGGTTAGTAATATGTATTCGACAGAGATCTTCTACATTATCGCCAACATGTTGGTTTGTTGAACTGTGTGCCCTGACGAGCACACAATTCACAAAAAAAGACCGTATGGGCTGTCTATAATGATCGCACACAATTCTGATTACCGACCTGTTTGTCGGGTATCACACACATCTTGTTACGCCGAATCGTTTGTGTTCACCTCACTCATCGCAGACGGTTCATTGGAGTGAACTGTATGCCGTATATCGCACACACCTTGATCTGGCTGCCCGTTTCTGTTGTTCTGTCTCATCGCAAACAGTTCGTACAGATCAACCTTATGCCCCTCATCGCACATGCAACTAAAATCTGAACTGTGTTTGATCTATCATTCATCGCAAACGTTTTGCATCATTTCTAACGGTTTTCATACAGCATCGTTTGCGATTATTGCATCACACACAATTTCTTGAAGGGTATCTGATCGTAGTGTCGCGTTAGCAGCATCCTGTAGTAGTGAGGGTTAATCATAAGTAGGAGGTTTGTTCAAGTAAGAACAACACCTAAGCACCGGTCCACCCACATATCAAATTATCAAAGCAGCGAACGCAAATCAAACCAACATGATGAAACTGACTAGATGAAATTCCCGTCACTACAAAAAAGGCACATCTGTGACATTTTGGGCCGAACAATTTTTTTTGTCATGCTTATGACACTTCTATGACGATAATTGTGACAAAACCCAGTATCATCATAGATGTGGTGGGCTCCTACTTCTATGACAAAAAATCATGACAGAAAATGGGCTTTTCGTCCTGGGCGGGCTGGAGACGCAGCTGCATGACATTCTTTGGGCCGTCCATGACGGAAAAAACCGTGGTAGAAGCGAGGGCGAGGAAAATATCGGGGAGTTCCCGGTTACGGTGGGTGGTCGGGGCCGAGCGATGTACGGAGGGATTGCGTGTTTCTCTCGTACACGTACGCACATGGGTGCGAGGCATTGGGCTCTAACTGAACCCGAGTGAGGCGTTCGCCTACTGAACCCGGCGATTGCACTGCAGGCTACGCATTACTGAACCCAAGCGATCGATCGATCCCTGGCTGTTAACTGAACCCGATCGAGCGATTCCTTCGCTACTGCTGCTAACTGAAGCCGATCGAACCTACTGCCTCTTGATGAACAGTGACCGTTGTTGGGGGTTGGATGAACAGGACCCCGTGGTAGTGGAGGTCGTTTCCGCTGGATGAATAGGACCCCGATCGACCCGGTTGGGGGTGGATGAACAGGACCCCATGGATGGCTGGTTGAATAGTAGTCGGTGGAGGGCTGGATGAACAGTAGCCCATGGAGGGGTGATTGAACAGTAGCCGGTGGAGGAGCGGTGGAGGCTGGTTGAACAGGAGCCCGTGGATGAATAGTAGCTGGTGGAGGCAGGAGGGAGACGCCGTGGATGAACGGTCGCAGGTGGAGGCTGGAGGAGATCGACGGTGGATGAACAGTAGCCCGTGGAGGCTGGAGCGAGGCAGTAGATGGTGGATGAACAGTAGCCCGTGGAGTCCTGTTTTGCGGTACGCCACACCTCTCCCGATGAACAGGACCCCCATTTCGACCATCGGAGGCCGAAGAGAAGTCCATTTCCCCCGTTTTGCGGTACGCCACACCCCTCCCGATCAACAGGACCCCGTTTTGACCATAGGAGGTCGAAGAGAAGTCCTTTTCCTCTGTTTTGCGGTACGCCAGACCCCTCCCGGTGAATAGGATCCCGTTCCGACCGTAGGCGGTCGAACACAAGGCCGTTTCCTCTATTCTGCGGTACGCCAGGCCTCGTTTCGGCCGTTCCATCCAAGCTGGTTGGCTCCCGATGAACACGACGCATTCCGTTGCCTCCCGATGAACACGGCGACGCAGTTTCTCTGTTCCGACCCAGCCAGTTGGCTGCCGATGAACAGGACACCGTCACTGCTCTCCGCTGCCTCTCCATGTACACGAGTCCTAGCCGTACGTATGTGCGAGTAGGCGTTCGAGACCCCACCCGTATGTACGTACGTGGCCGTATTTACTTTCTTGCACCCTGGCTGTACGTATGTGTACACGATATTGACGGGACTGCGTGGCATGCTATGTCCACGCCTCTACTATGACACGTGCCCTTCCTTACTCGGCCACGGTTCACCGCTGCAGCCTACAGGCAGACCGATCGACCAGTATGTACGTACATGTTCGCTATCAGAATGACAATGCTACGTACGCTTCGACCAGGTGGGTCCCAACTATCAGGGAGGATAAGGAGGCACTTCCTTGCGTGCGAAGATATAGCTGGTGGGTCCCAGCTGTCAGGGGCAGAATCATTTTTTTGCCCGTAATATGGATGCACTTCCTTGCGTGCGAAGATGTAGCTAGTGGGTCCCAGCAGTCAGGGGGGAAACATTTTTTTGCGAAATACGGTGGCCCGTCCGGTGGGTCCGTGCTATTAGGTGGAGGAATCATTATTTTCCGCGTAATAAGGAGGCACTTCCTTGCTGTGGGCGTGGACCCAGCTGTCAGCCTCTCCACGTACAGTACTCTTCCGATGGAAGTCGTTCCTTGACCACATTGAGCACGCCGCGCCGAGAGCACCAAGGCGGTGGATGACGGCCAGGCCTAGGAAGGGAATGACACAAAGCCGGGGAAGACGCGACAGTGGATGCCCACGCGGAGAGGAGTACGAGGGTTGACTGGTTCGGCTGCGGTGTGAGGCTGCCGTCGCCACAGAATAACAGGGGGTGTGGGTGAGTAGAGGGATGGCCTGGCCAGCGGTGGGACTAGTAGGGGGCGGTGAGGCCTCCGCGGCAGCACAACCGGCCATGAGAGGCAGGAGCAGGCGGCACGACCGGCGCTGGTTTGGGCGGCTGGAGCAAGAAGACCAGAGGTTGAAGAAGCACTACGACCGTTGGATGGACATCGTATGTTCACTGGAGCTAGAACCGTTCATATTGACTAAGTTGACAAAGCCCACTGTCCGCGTCAGTAGGCCCACAAGTTTGCCACCAACTATGGTGGGTCCCAGCTAGTAGGGGGAGTATTCATTTTTTGTGCGTTGACCACGCCGCGCCGAGCGCATCCAAGGTGGTGGACGATGGCGAGGCCCCGGACAGCAACGAGCCGAAGATGGGAAGACGCAGGAGTGGAATCACAGACGGAGAGCTGTACGAGGGTTAACTGGTTCTGGTGCAGTGTGGTTCGGCAGTCGGTGGAGAAGAACATGAGGTGTGGAGGGGTGGAGGGATGGCTTGACCGGCGGTGGGGTAGCGCTTCACAGTGAAGCGTGCTAACCAGAGCTGCTTGCAGTAGGAGGTGGGAGCAGGTGGTCCTGGCGGCGTTGCAGGAAGAAGGCGAGAGATTAAAGATGGATGCCAATCCTTGGATGTAAATCCAACGTCTATCGATGTCAGAATCATTTGTTGACTAAGTTGACAACGACTTGCGTTGGCTTCGACCTATTGGCCCACATTTCAGCCTCAAAAAATGTGGCACATATTCAACCCATTTTTTCAGAATTTACAGTCCATTTGATCCTTTTTTTTGAGAATTATAGTCCATTTGCTGGCTGGGTGAACAAATAATGTAGCGTCCATGCGACCCATTTTTTTAAAACTACAACCCATTTTCACTTTCTCGAAATACACGAATTTACTGGCTGGCTGAACAAATAATGTAGCGTCCATGCGGCCCATTTATTTTTTCCTAAAAAATTACAGCCCATTTGCACTTTCTCAAAATACACGATTTTGCTGGGCTGGTTCTAATTATAATGTTGGGTTTTGCGCAACAATGTTATCAAATAATAAACAGGGGCTGAGCATTTTGTTATAAATATATTTAAATAATAAGTGCTTTATTATTACATTGGTCCTTAAATCTTACCAAGCTTTTGGACACAATCACCAGGATTTTCATTGCCTTAATGTAAAAAATCTAGGATTTTATTGTTAAAAAGTTATTTTTATAAGTTAATAAGACGTGGGATATTGTTTCCTTATATATGTAAGTATCTGTTAAATATATGATGACAATAACAATAATATATAATAACATATAAAATAATATAAATATATATAATATAGTTAGAAGGGAAACATAAGTTGGACGTGGCATTCCTATTCTTATATAGAAAAATAGAACAGACCTCTGTGTTTTCTTCAAAAAAATACATAAGTTGGGTTGCGGATGTTTCAGGAAAAATAAAACTTAGGATGGGAGGTCCATAGGCCAGTCGATACATGACGACCCTCAAGAAAATACAAACCGACATTGTCGTGGGCTGCGCATGTTAAAAAAGAAAGCCCAGACGGCGCGGCCCACAACCCAAATGATACTTGCTGGTCCACTAATAATAAATGATACCTGCCAGCTCCTCGGCTTCGTTGTAAATTTATCTCCTTTAGTAACTATGTTGAAGCACCTCAAAACAAAATGTAACTATGTTGTCAAACCCGTGGGCCCCAACATCAGTATAGCACTAGGAGGAAGTATATTTTTTCAGTGAGGCACTTGCTTTCGTACGGCCATAGACCTTGTGGGTCCCGACTGTCCACCTCTCCATGTACAGTCCTCTCTAGTTTCCTCTCATTTGTTCAACATGTTCACAACGGCAGATAGCGGCGCCGTGGCGAGCGCACAAAGGCGGAGGACGAGAATGAACCACCGGAGCTGGGGAAGGCATGCTACAGTGATGGTAGATGCGGCGCCTTATTTCTCCTAAAACTACTAAACTACCCCAGTGGCCAAGTGACACTACCCGACCGCTGTTTCGCCCGGGTTCGATTCCACCTGATGCAGTGAAAATATGTCCAAATTTTTTGCCTCTGCCATTATTGACATGTGCGTCCCCATTGTCATCAACGCACACCACGTCCAACACTTGCCAAAACTTTGTCCCTCGTTTCTCTGTTTTTCGCACACTCGACATTGTGTGGGCATCTTTTGAAAATAGCATATTGATACGTCTCCAACGTATCTATAATTTATGAAGTATCATGCTGTTATATTATCATTCTTGGATGTTTTACAATCATTTTATAGCAACTTTATATCATTTTTTGGGACTAACCTATTGACCCAGTGCCCAGTGACAGTTGCTGTTTTTTGCTTGTTTTTTACATCGCAGGAAATCAATATCAAACAGAGTCCAAACACCGCGAAACTTTTTGTGGATTTCTTATGTACCAGAAGACCAACAGTGGGCCAAAGAAGCACCTGGGGGTGCCACGAGGGCGGCACAACCCACCAGGGCGCGCCTGGGGGGCCCAGGCGCGCCCAGGTGGGTTGTGCCCACCTCGGTGGCCTCCCGCACCCCCTCTTTACCCTATAAATTCACAAATATTCCAAAAACCCTTAGGGTTAACCTAGATGAGAAGTTCTGCTGCCGCAGGGCTCTGTAGCCACCAAAAACCAATCTAGACCCCGTTCCAGCACTCCGCCGGAGGGGGATCATCTCCGGTGGCCATCTTCATCATCCCGGCGGCCACCACGATGAGGAGGGAGTAGTCCACCCTCGGGGCCGAGGGTTTGTACCAGTAGCTATGTGTTTAATCTCTCCCTCTCGTGTTCTTGAGATGTCACGATCTTGATGTATCGCGGGCTTTGTTAATATAGTCGGATCATATGGTGTTTTCCCTCTCTATCTTGTTGTGATGAATTGAGTTTTTCCCTTTGAGATTTCGTTGTTATCGAATTGAATACTTTTATGGATTTGAGAACACTTGATATATGTCTTGCAATTGAATACTCGTGGTGACAATGGGGTATCGTATTGATTCACTTGATATATGTTTTGGCACTCAACTCGCGGATTCCCGAGGTGACATTGGGGTAATATATGCATAGGGGTTGATGCACGTTCTTGTCTTTGTTTCACCGGTAGAAATCTTGGGGCACTCTTTGAAGTTCTTTGTGTTGGATTGAGTATTATGAATATGAATTTGTTTTGGTGTTATTTTAGTTTGAACTTTAGGATAGATCGAACGGAAAGAATAGCTTTGTGTTATTTTAGTATGGATTCTTGAATAGATCGAACGGAAAGAATAACTTTGAGGTGGTTTCGTACCCTACAAACAATTTATTCTTATGCTCTCCTCTAGATAGGAACTTTGGAGTGATTCTTCATCGCACTTTGAGGGATGGTTATATGATCCAATTATATTAGCATTGTTGAGAGGTTGCACTAGTGAAAGTACGGGCCCTAGGCCTCATTTTCAAGCATTGTAATACCGTTTTTGTGCCCGTTTACTATTTGCTACCTTGCTATTTTTTATTTAGATTATAAAAATATATTTCTACCAGCCATATTACACTTGTATCACCATCTCTTCGCCGAACTATTGCACCTATACAATTTGCCATTGTATTGGGTGTGTTGGGGACACAAGAGATTTCTTGTATTTGGTTGCAGGGTCGTTTGAGAGAGACCATCTTCATCCTACACCTCTCATGGATTGATAGACCTTAGGTCATCCACTTGAGGGAAAATTGCTACTGTCCTACAAAACTCTGCACTTGGAGGCCCAACACGAGTCTACAAGAATAAAGTTGCGTAGTAGACATCACATATCTTTTTTACTGTGCATCATATGAAGATGTGATATGCATGAATGTTGGTCAGCATGATGTTAACTGGCTGGTAGTTCCATTTTTGACCAGGAATAAAACTTCCAACATGATGTTATCTCTGTTTGAAAAGGGCGTGTTAATATAAATTCTCTGCCTTTGAAACTGAAACTTGCTGTTTCTTCTCTGAGAATCACATTGTCTGCTCTTTTATATGAAACTACATTTTTAAGTGCTAAAAATAGATCTCTAGAATTCATAAAATACTTCATATTCTCAATGATGCAAATCTAAAATTTAAAAGGCATTCATATCTGAAAGCTCCTCCTGACAATTCACAACCTGCCCGACTATTGGGTTGGGGGGGGGGGCAGTCCCCTCCTATTCCTCGGCGGCAGACATCCGCCCCGTGAGACGATGTGAACGGCGAGGGAGAGGACGGCGGGGAAGCGTCGTCAGGCCAACTACTTTTCTACTCTTGTAGTTGGGTTCGGTCAACGAAGACTCCACCGGCTCGCTCTGGCACGACACCCTCACAAACTGTACCCTGTAGATACTCGATCCTTCAATCTCTGGTAGATTCTCCATCTTGGATTGATACTCCCACCACCGCTGCCTCACGATCGGATTCGGTGAATCTGTTTGCTCCATGGCCCAGAGGAGTAGCTCTATGTACTCCCGTGCGACTCCCTTCAGGAGTATCGTCGCCTTTTCGCTCTGTTGCAGATATTTGGCCATGGATGTCGCCGTCGCCGCTAGTTGGTCCTTGTTGTCAAACCAAGACTGTATCTCCAACATCCTAGCTAGCTTCACAGGGTCGCCGTTTGCGATCCTCACGTATCGGTTGTACTCCTCCATCGATCTACTACTCCACAGCACCTTCACTCGTCGGCAGTGGTTTTTGAATGGAAGAGGAGAGGAGCAGCGCTGGTTTTGGATTAGAAAGGGAGAGGAGCGGCGCTAGTTTTGGATTGGAACAGGAGAGGAGGGCGGTGGTTTTGAAATGGAAGAGGAGAGGAGCGGCGCTGGATTTAGATTGGAACAGGAGAGGAGCGACGGTGGTTTAAGAGGAGAGGAGCGGCGCTGGTCTTGGAAGTATTTTTTGTTTTGCGTATTTTGGGTCAAAGTTTGACCACGTACTGTATTTGACAATTAAAAGGTGAATGCGTGCCACCAAAAATTGTGTCATTTGGTTCGTATATGAATGCACTTTCAAATTATATTATTTTTGCAACATATAACATATATTTTATTTGTGAAAATCATGGTCAATTATGACCCAGAATAAAAGGGAGACTAGTTAATGTGGGGTCGCTTTCTTAATTGAAGGGTAAATTGATTTTGATTTTGATCCAGTCACAACGCGCCTACCCTGTCGTCCAATCCTAAATCGCTGCCGCACGCTCCTCTCCCTCTTCTCCATTGCAAAACAACCTCCTCTCCTCTCCATCATCTCCATTCCAAAACCACCGTCGCATCTCCCTCTTCTCCATTGCAAAACCACCCCCTCTCCTCTCCATCTTCTCCATTGCAAAACCACCGTCTCGCCTCTCCCTCTTCTCCATTGCAAGACCACCGTCTTGCATCTCCCTCTTCTCCATTGCAAAACAACTGCCTCGAGGCGAAAGTCAGGCGGAGGTGGTGGGCGTACAGGTCGAAGGTCGAGCATCCAGAGGATAACGAATCGATCGAGTACCATGTGCCGTTCGTGAGGGTGCAGAGCCAGCCGGAGCCACAGGACTATTCGTTCTCCCACCACAAGAGGAGGCTGGATGGTGCGACATTGGTTCTCCGCCGTTCTCCATGGTTCCCTCAACGCTCGCTTCGTTTAAACGGTGGCGGTAGGGTTTAAGGTAAGCTTCGCACTAACCTAATCTTCCATATGCTCATGCTTATAATCAGTGTGATGGCTAATGAAAATCATGCTTACAATCAGTCTCCGAGTACTACGCCAATCACCCTAAAATAGCTCTGGACCAAAAAAAAGTTGTGACATTGTGTACAAATAAAGAAAAATAGATTGGTGCTTCTTTCAGAAAAGAGTACTCCCTAGAAAAGTGCCAATATAAGCTACTAGTATTTGATTAGAGGATTTGCTACCGAGAAAGATCCATCCACAGAGAGTGCCACACATCCCACTGGTGGTGGTGGATGCCAATGCTTGCATGGAGCATGGTTGGTGTCGGTAATTTTTACTTGGCACACCTCGCCCTCTGCATATATGTCGGTTCCATCCGTACATTTGTGCAGTTCCACCAAAATGCAGCTGAATAACCCTATTTGCACAGATAATGAAAAAGCGTGATTACATTATAGTGGCACTAGTTGATGAAACATACACAAATAAATAGAAGAAAATATTGCGATAGTATCATAGTATGCTCATTCGTGCAGTTCACCTAAAATGAAGCAATGTCCCATGAGCTAGCATCTTCTTCTTCATTAGTTGCAATAAAATTGAGCAACATCAAGGTTGGTCGTGAAGCTCGTGGAATGTTCAACTATAATTTGGATATCATTTGTGCAGTTCAACTAAGATCAAGCATGAAATGTATATCTCTGTTTGCACAAAAAGGTGGAAAGGAGGGTGACTAACAAGTGATGAAACATACATCAAATGAAAAGAAGCATGTTCCTTATCTGAATGGTGATCCTACAAGGACAGTAGCAATTTCTAAAGCAGCAACATTACATTAAAAGCTGCTAAAGAGTTGGTATTTGGGCACGGGAGAGTAGGCGGACCAGGACAGTTGCATTTCTAACGAAAAGAAACAACTTATCTTAATGGGAAATTTAGTAGGACATGAAAAATAGTGCCATTGATTCATATTACTTGAGGCATTACATTGAAAACAACATTGGTTTAACGTGTCCTTACTTTTAGCAGTGCGACTGCTATGGAGATGGCACCTCCTCCCACCCCCTCCACCTCCACCCCAACCACCACCACCTCCGGCGACCTACCCCATCTCCGGTGACCATGATCTCCCTGCTTGCACCATGGAAGGTTTACTTCATTGGGATTTCAACCCCGGCCTCAAGGTCGAGGACCAGGTTCATAGGCGTTTCAAATCTACGGTCCATTTCTCTCCCTCTTCTACCTCCCAGGAATTCTTCTTGGTGGTCACCTTCTCTTCTGCTTCCTTCCCTCTATCTTGTGCCTCGGTTGGTTTGGCTTTGCAATGTTGCATTGGGGGTCTTGCATCTGGATTCAACGTGACACATATTGGAGAAAAAAAATTTAGTTCTCTGTGGCTTCGAATAAGGTGGGTCATTTCATCTATGCCCTATGGGATAGAGTCTGGCCGGACTTTGTTTGTCATTTTGGATTATTCAAACAGCCCTGGAATGTACCTTTTGATGGGTCAGCTGGTTAGACCACGCCCCATGAAATCAATGACTTATGGGCTAGAGCACCCAGGGCTGTTCGCTCCAATTTGTTGAGCTCCTTTGAAGATGTTTCAATTCACAGAATTGATGATCATGATGATCCTTGCTCCGACGAGATTCCGAGCAAAACAACCGTGCAATTTGGGAATTTAAAAATTCCTTTTTCCTCGAAAAATCATAATGTTCTTACCAATTTTTTTTGGAAAGAATCACCGTGAGCACAATTGGCGCAACATACCCATCTCTGTCTTGGAAAATATCTTGGATCTTCGGCAGGCTCATTATGAGGAGACAAGTATCCAAAAAATCTATGATTTAAATGACTTTCCTTCCTCAGAGATCATTCATGATATCTTGGGTTGCTGTTTCCAATGTTATGCGCCTGACCATACGTCATCAGATTGCAGTGCCAAACTCTGTGAATCGTGTCATAATTTTGAGCGGGCATGCTATTGTGTTAAGCAATCAATGGGTCAGCCCACTCGGCTTTCTGGCATATGCAATAGCCCGGTCCATCAAAGGAATTTCTGCCCGGGCCTTCTCTGCTGCCCACAATGCAAGCTCCTGGGCCACGTACTGCACAGATGCTCTTCCAAAAATGCTATTCGTTTATTTTGGTGCAAGAAGAAGCTGGAACGGCAGGTTACCACCACCACAGATCCTCTGCCTCAATCAAGTGCTCGGTTGTGTAAACGGAATCCTCACCTACCTAAAAATAAAAAGATTTGGCAACCCAAAAAGAAAGTACCAGAAATTGGGCCCCTCTCCTCTAACGCTATAGGCCTGACGATTTCGCTCCAAGCCCCTTGCCAGTTCCCTATTCTGCCACCCCAGTCGACCAACGAGCAGCAAGGCAACCCCCCACTTTGCACACCACCATCATCGGCAGAAGAAGCACGCGCCGTCAAGCCCTCCACCGCCATGGACAACTTCCCGGTCAGACCGTTCCAGTTCGTGCCGATGGGAGCTCAAATCGAGCGCGGGCCTGACCATCGACTGGCGTGCAATATGATTGTGGTGGATGACCCGCCGCTTAGCCATGAAAGGTACGCCATTGTCACTGCTACACCCCCGGTGCCAAATCATCAGAAGAAGTTAGTGCTGAATGAAGTAGTTCGCATCATGACTGAAGATTTTCATCTAGAAGTGCCAGATGCATTTGTGTATCCTATTGGGGTTGGCATGGTTGCATTTGCGAACGTAGCTCTGAGAGATCAGTTTATTCAGGAAAGCCCGCATGAGTTAGATCCCCTGGATGATGAGATGTCTTTCTCTTTTGTGCCGCATGATGAAGGGAAAATATGCATCAAAAAAATGCCCTTTCCAATATGTTGCCTGGGTTCTGTTTTTGGCTTTCCCTATGGATTATCAAACTGATCATTATATCAACAAAGCAGTCTTGTGCTTTGGAAAGTTGGATCTCTGGCACAGACCTGGGCAGAACAAGGAGCGGGTGCTTGTGCGTGTTCTCATCAGTAACTTTGCATAGGTGCCCCATAGTCTGGTGGTCAAGCGAATTGGCACCCTACCAGGAATGGGCAGATCTTGGTCGGTCCCTGTCTATGTGCTCAACGGCAGAGAAACCATCCCTGGGCTAGTTGGCAATGAAGATGATGCCCCTCCCATGAATGCATCTCCTCATCCGTATGAGCTGCCCTATCTATCAGCAGCACAACAATGGACGCTTGAGCACTAGTAGATGCTGCAACAGCAGATTGATGAAGCATGGGAGCAGCAGGCACTGCAACAACAACAGATGCAGACTGATGGGTGGGGGGTCTGGCCTGTTGCGCCTCCACCATACAGAGGGTTCAGTTTTAGAACACTTTTTCAGTACATTGGACCTTCACTCATGGATGGTGCAGAACAGGAAAGCAACATACCTGACGATCTGCAGGATGAATGGTCCATCTACTCTGATATTGAAGAAGCTGCAGATGCCCTAATCAATGGGAGACAAACCTCTGGTGTTCACTTCGTTCGTGCACGGGGCAGCTCTCACACTGTGGAGGTGAGGGCTGAGGAAGGGATGTCTTTTCTGCAATTCCTCTGGATGATTTCGTTTGGTAGGTACACTCGCTGCATTGCTGGTCCCGATGCCGTTGTTCCAACTCTGAACCAGGGTCTGCTGCCGCTGAATCCTCTCACCTTTTTCCAAGCTATAACTCATGCTATCATCACCGAGAGATGTGCTGTAGGTGCCCAGCTTGACTGTCTGACTGGAGTTTCTCTCTGCTTTGATGAGACCGTTTTCATACCGTCAGAGATTTGGGATATTTGTGCGGTGCAGTTCTCAGTGTCTGGAATTGAAAGAGGTACCTCGTTGCAGGAGGGATGTGCTAGCTCCACTTAGGCGTCTGCGGTATTGGTTTCCGATGCATCACCTGGATTCTCTGATATCCCTCATGTCCAACCAAGGAACGAGTATTTTCAGAAGATGATCTCTGAAGAAAAGGCACCTGTTGATACTGCCTGTCTGCGGTGCAGTACTAGATCCACGAGGTATGATGGGTCCAGGGTGGCCCAAGTCACTGACACAAGGAAGGGACAGTCCAAGGTCAAGCCTAGAGGAGCACCTTCGATTGCCTGCTCATCCAAGGCGACAGACCCGTGCACCAACCTGCTTAACCCCTCTGCCGCTTCATCTGACCAACTGCCTCCTCCGACACCTATCCATCAGCTGCAATATGTGGGCACTGCTCTATGTGGGATACCCCCTGACGATCTCAGCCCCTAGAAGCTCCTTGCGGGCGATCAAGGAGGAGACCCTGAGCTGCACTAGGTGCGATGACGACAAATAAGCAGTGGAATATCCTATGCTGGAACGTGCGTGGGATCAACTCCGACAAGAAGCTACTGGCGATCCGCAATGCGACTGATATTAGTGGTTGTTCCATCATTTGTTTTTAAGAAACTAAAGTACCTCTTTTGATGCTTCATTTGTTAAACCGTTCTGTCCTAAAAAATTTGATATGTTTGAATTTGTTCCCTCTGTTGGTAACTCCTGTGGTCTTATTACTGCGTGGATGAGCTCGGTTTTCTCTGGCGTTGCGGTGTTCTCTGAATCTTTTGCGCTCGGTGTCAGACTTACTTCGACGTAGTCCAACAATTCGTGGACGCTAGTAAATGTATATGGCCCCTGCACTGATCCAAATAGGATGCTTTTTACTTCGTGGCTCTTCGATCTTGACATTCCCATGGGTGAAGATTGGCTTCTCCTGGGTGATTTTAATTTCATTCGAGCGCCGGACAATCGCAATAGAGGAGGAGGGGACGCTAACGATATGATGCTCTTCAATGAATTCATCCGGAGATAGTCTCTGGTAGAACTTCCAATCAAAGGGCGATCTTACACATGGAGTAATATGTAATCCAACCCGCTACTTAAATAGCTAGATTGGCACTTTACCTCGGTTTGACTGGGCGACCAAATACCCGAACACAGTTGTCATGCCTCTCGGTAAGCCCACGTCAGATCACGTCCCTTGCTATGTGAGCATCCAATCCAAGATACCCAAATCCAAAATATTTCGCTTCGAGGACTTTTGGATCAAACAACCAGGGTTCTTCGAGGTGGTGCAACGATCTTGGACTAAGCGCTGCTATGCCCCGAACGCAGCTGTTGTTCTATGCAAGAAGCTCAAGAATCCGCGCTATGACCTGAAGCAGTGGAGCAAGAAAATATCCAAACTATCGATGCTGATTGAGAATTGCAACAAAACCCTCCTGGAGATCGATGGGTTGGAGGAAAGAAGACGGTTATCTTTACCGGAAGCTAACTTCAGAGTAATCTTGAAACGGCACCTGCTTCACTTACTGGACTGTAAAAAGACATATTGGATGAAGCGTTGCACTATCAGACACTTCAAGTTTGGAGACGGAAATACAAAGTTCTTTCATAGGGTGGCAACGGAAAGATATCATAGAAACAACATGGCATCACTTAGACTGACCAATGACTCGGTCATTCACGATCACGTGGGTAAAGAGGCTGTCCTCTTTTAGTCCTTCAAGGACAGGCTGGGATGCTCCAACCAAACCAACATGCGGTTCGATTTGAGACGAATCATAAAAAATGTGGAGGGACTCCAAACCTTGTCAGCTCCTTTCACTCGCAAGGAGATAGATCAAGTGGTCAAAGAATTGCCATCTGACCGTGCCCCTGGCCCGGATGGCTTTAGTGGCAGCTTCATAAAATCTTCCTGGCACATCATCAAACAGGACTTTTATCGGCTTTGTTTTGACATTCATGCAGGTAATCTTGACCTTTAAAGCTTGAACAGGGGGTTTATTACTCTCATCCCAAAAATCCAATCCCCAGAGACTGCCAATGATTATCGCCCAATAACTCTTCTGAACTGTTGCCTCAAACTTCTGACCAAGCTCCTCACGAACCGGCTGCAACGAGTGATCCTCAAGATCATACACCGAAACCAATACAACTTCTTGCGAGGGCGATCGATCCAGGATTGTGTTGCGTGGGCGTTCGAATTCATACATCAATGCAAAGCGTCAGGGCGGGAGATAGCTATCCTGAAGTTGGACTTCGCTAAGGCGGTCAACATGATCGAACACACCTTGATGATGGAGATTATGAAGTGCATGGGGTTCGATGATCGATGGCTGGGATGGATGGACAACTTGTTCTCGACGGCCAAATCTTCTGTCCTCCTTAATGGGACCCCCGGCAGGCAATTCTTATGCATGCGAGGTGTGCGTCAGGGCGACCCGCTGTCCCCGGTCATTTTGTGCTAGCGGCCGACCTGTTGCAAGCCGCCATCAATGATGCCTATCAGGCGGGTGATACGTCTCCAACGTATCTACAATTTATGAAGTATTCATGTTATTAGATTATCCATCTTGGATGTTTAATGGGCTTTACTATGCACTTTTATATTACTTTTGGGACTAACCTATTGACCCAGAGCCCAGTGCCAGTTTCTGTTTTTCCCTTGTTTCAGTGTTTCGCAGAAAAGGAATATCAAACGGAGTCCAAACGGAATGAAACCTCCGGGAGAGTTATTTTTGGAACGGAAGCAATCCAGAAGACTTGGAGTGTACGTAAGGGAAGCAACGAGGAAGGCACGAGGCAGGGGGCGCGCCCACCCCCTGGGCGCGCCCTCCATCCTCGTGGGCCCCTCGTGGCTCCCCTGACCGACTTCTTGCGCCTATATATATCCATATACCCTAAAACCATCGGGGAGCAGAATAGATCGGGAGTTCCGCCGCCGCAAGCCTCTGTAGCCACCAAAAACCAATCGGGACCCCGTTCCGGCACCCTGCCGGAGGGGGGAACCCTCACCGGTGGCCATCTTCATCATCCCGGCGCTCTCCATGACGAGGAGGAAGTAGTTCACCCTCAGGGCTGAGGGTATGTACCAGTAGCTATGTGTTTGATCTCTCTCTCTCTCTCTCTCTCTCTCTCTCTCTCTGTTCTTGATTTGGCACGATCTTGATGTATCGCGAGCTTTTCTATTATAGTTGGATCTTATGATGTTTCTCCCCCTCTACTCTCTTGTAATGGATTGAGTTTTCCCTTTGAAGTTATCTTATCAGATTGAGTCTTTAAGGGTTTGAGAACACTTGATGTATGTCTTGTCGTGCTTTATCTGTGGTGACAATGGGATATCACGTGATCCACTTGATGTATGTTTTGGTGATCAACTTGCGGGTTCCGCCCATGAACCTATGCATAGGGGTTGGCACACGTTTTCGTCTTGACTCTCCGGAAGAAACTTTGGGGCACTCTTTGACGTTCTTTGTGTTGGTTGAATAGATGAATCTGAGATTGTGTGACGCATATCGTATAATCATACCCACGGATACTTGATGTGACATTGGAGTATCTAGGTGACATTAGGGTTTTGGTTGATTTGTATCTTAAGGTGTTATTCTAGTACGAACTCTATGATAGATCGAATGGAAAGAATAGCTTCGTGTTATTTTACTACGGACTCTTGAATAGATCGATCAGAAAGGATAACTTTGAGGTGGTTTCGTGCCCTACAATAATCTCTTCGTTTGTTCTCCGCTATTAGTGGCTTTGGAGTGACTCTTTGTTGCATGTTGAGGGATAGTTATGTCATCCAATTATGTTATTATTGTTGAGAGAACTTGCACTAGTGAAAGTATGAACCCTAGGCCTTGTTTCCTAGCATTGCAATACCCTTTACGCTCACTTTTATCATTAGTTACCTTGCTGTTTTTATATTTTCAGATTACAAAAACCTATATCTACCATCCATATTGCACTTGTATCACCATCTCTTCGCCGAACTAGTGCACCTATACAATTTACCATTGTATTGGGTGTGTTGGGGACACAAGAGACTCTTTGTTATTTGATTGCAGGGTTGTTTGAGAGAGACCATCTTCATCCTACGCCTCCCACGGATTGATAAACCTTAGGTCATCCACTTGAGGGAAATTTGCTACTGTCCTACAAACCTCTGCACTTGGAGGCCCAACAACGTCTACAAGAAGAAGGTTGTGTAGTAAACATCAAGCTCTTTTCTGGCGCCGTTGCCGGGGAGGTGAGTGCTTGAAGGTATATCTTTAGATCTTGCAATCGAATCTTTTAGTTTCTTGTTTTATCACTAGTTAGTTTATAAAAGAAAACTACAAAAAATGGAATCGAGTTTGCCTCATACGCTTCATCTTTTTAATATCTTTCGTGAGAATGATGGAAATGAAAATTGTGCTCAAGTGCTAGAAGAAGAAGTCTATAAAATGTTTGACACTAAATCTTTGAATGATGAGCATGATTGCAATGTTGTTAGTATGAACTCTTTGAATATCCATAGTACTAATGATGATTGCACTAGTCATGATGAAAATGTCTCTTATAAGCATGTCGATTTTTGTGGAGTGCATAGAGTTTGCAAGTACACACCAAATAGGGAAGATAAGTTTTGCAAGAGGCATAAGTACTTAGAAACTAAATGGTTGCAAGAAAGGCTAGATGTTTGTGCTGAAAATTTAAATTTTCTTAGCCGTACTTGTGAAGTTTGCAATGAACGTGGTCATTTAACTATCCGATGCAAATTGTTTCATGATCTAATCGTTTCCAAAAATTGTGATGACTTGATTTCCCTTGCACATCATAATGAACTTAGTTTGCTTATGGGTTATGAAGAAATGAAATGTATAACTAACTATCTTCCAGTATTTGCCCGTGATAAACTTCTTGATTTTGATCTAGAGGAAATTTATATGTATTGTGCGACGAATTGCATTGAAAATCCTTATATTGCCAATTACATAGAAAAAAGAAAACAAATAGAGGATGAAGAGAATACTAATGAAAGGGAAGAGACTTCCCAATATTCTCCTATTATTTCTTATGATGAATCAGGTAACGAGGAGGAGCCTTCTATTCAACCAATCTCATTAATAAGGAGCTCCAAAAAGAGGATTGAACCCACACATGATGTGAAGAAGAAAAAGAAAAGACGGAGAAGCAAAGGTAAAAATGTATCCCTCCCAAATGATGTTGCTCCTACTACTCATCGTGATGATGATAATTGCTATACTATTGGTGCTATCCATACTATTAATGATGAGAGTGATTATGCTTATGATATGAAAAGGCCCAAGCTTGGGGAAGCTATGTTTGATGAGAATGAAATATTTGAGAATATATTTGCTGAAATTAATGTTTGTCCCAAGCTTGGGGATGCTATGTTTAATGAAGACGATGTTTTTAGCCTCCCAAGTTTTGATATGCAAATTTGTTATGATGATAGCATGCGTCCTACTTATGATGATTATATTGATGAAAGTGGGTTTGGAAGAGTGTCAACTTTAGGAAGTAATGATCCCACTATTTTGGAGGATGTTGAATCTTATAATATTTATGGAAGTGGATTTGGAGAGGTCATGACTTTATTTAGTGATGAATCCACTATTTCGGAAGAGGTTTCAATTGATTATGATGAGAACAAAGTTGTTACTTATGATGATTATTGTGATGATACTTATGCTATAAAAAGTAGTAATGATTATATTTATAAACCTTCTCATGATTATGATTACCCCTTTTCTGAACATTATTCTTTTAATGTGGAAACAATTTATAGTATTCGAGTCTCTTATGATACTCCCACTATTCCGAATGAGAAGAATTTTGCTTATGTGGAGGGTAATAAAATTTCTATGCTTGTAGATCATGAAAAGAATGCCTTAGGTGCTGGTTATATTGTTGAATTAATTCATGATACTACTGAAAATTATTATGAGGGAGGAATTTATGCTTGTAGGAATTGCAATAATATCAAGTTTCCTCTCTATGTGCTTAAATTTTTAAAGTTATGCTTGTTTTGCCTTCCTATGCTAGTTGATTATTGTTCCCATAAGTGGTTTGCTCACAAAATCCCTATGCATAGGAAGTTGGTTAGACTTAAATGTGCTAGTCATATTCTTCATGATGCTCTCTTTATGTTTCAGTTCTTATCTTTTTGTGAGCATCATTGAAATCATCATGCCTAGCTAGGGGCTTTAAACGATAGCGCTTGTTGGGAGGCAACCCAATTTCATTTTAGTTTCTTGATTTTTGGTTCTGTTTAGGAATAAATAATCCATCTAGTTTCTGTTTAGATGTGGTTTTATGTTTTAATTAGTGTTTGTGCCAAGTAAGACCTATAGGATCTTCTTGGATGATAGTTATTTGATCTTGCTGAAAATTCCAGAAACTTTCTGTTCACGAAAACAATTGTTTAAAATCACCAGAACGTGATAAAATACTGATTCCAATTGAAGTAGATCAATAAACAAATTATCTAGGACGTCCTATTTTGGTAGAATTTTTTTAGTTCCAGAAGTTTGCGTTAGTTACAGATTACTACAGACTGTTCTGTTTTTGACAGATTCTGTTTTTCGTGTGTTGTTTGCTTATTTTGATGAATCTATGGCTAGTAAAATAGTTTATAAACCATAAAGAAGTTGGAATACAGTATATTTAACACTAATACAAATAAAGAATGAGTTCATTACAGTACCTTGAAGTGGTGTTTTGTTTTTCTTTCGCTAACAGAGCTTACGAGTTTTCTGTTGTGAAGTTTTCAAGTTTTGGGTAAAGATTCGATGGACTATGGAATAAGGAGTGGCAAGAGCCTAAGCTTGGGGATGCCCAAGGCACCCCAATATAATATTCAAGGATAACCAAGAGCCTAAGCTTGGGGATGCCCCGGAAGGCATCCCCTCTTTTGTCTTCGTTCATCGGTAACTTTACTTGGGGCTATATTTTTATTCACCACATGATATGTGTTTTGCTTGGAGCGTCATTTTCTTTTCTTTTGTTTTGCCTGCTGTATGAATAAAACACCAAGATCTGAAATTCTTAAATGTTAAAGAGTCTTCACATAGCTACATAATTATTTAACTACTCTTTGATCTTCACTTATATCTATTTGGAGTAGTTTGTCATTTACCCATGTGCTTCACTTATATTCTATGAGTAAATGGTTGAATGATTTGAATGTCATAAATCTGAAATTATATATGTTTAATATGCCTTTTCCATGAGGAGTAATGACTTTACATATAAGAAGTAGAGGTGGTAAATTTCTTGAAGGTTAGCAAACATTGTATTAGTCACTTGAACAATTCATGAAAGAATATTGAAGGAAGAGAGATTTCACATATAAATATACTATCTTGGACATCTTTTGTAATTGTGAGCACTCATTAAAATATGACATGCTAAAAGGTTGATGTTGGACAAGGAAGACAACGTAATGGGTTATGTTTTCTTATATCTGAAATAAAGTATATTGTCATGGATTGCCCAACACGTTGAGCTTGCCTTTCCCCCTCATGCTAGCCAAATTCTTTGCACCAAGTAGAGATACTACTTGTGCTTCCAAACATCCCTTAAACCAGTATTGCCATGAGAGTCCACCATACCTACCTATGGATTGAGTAAGATCCTTCAAGTAAGTTGTCATCGGTGCATGCAATAAAAATTGCTCTCTAAATATGTATGATCTTTTAGTGTGGAGAAAATAAGCTTTATACGATCTTGTGATATGGAAGCAATAAAAGCGACGGACTGCATAATAAAGGTCCCTATCACAAGTGGCAATATAAAGTGACGTTCCCTCGCATTAAGATTTTGTGCATCCAACTATAAAAGCGCATGGCAACCTCTGCTTCCCTCTGCGAAGGGCCTATCTTTTTTCTTTTACCTTATGCAAGAGTCATGGTGATCTTCACCTTTCCTTTTTACATTTTATCCTTTGGCAAGCACCTTGTGTTGGAAAGATTATGATATATATATCCAATTGGATGTAAGGCATCATGAACTATTATTGTTGACATTACCCTTGAGGTAAAAGGTTGGGAGGCGAATCTATAAGCCCCTATCTTTCTCTGTGTCTGATTAAAACTTTGAACCCATAAATATCACGTGAGTGTTAGCAATTGTGAAAGACTAAATGATAGTTGAGTATGTGGAGTTTGCTAAATCAAAGCTCTGACATAGACTCTTCCTGAAAATAAGATGAATTGTAATTGTTTGATGACTGATAACACGGTTTGTTAGTTTTCAAGAAAGTTTATGATCTATACCTTAACATGTGAATAGCTTGTTATTTGATCATGAGAAGCTTTATGAGTTGAGCTACTGTTATGATATATAATGATGCTAGAAAAGGTGATTGAAATTATCATTGATCAAACTTGTGCACCTGCTAGCATTCACACTTCATAAATTATTTCTTTTATCATTTACCTACTCGAGGACGAGCAAGAATTAAGCTTGGGGATGCTGATACGTCTCCAACGTATCTATAATTTATGAAGTATTCATGTTATTATATTATCCATCTTGGATGTTTAATGGGCTTTACTATGCACTTTTATATTACTTTTGGGACTAACCTATTGACCCAGAGCCCAGTGCCAGTTTCTGTTTTTCCCTTGTTTCAGTGTTTCACAGAAAAGGAATATCAAACGGAGTCCAAACGGAATGAAACCTTCGGGAGAGTTATTTTTGGAACGGAAGCAATCCAGAAGACTTGGAGTGTACGTAAGGGAAGCAACGAGGAAGGCACGAGGCAGGGGGGCGCGCCCACCCCCTGGGCGCGCCCTCCACCCTCGTGGGCCCCTCGTGGCTCCCCTGACCGACTTCTTGCGCCTATATATATCCATATACCCTAAAACCATCGAGGAGCAGAATAGATCGGGAGTTCCGCCGCCGCAAGCCTCTGTAGCCACCAAAAACCAACCGGGACCCTGTTCCGGCACCCTGCCGGAGGGGGGGAACCCTCACCGGTGGCCATCTTCATCATCCCGGCGCTCTCCATGACGAGGAGGGAGTAGTTCACCCTCGGGGCTGAGGGTATGTACCAGTAGCTATGTGTTTGATCTCTCTCTCTCTCTCTCGTGTTCTTGATTTGGCACGATCTTGATGTATCGCGAGCTTGCTATTATAGTTGGATCTTATGATGTTTCTCCCCCTCTACTCTCTTGTAATGGATTGAGTTTTCCCTTTGAAGTTATCTTATCGGATTGAGTCTTTAAGGATTTGAGAACACTTGATGTATGTCTTGCCGTGCTTATCTGTGGTGACAATGGGATATCACGTGATCCACTTGATGTATGTTTTGGTGATCAACTTGCGGGTTCCGCCCATGAACCTATGCATAGGGGTTGGCACACGTTTTTGTCTTGACTCTCCGGTAGAAACTTTGGGGCACTCTTTGATGTTCTTTGTGTTGGTTGAATAGATGAATCTGAGATTGTGTGATGCATATCGTATAATCATACCCATGGATACTTGAGGTGACATTGGAGTATCTAGGTGACATTAGGGTTTTGGTTGATTTGTATCTTAAGGTGTTATTCTAGTACGAACTCTATGATAGATCGAACAGAAAGAATAGCTTCGTGTTATTTTACTACGGACTCTTGAATAGATCGATCAGAAAGGATAACTTTGAGGTGGTTTCGTACCCTACAATAATCTCTTCGTTTGTTCTCCGCTATTAGTGGCTTTGGAGTGACTCTTTGTTGCATGTTGAGGGATAGTTATGTGATCCAATTATGTTATTATTGTTGAGAGAACTTGCACTAGTGAAAGTATGAACCCTAGGCCTTGTTTCCTAGCATTGCAATACCCTTTACGCTCACTTTTGCTACTAGTTACCTTGCTGTTTTTATATTTTCAGATTACAAAAACCTATATCTACCATCCATATAGCACTTGTATCACCATCTCCTCGCCGAACTAGTGCACCTATACAATTTACCATTGTATTGGGTGTGTTGGGGACACAAGAGACTCTTTGTTATTTGGTTGCAGGGTTGTTTGAGAGAGACCATCTTCATCCTACGCCTCCCACGGATTGATAAACCTTAGGTCATCCACTTGAGCGAAATTTGCTACTGTCCTACAAACCTCTGCATTTGGAGGCCCAACAACGTCTACAAGAAGAAGGTTGTGTAGTAGACATCAGCGGGCAATCTCCAGCTTCCCATTCTAGCTCCTGGCGATGATTACCCCGTGATACAATACGCTGACGACACGATCCTTGTGATGCCCCCGGACCAAGCTCAAGTGGAGACCATCAAGCTCATTCTCCAGGATTATGCATCGTTGGTGGGGCTGCGCATAAACTTTCAAAAATCTACCATAATCATTGTCAATGCAGATGTGGATACGACATCGCGCTTGATGCAGGTTTTCGATTGCACAATCGGTTCCATGCCATTTACGTATCTGGGGTTGCCCATGGGCACTACCAGGTCGACGGTGACTGTCCTCATGCCAATGGTTGCATCGGTGGAGCGTAAACTCTCCACGACAGCCATGTTCCTGGACCTCGGATCAAAGCTCACCCTGGTAAATTCGGTGATCACCTCCCTCGTGATATATGCCATGTGCTCCATCAGACTGCCGCCAAAGATCCTCGATCATCTGGACAAGCTCAGACGGTACTGCCTCTGGGCTAAGAGCACAGACGATGGCATGAAAGCGGTCTCGATGGCAGCTTGGGAACTGGTTTGCCGCCCCAAAAATAAAGGGGGGCTTGGGATACTCGATCTCAGGGTTCAAAACCAAGGTTTGCTCCTTAAACAGCTACATAAATTCTACAACCGCATGGATCTGCCCTAGGTGATGCTGGTTTGGAGCACGTATTACGTTGGACTGGTGCCGCATGCGTCTGACCCGTGTGGTTCGTTTTGGTGGTGAGACATCATGAGCCTTGCACCAATCTACAGAGGGGTCACATCTGTGGAGGTGGGTGACGGGAGCACAGTTCTGTTTTGGAAGGACACATGGCATGAAGATGTGCTTGCCGATAGCCACCCCCGATTATTCTCATTCTCTAAAAATGAAGACATTTTGGTGCAGAAGCTGCTAACCGCGCCTACGCTTGGCCAAAACTTCCATTTGCCGCTCTCAGTACGGGCCAAGGGTGAGCTCGAAGACCTCCAAAACAGCTTGACCATGATGGAACTGATAGAGGCGAATGACGTCTGGAAATGTATCTGGGGATCCGAGGGGTTCGCCTCCAGCAAGTTTTACCTGCACTGTTTCCGTGATGGAGTGGCGGACAAAGCCTTTGAGTGGATTTGGAAAACCAAGTGTACCAACAAATGGAAGGTTTTTGCTTGGTTGCTTCTAGCGGACAGACTAAACACACGGGGGTTGTTGAGGAGGAAGAATATGAAACTAAGGGACAATAACTATGCTTGCTTATTATGCCATCACCCCCCCCCCCGAGGAAATAGTTGAACACCTATTTTTCAATGTGAATTCAGGAAAGTGTGCTGGGGAAAATTGGGGATCACGTGGCCCGTGGGTGGTAACAGGTTGCAGCTTGTGCATGCGGCGAAGGGCGTGTGGGCCAGGCCCATGTTCATGGACATTTTCATCATAGCAGCCTGGAGCATTTGGAAGGAACGTAAAAATAAGCACTTTAGAGGGATCGTCCCCATGGTGGATGGGTGGCGTCAAAGATTCCACTATGACTTTGGCATGATGAGACACAGAGTCAAAGAGGCCCTTGTGCCGTTTGTGGAGCAGTTTGTTGCTTGAATCTAGTTGTTTTCCTCTGTTTAGAAACAACATTAGATTGCTTTGCTGCTTCTCCCTGTACCCTTGATGTATAGGACTCTCTTAATCCCTACATCCCATGTAAGCTCACTCATGTAATTCTGTGTGTTGAAGTTTTAATATAAAGTCAGTGGGGGGGTGCCCTCACTGTCCCAAGCTTAAAAAAAACAGTGCGACTGCTACATTTTACTAGTGGCATTACATAAGAGGGGCTCGGGGCAACAAACATCAGAACATGATATCTGGGTTGGTCCCATTTTTGTTCGGTATAGCCACCTTATACTGTGTGAGGCTAGCAAATCTAGTGCTGGGCATACTCTGTTGACTTGTCCCCCAGTCCCCACTTTCTTTCCTTTTTCAACTAATAGATCGGTTTATATTGAGTTTGTACTGTGTTTCCCTTTATTTCCCTACTAGACCAAGAGACCAGTTGGATAAAGTCCTAGATTCATGTAACCAATCTTCCCCCACCCCACCCCCTTCTTCCCTGTTTGAACCAAGCAGTACTAGATTCAACTGCATGAACTAGTTTTACCTCTTAACAGTAAAAATTTAGGTAGCTTTCGAACATCTGATCTATCCTATCTACGAGGGGGCCTGAGAAATAGTAAAAGATATAAATGCAGCAACGTCAGGAGTTGGGGAAGTAGAGCAAGGCCAGTTTCGAAGGAAGTTATACCTGAGGGTCGCCGGGATGTCGCTAGGTGGGCGGCGGGAGGCCGGATCTGCCCACACTACGGGAGCGAGGAAGAAGGGGTCGGAAGCCCTCCCTAGCTGGCGTTGCGTGGGAGAGAACGGCAAGGCACACTGATCGGGACGCATCGGCAGCGGGTAAGTGTCGGTGTCAAAATGGGCGGATCTTGGGTAGGGGGTCCCGAACTGTGCGTCTAAGGTCGTTGGTAACAGGAGACAGCGGACACGATGTTTACCCAGGTTCGGGCCCTCTCTATGGAGGTAATACCCTACTTCCTGCTTGATTGATCTTGATGAATATGAGTATTACAAGAGTTGATCTACCACGAGATCGTAATGGCTAAACCCTAGAAGTCTAGCCTGTATGACTATGGTAATGAGTATATCTCTTCCGGACTACACCCTCCGGTTTATATAGACACCGGGGGGATCTAGGGTCACATAAAGTCGGTTACATAGGAAGGAATCTTCATAGTTGATCGCCAACCTTGCCTTCCACGCCAAGGAGAGCCCTATCCGGACACGGGTACAATCTTCGTCCTTCGTGTCTTCACAGCCCATCAGTCCGGCCCATGGATAACAGGCCGGACGTCCGAGGACCCCTTAGTCCAGCACTCCCTCAGTAGCCCCCGAACCAGTCTTCAATAGCGAGGTGTTCGGCACACAGATTGTCTTCGGCATTGCAAGGCGGGTTCCTCCTTTAATGATTTCCAAGTAATGTATTCGGCCGTAGATTCAATGTCATTCCCCTCGGCTTCTGCGCGTTAATAACCTCGTCTTCCACGTGTCAAGTGAATGCGGAAGGTCAAGGTATTTTGCAAATAACACCCTGTTCAGGCCAGGAAGAGCGCTTATTTAAAGAGATCGGATCTCAGATCCATTCGGCATCCCGCGGAGAAAATCCCCAAAGACTACTAGGAGAAGCCATTCCAACATGGCTAGCATTCCTAGTTCCTCCTCTGACTCAGAGAGAGGCGAGTGGGAGAGGTGCTCAGTGGCCCACAGTCAATTAGAGAAGCTGCAAACGCAGGGATTTCTCCCCCTGCAGATCTGGTCCCTGTTCGAGAAGGGCTAGCCTCCCTTAACGGTGAGACCCAGGCGGAGGATTTTCCCAATCCATCCGGGGGGGAGCGAGTGTGTTTCGTCCCTTATCTGCTAAGGGGCGTCGGGTTTCCAATCCATCTGTTCTTCCGGGGACTTCTGGAATACTATGGCCTTCAGCTGCATAACTTTACTCCCGCCTCCATTATGCATATTGCGGGCTATGTCGCTTTGTGCGAACTGTTCCTGAGCATTGAGGCCCATTTCGAACTGTGGAGAAAGTTGTTCTGTCTTGTCCCGCACAACCACAAGGGGTCAATATTTGAAGTGGGCGGAGCCGAAGTATGGCACGTCGCCGATACCGGATACCTGTCCGGCACACCAAGGAAGGCATTTGAAGAATGGCCTTCCGAATGGTTCTATATAGAGGACGTCGCTCTTCCCGACCCAGTTCGCAATGGTCTCCCGGAATTTGCAAGCATTTCGCCGAAGAAACGTCACAGCTGGCGTCCCCGAAGTCTTGAAGAGGAGGACAATGCGGAAGTTTGTCGGCCCGTGGGCAAGATAAAGATGCTTGCCCAGTCCGGATTTACAATAGTTGAGGTAATGGCGACCTCCATAGCGCGAGGGGTTCAGCCACTTCAATATAGAGGGCTCCCAGTGTGGCACTACAATGGGGAGGATGATGCCTCCCGCTATGGTCGGAAAGGTCCGGACACCCCCGCCGCTCTAGCCAAGATACTGGCCAAGCTGTTCAAAGGGGAGGAAGAAGAATTTCTCCGCATCAATCGCAGAGACGGGTACTCCATGTACAACGCTCCCAGCTGGGTAAGTCCTAACCCCTTTGCTTTTATTCACTCCGCTCTCTTTGGCCATTTTTAATGAATTCCCAATCCGTTTATTTTGAAACAGCATTGCGGAAGGTAACCGAGGGGCTTAATAGCCCTGCCCCACAGCCAGAGAACCACTACCGGGAGCTTGATCCCAGGTTTGAAGAGGACCCGGATATATTCGTGGTACTCACGGAAGGGGTGTTTTACCAGGCGAGCTATGACGGCACGGAAGTGGCCATCGTCGCCGATTATCCTGGTCTTCTTCCAGCTTCCCACGCAAGTAATCAGGAGAAATCTCCCTCGAAAGAGTTTCCTCGCACTGCCTCACCCACCGCACTGTCTCATGCTTCAAAGGGGAGGTGTTCGGCACGTCATGCTACGCCGGGGATGACTCCAAGGCGAGCGGCTCCCGCGCCGAGCAAGGCCTCGAAAAGGAAGGTCGGCGAAGACAAGGCCGGTCCTTCATCAAAGAGGTACGGATTTGAAGGTATGCCTTAGCAGTCGTACCCAACCGTGATTGTTATGTTGGTCCTGTATCAGGAAGAAGGTTCGCCGGACTATGTCCGAGGATCCGGCCGGTCGCACTCCCAGCAACCGGGATTTAGATCCTACCGGAGAGGCGGGGGCCGCTGTGGGGACAATACCGGACTGTCCTTCGGCCGAGGGTTCGAAAGATATGTCCGTTACCAACTCGGAAGTAGAGAGTGCCACGAATCATCGGTGCTGCAGGGCTGTCTTACGAGACCCCAAGTTCTCGGAAGAGGCATTCAATGCCTTCAGCTCGGCTGACGCATACATCCGAGCTGCTCGAGATGGGCTTAGAAAAGCCACAAAGCAATATTTGACAGATGTGCAGGTAAGTTTTCTTTGTCCGAAAAGGATAACCATATGCCCGTAGCCCCCAAGACTGAAAGCAGTTGGTACAACTGATTTAAGGATCGTTGTATAACCAGTTCCTTACAGAGAAGAACGACCTGCTAGCCCAAGAGCTGGAGCAGTGTCGGGCCCAGCTAAATGCTGCTACCGCCGAACTGGAAAACTCCAAGAAGGCGTCCTCTGGTAACATTCCCCTCCATCGAGGAACAATAATTGCATACCAATTGTACTAATACTGTTGCTGGTCGCATAATAGGATCGCCGGATCAACTTGAAGAGAAGTTAAAGATCGCCCAAGCGGGAGAGAAAGAGGCAAAAAGGCTACACACCGCAGGCGAGCGTGTGCTGACCTGAGTCAGAGGGGAGAAAAACAAGCTTCAAGATTCCAACACTGCATTGAGTGAAGAATTGAAAGATGTGCGGGCCCAGCTAGCCGACTCCGTGAAGGAGAACAAGAAGTTGCGGGGCGGCATATTCAGTATGTGTCTGAACTACCCTTAAAGTAGTTCGGAGATAAATGGAACTGATAGAGTTATGATTGCAGGTATATTGATGGGCCGTCCCAAAGAGGAGGTGTCCGGATCATCAAGTGATCTGCTGCAAGGGTTGTCGCAAGTGCACGAACAGGCTCGGCTGGCGATGCGGAGTGTTGCCAAGGCCCTATGGCCATCCGCCTCCCCTCCAGGAAGCATGGAGAAGCTCGTAGAGCTGTTCAAGGGAGCGCGGCGGCGTATCCGATGATGGAAGATATTGGCCTGCCGAGAGGGTGCACGAGAGGCCTGGGCCATGGTGAAAACGCGATATACCAAGCTAGATCCTAACCACATGGCCCGTGTCGGACCGCTAGGGTCAAATGGGGAAGAAATTCCCGTTAGTTTAGTATATGACCAGGTAGAGGTGGCCGCCAAATATTCCCAACAGGATTGTAAGTTAGACCGCCTGTTGGACGGTGTAGAGGAGGAAGTGTTTGAGTCCAAGTGACTATGTACTTTCCTTGATATATGTAACTCTAGCTGAATTGTATAGCATTTGTCATGGCAGACCTTTTCACTTCAACCTCCGGACCCGAAGGTGCGGAGTGTTTCCGAATACCCCCGCGGCCGAATAGACCGGGGTATGCGTGGAAACTAGGCGTAGGGGTCATAGTTGCTTGAACAGACAAGTTGTATCCGGCTAGTTATGTTATATTACATTGAGATTGTAAGAAACATCTTCTAGAGAGAATAGTTCCGTTAAGGGTTCCTTTCCCTGGGTGTGCATGCATTAGTGTACATGTCCGAATTGTGATGTGAAAATCACAGTGTGTATAACTTCTGGGGGGTCACAATGGAGTGAATGCAAAAAACATCTTTAATTCACCGACCGAATATTCCCTTAAGAACGCTAGCTTTCGGCTTCACCCAGTCTGAGGTACACATCCGGATGACCCGACAGTAACAATCGCAGAGGTGCTCCCTTTATGCCCTAGCCGAACTAACGGGAAGGTAGGGCATAAGCACAGGAGCCAGGCAACCTAGCTTGGCCAAAACTTAAGTCATATCGATGCATATAGTGGCGAAGAAAAGGTACATATGGAAAAACGCATATGTGAAGAGCTTGATGCTCGAAGAATAATAAAAAGCTTATGTCCGAGAAGGCCCCAAGTATAATGGACGTACATATTTAAAGATGTATGCGTCAGGGGTGTGCGGTCAGGCCCCAAGTATAATGGACGTACATATTTAAAGCGAGAAAAAAAGAATAATCGGAAAAGAGAGAAAAAATAATGGAAACTACAGGGGAGAAGGAGACGAACAAGGAGTTCGGCGCTAGGCATAGAATCTTCGGAGTCTGGCTGCGTTCCAGGGGTTCGGCTCGAGGTGATTGTCTGATGCATCATGAAGATGGTACGCTCCTCCGGTGAGAACTTCGTCAATTATGAAGGGACCCTCCCATTTGGGCTTGAGTTTGTCCTTTTTCTTCTCCGACAGGCGTAGAACGAGTTCACCAACGTTGTAAGTCTTGGCCCATACTTCTCTGCGTTGGTAAAATGCTGAACGGGCTTTTGCGACATCGCGCTCCTCCTCCAGGGCATCTAGGTTGTCCTGCTGATCGAGCTCGGCTTCTCTCTCTTCATACATACGCACTCGAGGTGAGTCGTTGTAACACCCCGAGAATCATGCTACAGTAACTCCCTGTGATTAAGCTAATCATGTTGCTAAACAGGGCTTGATCACATTTGAATCACATTCCTTTTCAAACTCCTAATTCAAACTTCAATTAAATTTAAAAGTGGAAAATAAAAGTTTTCAAAAATTTAAACAAAAATGTTCGGGCCCTGCCAGAAATTGCACTGATAATTATTGTGGAGAAAACACATTTTTATAAAATGCCTAAATACTTTTAAATGAAATAAAACAGAAAAGAAAATAAACAAATAAAAAGAAAACAGAAAACAGAACAGACAAAGGAAAAGAAAAAAAAGAGAAGGCCCTCCCCCCCACTGGACCCCTGGCCCAACTGGGCCGACCCCCGGCCCAGCCGGCCTAGCCCATCTCCCACTCCCCCTCGCCCCCTTCCCTGTTCCCCCGACCGGGGTCGGAACAGGGGCCGTCCCCGCCGCACCCCCTCGCCGGCGACGGGGAGGATAAGGACGCCAGCCCCCCCGCCTCCTCGGGCCCCTCTCCCACTCACCCCCCGCTCTCCCTCTCGGCCTCTGCGCCTCCCCCGTCAGATCCACCTCCCTCTCCCCTTCGATCCCCACTGCCCGAGCGTGCTCGCCGCCGTTCACCGTCGTTCCCGCGGCCACCGTGCCCCAATCGCCACTTCGCCGTGTCGTACGCCGTCGCCGCCCTCGACTACACCACCTCCACCTCTCCGTTGGAGCTCCGAGCCACTGCAACGGCCTCCCCGAGCTCGTCTTCCCCGCACGGCCGCCGTCGATCGCCGCCCCGTTTCGCCGCCTCGAGCCTCCCCGAGCACGCTGCCGTCCCCCTACAGCCTCGCCGTGAGCCTCTCCCCCTCCTCCCCTGTCCTTTCTCTCTCGCGCGCCCCCTAGCGGCTTCCCCACGCGCGCCCGAACGCCGCGCCGCGGAGCTCGTCGCCGGCGGGTCTCCGGTGACCATTTGGTCATGGGCGTATGCCCGTTAGCTCGACCGCACCGTGTAGCACCCGCCTAGCTAGCTAGTTCGGCCGCTCGCGCGCCCTAACGCCGCACCCGCCCCAGCCCGAAGTACCTCGCCGCCGGCGAGCTCGTAGCGCTCGCCCCCGCCCGTTCCAGCCGCTCCGGCCACCACCGTTGGACGCGCGGCGCCGAGCCGCGTCGAACGCGCCCAGCCACGACCCCGCAGACCCCCTGTGCGCGAAACCCGCGCCCCTCCCGAGCCGCGCCGCCGCGTTTGGCTCGTCGGAGTTGCTCCGGCGCCGGCCGCCGACGTGGCTGGCCTGGGCCCCCCCCAGTGCCACTGCCCGTGGGCCCCGTGGGCCCCGTTGACTGGGTCAACCCAGTCAACGTGCTGACTGGGCAGGCTCAGCCACTGACATGCGGGCCCCGCCGCAAAATTAAAAAAAAGAGAAAAGAAAAATGTTTTTATAATTAAAACTAATTAATTAATCTAATCACTCACTGACAGGTGGGCCCAGTAGTTAATTAACTAAAAATTAATTAGTTTAATCTTCTGTTAGCCCACTGTCTATGACAGGTGGGGCCCACTGGTCAGTTTGACCTGGTCAGCCGCTCTGTTGACCTGCTGACGTCAGCATTGCCTCATGCTGACGTCATAATTCATTTTTGCTTAATTCAAATAATTCCAGAAATTCAAATAAACTTTGAAAATTCATATCTTTTAAACCGTAACTCGGATGAAAATGTTTTCTATATGAAAGTTGCTCAGAACGACGAGACGAATCCGAATACGCAGTCCGTTCGTCCACCACACCTCCCTAACCTATCGAACTAGCAACTTTCCCCCTCCGGTCCGTCTGTCCGAAAACGCGAAACATCGGGAATACCTCCCGGATGTTCCCCCCCTTCGCCGGTACCACCTACTGTCGCGTTAGGACACACCTAGCACCGCTCATTGTCATGTCACGCATCGTCATGCTTATGTTTGCATTGTATTTACTGTTTCTTCCCCCTCTTCTCTCCGGTAGACTACGAGACCGACACTGCTGCTGCCCAGTTCGACTACGGAGTCGACGACCCCTCCTACTTGCCAGAGCAACCAGGCAAGCCCCCCCTTTGATCACCAGATATCGCCTATTCTTCTCTATACTTCTTGCATTAGAGTAGTGTAGCATGTTACTGCTTTTCGATATCCTATCCTGATGCATAGCCTATCCTTGCTACTACTGTTGATACCTTTACCTGCAATCCTACATGCTTAGTATAGGATGCTAGTTTTCCATCAGTGGCCCTACATTCTTGTCCGTCTGCTGTGCTATACTATCGGGTCGTGATCACCTGGGCGGTGATCACGGGTATATACTTATATACTATATACATGACACATGTGATGACTAAAGTCGGGTCGGCTCGTAGGAGTACCCGCAAGTGGATCTTTGTGGCGGAGCGACAGGGCAGGTTGAGACCGCCTAGGTGAGAGGTGGGCCTGGCCCTGGTCGGCGTTCGCGGATACTTAACACGCTTAACGAGATCTTGGTATTTGATCTGAGTCTGGCCATTTGGTCTATACGCACTAACCATCTACGCGGGAGTAGTTATGGGTATCCCGGCGTCGTGGTATCAGCCGAAGCCTTCTTGACGTCAGCGACTGAGTGGCGCGCGCCGGATTGGACTGGAACGCCACTAGGCTAGGTCTGCTTCCGGCCGCGTACGCAACGTGCAGGTGTGCATAGGGCGATGGGCCCAGACCCCTGCGCGCATAGGGTTAGACCGGCGTGCTGACCGCTCTGTTGTGCTTAGGTGGGGCTGCGACGCGTTGATCTTACGAGGCCGGGCATGACCCAGAAAGTGTGTCCGGCCAAATGGGATCGAGCGTGTTGGGTTATGTGGTGCACCCCTGCAGGGAAGTTTATCTATTCGAATAGCCGTGTCCCTCGGTAAAAGGACGACCCGGAGTTGTACCTTGACCTTATGACAACTAGAACTGGATACTGAATAAAATACACCCTTCCAAGTGCCAGATACAACCCGGTGATCGCTCTCTAACAGGGCGACGAGGAGGGGATCGCCGGGTAGGATTATGCTATGCGATGCTACTTGGAGGACTTCAATCTACTCTCTTCTACATGCTGCAAGATGGAGATGGCCAGAAGCGTAGTCTTCGACAGGACTAGCTATCCCCCTTTTATTCTGGCATTCTGCAGTTCAGTCCACTGATATGCCCCTTTTCACATATACCCATGCATATGTAGTGTAGCTCCTTGCTTGCGAGTACTTTGGATGAGTACTCACGGTTGCTTCTCTCCCTCTTTTTCCCCCTTTTCCTTTCTATCTGGTTGTCACAACCAGATGCTGGAGTCCAGGAGCCAGACGCCACCGTCGACGACGACACCTACGACACTGGAGGTGCCTACTACTACGTGCAGGCCGCTGACGACGACCAGGAGTAGTTAGGAGGATCCCAGGCAGGAGGCCTGCGCCTCGTTCGATCTGTATCCCAGTTTGTGCTAGCCTTCTTAAGGCAAACTTGTTTAACTTATGTCTGTACTCAGATATTGTTGCTTCCGCTGACTCGTCTGTGATCGAGCACTTGTATTCGAGCCCTCGAGGCCCCTGGCTTGTATTATGATGCTTGTATGACTTATTTATGTTTTAGAGTTGTGTTGTGATATCTACCCGTGAGTCCCTGACCTTGATCGTACACATTTGCGTGCATGATTAGTGTACGGTCAAATCGGGGGCGTCACAAGTTGGTATCAGAGCCGACTGCCTGTAGGAATCCCCCTATCCACACTCCTTGGCCGAAGTCGAGTCTAGACATTACAAAACTTTTACTAACATGGCTGTGTGTCTTACGGGCCCACGTCGCCATTGGGTGGTACTAGTATCTTTTACTCCTCGACCTTTACTCTGGGACTCTGAACTCTCTTCTACTCGGGTTAAACGAATTTACTAACTTTAACACTAGGATCCCGTGACCGCATTCACCCCAAAGTTGGATAAACCATAGTTGTTTCTTAGAGTAGTATTTTGAACAATTCACACACTGTCATTTGACTCCTTTGAAACGTCTTTGCTTTCAGATGGAACCCACGAGGCAGGTCGTGCGCCACACGACGGCCATTGGTGCCTCGGGATCACCTGCGGTGCTAGCTGAGATGATGACCTATCTGGGTTATCGCTGGCACCCTGAGTACACCGTCTACGAGGAGTACCAGGACTTTAACCAGGAGCAGTACCGTGCCATCGTCCACCTCTACTCTCGGGAGTACGACTCCACTACTGTGCTGCACACCGCACATGGTGTTGGTGTGACCATCGATATGGCTGTCCACGATGCTGCCTATGCTGCTCTGACACGTCTTCGTGGAGAGTATCGGGAGTTGGACACCTCCCCTTTCAGGCACATTGCTATCGCATCTGATGTTGGTGCGGAGGGATACTATACTGCTGCCTACTCCACTGTCACCCGAGAGCCCTTCTACCATCAGCACCTGGTTCTGCATGCTGATGGGCTGGATCGAGCTAACCGAGCTCTTCGCCACGAGATGTACACCACCCGTCAGCACCTTTACCGTGCTCTGACGCTGCTGCACCCCTTTGTCCGATCTGGACAGGTACCGCGTACTGCGATCTACCCAGCCAGGACCGTGATGCCCCACGGTGTCGGTTGGCCAGAGGTGGGAGGCTACTCTCCCGCACTTGGCCCTCTTCTGCCACCTGAGCGTCGGGCTCTACACCTGAGTATCCGCGGCCCCCAGTCTGCTGACGTCGAGGGCTATCCGTTGCCTCACTACCAGCTGTCGGGCTACGATTACCTCCACAGTACCTCTTGGGACTGATGTAGGCTTGCTTGTAGTATTAGTTGCAGTCGCCGCGAGCCTGTGTGCCGCCTATGATGTTTTAGTCTATGTACTGAACTCTATGTACTGAACTCTATGCATGACCCCTTTTGTAAGTTATGCCGACTACTATGTAGTAGCTATCGTGCTCCTTTCATTATGCATGTTTCATCATGAATGATTCTTGTCATTGCAAATTTCTCAATGCTGAACTACCCCTGTTATATATTAGCAGGATGGTTAGACCAGGTGGTCGTGGTCGTGGTGGCGATGCCCCACCACCACCTGAGTACATGGCTGGTATGATCCAACAGTTTGAACTGAACCGCCAATTCATGGAAAATATGATGGCTCAGTTTCCTCGCCCCAATATGAACCAGCAGCCAGCCCAAGTGACTCTTCAAGATTTCATACGCCTCAACCCAACCATCTACCGCAGCTCAACTCAGCCTCTGGATGCTGATGACTGGCTCCGTGACATCACCTATGAGATGGAGTCTGCTGATGTAGCCCCTGCCAGCTATGTCACCTTTGCTTCCTTCTTCTTGAAGGGACCCGCAGCTCAATGGTGGGACAGCCACAGGCGTACTCTGCCAGCTGGAACAATCATCACATGGCCAGACTTCCAAGCTGCTTTCCGTGCCCGCTTCATTCCTCAGGGAGTCATGGACCGGAAGAAGCGTGAGTTCCGCAACCTCACCCAAGGCAACAAAACTGTCGAAGCTTATCAGCGGGAGTTTCTGGACTTGTCCCGCTATGCTGAAGAAGACATTGCAACTGATGCACGCAGACAGGAGAAGTTCCGTGATGGCCTTCAAGCTGACATCAAGCTCGCACTTCTAGTGCATGACTTTGCTGATTTCGCCACCTTGGTGAACAAGGCCATCAATGTCGAAACTGGTCTGCAGGAATACCAGAGCTCTCACAGGCGCAACCGTGACACGGGCTCATCTTCGGGCCCGCCCTCACAGAAGCGTAAGATATGGATCCCGAACAGCATGTACCGTCCAAATGCATCTGCCCCAAGGCAGACATATGCTGCACCTCGTCTGCCTCCACCACCATCTAGGCAGTCAAGACTTCCAGCTCCACCATCCCAAGCTCCTGTTCCCACTCCGAATAATGGCTTGTGCTTCAGGTGTGGTCAACCAGGACACCGTGCTAAAGAATGCAACCAGAACCAGAATCAACTGGCCCTTCCAGCAACTGGCCGTGGTAACAATCAGCCCCGCAACAACAATGCTAAGTCTTATGGTCGTGCTCATGCCAACCACGTTGATCTCAACGAAGCTCAAGACCAGCCTGCTACTGTGATGGGTACACTCCTCGTAAATTCAGTACCAGCATCCGTTTTATTTGATACAGGTGCATCGCATTCATTCATGTCAGAAGATTTTGCATACAAGCACGACGTTAAATGTGAGGAGATGAACACCTCTGTATTGGTCAAAACCCCCGTGGGACAGTGTCAAACCTCCTTGGTTGGCATCGATGTCCCCGTGGAAATCGAAGGGCTGGAATTCTATGCCTCTCCCATTATCCTGAAGTCGTCTAACATCGACCTCATTTTGGGTATGGATTGGTTGAAAGCGCATACTGCTTCTATAGTTTGCGCCACTAAGACCGTCCATCTGCTACACCCTTCAGATGAAATAGTTGCTTACCAAGCTCATCTGGTGCAAAATGCCGAGGCAAGGCTCTATGCATTGAATGCATTGAACGCTGCACCACTCGAGGGCATTGAAAACATTCCCGTCGTGCGTGAATTCCTCGACGTCTTCCCTGAAGAACTTCCAGGGATTCCCCCTGCTAGAGCTGTCGAATTCATCATCGACTTGAAACCAGGCACCACTCCTATAGCCAAGCGACCCTACAAAATGCCGCCGCATGAACTCCTTGAGCTTAAGGAGGAAATCGACAAATCTCTTCGCAAAGGATTCATTCGCCCAAGTTGCTCTCCTTGGGGAGCACCTTCTCTCTTTGTCAAGAAGAAGGATGGGACAAACCGGTTAGTTCAAGACTACCGTCCTATAAACCAAGCTACCATTCAGAATAAATACCCTCTTCCTCGGATCAATGATCTGTATGATCAACTGGCGGGTTCGTCAGTGTTCTCTAAGCTCGACTTGAGGTTGGGCTACCATCAGATCCGTGTTCGCGAAGAGGATATCCCAAAGACCGCCTTCGTGACTCGCTATGGTTCATACGAGTACACCGTCATGTCTTTCGGTTTAACCAATGCTCCAGCCACCTTCTCTCGTCTGATGAACTATATATTCATGGATTACCTCGACAAGTTCGTCGTGGTTTATCTGGATGATATCCTGGTATTTTCCAAGAACAAAGAAGAACATGCCGAACATCTTCGACTTGTGCTGGAGAAGCTACGAGAGCATCAACTATATGCCAAGTTCTCCAAATGTGAATTCTGGCTACCGGAAGTAACCTATCTTGGGCATGTCATCTCTAAGGATGGTATTGCCGTCAACCCCGAGCGAGTTCAGGCTATTCTTGATTGGACTCCTCCCAAGAACGTTAAGCAAGTCAGAAGTTTTCTCGGTCTCGCCAGCTATTGCCGTCGATTCGTCGAGAACTTCTCTAAGATCGCCAGGCCTCTGACTAACCTGTTGCATAAGGGTGTCAAGTTCCAATGGACAGACAAATGTCAGGAAAGTTTCCAAGCACTCAAAGACAAGTTGACTTCTGCTCCAGTTCTAGCTCCACCTGATACTAAGAAGGACTTTGTCATTTACTGCGACGCTTCCCGTCAAGGATTAGGCTGTGTCCTAATGCAAGACCGCAAAGTGATTGCTTATGCCTCTCGGCAATTGCGCCCTCACGAAGAGAACTACCCAGTTCACGACCTCGAACTTGCTGCTGTCATTCATGCGCTGAAGCAGTGGCGACATTACCTTCTCGGTAATCGTTGCGAGATCTTCACTGACCACCAAAGTCTGAAGTATCTGTTTACTCAGCCAGATCTGAACCTCCGTCAACAGAGATGGATGGAGCTTGTTGCAGACTTTGACTTGGGTATTTCCTATACGCCAGGCAAGGCTAATGTAATGGCTGATGCCTTGAGCCGCAAGTCTTACTGCAACCACCTCCAGGTTCACAAAGTTCAGCCCTCGCTTGTTGAAGAATTCAGGAAGCTGAACCTCCATATTGTTCCTTCGGGTGCACTCACTCCCCCTCCTAAGGAGTTTGGCAAGGTGAACCTCCACGTTGTTACCCAGGGTTCCCTCAATACCCTAGTTGCTAAACCAGATCTCGTGGATAGCATCAAAAGGCTACAGAAGTATGACTCTGAAGCCCACAAGATTAAGCGCTACCTCGCAGAAGGAAAGCCCTCATTCTTCACCATTGCTGAAGATGGCACCCTATACTTCAAGGGCCGCCTAGTGGTGCCATGTGCAGAGAAAAACCTGGATATGACACAGGAAGTTATGAAAGAAGCTCATGATACACCTCTGTGTATCCATCCTGGTAGTACAAAGATGTACCAAGACATCCGTCAGAGATTCTGGTGGTCTAATATGAAGCAAGCCATTGCTCGTTATGTTGCTGAGTGTGACGTTTGCCGTCGTATCAAAGCAGAACATCAAAGGCCTGCTGGAACTCTGCAACCTATCTCTATTCCTGAATGGAAATGGGACCATGTTGAGATGGACTTCGTCACTGGATTTCCCAAATCACAGAAAGGTAATGATGCTATTCTTGTCGTCATTGACCGGCTTTCCAAAGTTGCACATTTTCTGGCAGTCAAAGAAACGATCACTGCTAGCCAGTTGGCAACGCTCTATATGTCCAGGATTGTTTCACTCCACGGTATTCCATTGGTTATCAGCTCAGACCGTGGCAGCTTATTCACTTCAAGATTCTGGGCAAGTTTCCAAGAAGCTATGGGAACTCATCTGTCATTCAGTACTGCGTTTCATCCTCAATCGCAAGGACAAGTTGAACGCGTCAACCAAGTTCTCGAAGACATGCTTCGAGCTTGCGTTATTTCCTTCGGCAAGAAATGGGAGGAATCTCTCCCGTATGCTGAGTTCTCTTATAATAATAGCTATCAAGCTAGTCTGAAGATGGCCCCCTTCGAAGTGTTATATGGACGAAAGTGCCGAACCCCTCTGAACTGGTCAGAAACTGGGGAACGTCCACTCTTCGGTCCGGATATTATCCAAGATGCCGAAGAACAAGTCCGCATTATTCGTGAGAATCTCAAGACTGCTCAGTCACGTCAGAAGAGTCAGTATGACCGTCATCATAAAGACATGGTCTATCAACCTGGCGAAAAGGCTTATCTTCGAGTCACACCTATGAAGGGTGCTCACCGCTTCGGGATCAAGGGCAAACTAGCTCCTCGCTATATTGGCCCATTCACTATTCTCGAAAGGCGTGGAAAAGTGGCATACCAACTGGAGCTACCGCCGAACCTTTCTCAGGTTCACGATGTGTTCCATGTGTCACAGCTCCGCCGTTGCTTCAAGGATCCAATCCGAGCTGTGGATCATGAAGTGCTCGAATTGCAGCAAGACCTCTCCTATAAGGAGCATCCGGTCCGCATTCTCGACCAAGCTGAACGCCGCACACGTCAGAAGGCGATCAAGTTTCTCAAAGTCCAGTGGTCGCACCATTCTGAAGATGAGGCCACTTGGGAACGAGAGGATCGTCTGCGCGAAGAATACCCCGCACTGTTTCCTTCTACCTCCTAAATCTCGGGACGAGATTTCTTGTAGTGGAGGAGATTTGTAACACCCCGAGAATCATGCTACAGTAACTCCCTGTGATTAAGCTAATCATGTTGCTAAACAGGGCTTGATCACATTTGAATCACATTCCTTTTCAAACTCCTAATTCAAACTTCAATTAAATTTAAAAGTGGAAAATAAAAGTTTTCAAAAATTTAAACAAAAATGTTCGGGCCCTGCCAGAAATTGCACTGATAATTATTGTGGAGAAAACACATTTTTATAAAATGCCTAAATACTTTTAAATGAAATAAAACAGAAAAGAAAATAAACAAATAAAAGAAAACAGAAAACAGAACAGACAAAGAAAAAGAAAAAAAGAGAAGGCCCTCCCCCCCACTGGACCCCTGGCCCAACTGGGCCGACCCCCGGCCCAGCCGGCCTAGCCCATCTCCCACTCCCCCTCGCCCCCTTCCCTGTTCCCCCGACCGGGGTCGGAACAGGGGCCGTCCCCGCCGCACCCCCTCGCCGGCGACGGGGAGGATAAGGACGCCAGCCCCCCGCCTCCTCGGGCCCCTCTCCCACTCACCCCCCCGCTCTCCCTCTCGGCCTCTGCGCCTCCCCCGTCAGATCCACCTCCCTCTCCGCTTCGATCCCCACTGCCTGAGCGTGCTCGCCGCCGTTCACCGTCGTTCCCGCGGCCACCGTGCCCCAATCGCCACTTCGCCGTGTCGTACGTCGTCGCCGCCCTCGACTACACCACCTCCACCTCTCCGTTGGAGCTCCGAGCCACTGCAACGGCCTCCCCGAGCTCATCTTCCCCGCACGGCCGCCGTCGATCGCCGCCCCGTTTCGCCGCCTCGAGCCTCCCCGAGCACGCTGCCGTCCCCCTACAGCCTCGCCGTGAGCCTCTCCCCCTCCTCCCCTGTCCTTTCTCTCTCGCGCGCCCCCTAGCGGCTTCCCCACGCGCGCCCGAACGCCGCGCCGCGGAGCTCGTCGCCGGCGGGTCTCCGGTGACCATTTGGTCATGGGCGTATGCCCGTTAGCTCGACCGCACCGTGTAGCACCCGCCTAGCTAGCTAGTTCGGCCGCTCGCGCGCCCTAACGCCGCACCCGCCCCAGCCCGAAGTACCTCGCCGCCGGCGAGCTCGTAGCGCTCGCCCCCGCCCGTTCCAGCCGCTCCGGCCACCACCGTTGGACGCGCGGCGCCGAGCCGCGTCGAACGCGCCCAGCCACGACCCCGCAGACCCCCTGTGCGCGAAACCCGCGCCCCTCCCGAGCCGCGCCGCCGCGTTTGGCTCGTCGGAGTTGCTCCGGCGCCGGCCGCCGACGTGGCTGGCCTGGGCCCCCCCCAGTGCCACTGCCCGTGGGCCCCGTGGGCCCCGTTGACTGGGTCAACCCAGTCAACGTGCTGACTGGGCAGGCTCAGCCACTGACATGCGGGCCCCGCCGCAAAATTAAAAAAAAGAGAAAAGAAAAATGTTTTTATAATTAAAACTAATTAATTAATCTAATCACTCACTGACAGGTGGGCCCAGTAGTTAATTAACTAAAAATTAATTAGTTTAATCTTCTGTTAGCCCACTGTCTATGACAGGTGGGGCCCACTGGTCAGTTTGACCTGGTCAGCCGCTCTGTTGACCTGATGACGTCAGCATTGCCTCATGCTGACGTCATAATTCATTTTGCTTAATTCAAATAATTCCAGAAATTCAAATAAACTTTGAAAATTCATATCTTTTAAACCGTAACTCGGATGAAAATGTTTTCTATATGAAAGTTGCTCAGAACGACGAGACGAATCCGAATACGCAGTCCGTTCGTCCACCACACCTCCCTAACCTATCGAACTAGCAACTTTCCCCCTCCGGTCCGTCTGTCCGAAAACGCGAAACATCGGGAATACCTCCCGGATGTTCCCCCCCTTCGCCGGTACCACCTACTGTCGCGTTAGGGCACACCTAGCACCGCTCATTGTCATGTCACGCATCGTCATGCTTATGTTTGCATTGTATTTACTGTTTCTTCCCCCTCTTCTCTCCGGTAGACTACGAGACCGACACTGCTGCTGCCCAGTTCGACTACGGAGTCGACGACCCCTCCTACTTGCCAGAGCAACCAGGCAAGCCCCCCCCTTGATCACCAGATATCGCCTATTCTTCTCTATACTGCTTGCATTAGAGTAGTGTAGCATGTTACTGCTTTTCGATATCCTATCCTGATGCATAGCCTATCCTTGCTACTACTGTTGTTACCTTTACCTGCAATCCTACATGCTTAGTATAGGATGCTAGATTTCCATCAGTGGCCCTACATTCTTGTCCGTCTGCTGTGCTATACTATCGGGCCGTGATCACCTGGGCGGTGATCACGGGTATATACTTATATACTATATACATGACACATGTGATGACTAAAGTCGGGTCGGCTCGTAGGAGTACCCGCAAGTGGATCTTTGTGGCGGAGCGACAGGGCAGGTTGAGACCACCTAGGTGAGAGGTGGGCCTGGCCCTGGTCGGCGTTCGCGGTTACTTAACACGCTTAACGAGATCTTGGTATTTGATCTGAGTCTGGCCATTTGGTCTATACGCACTAGCCATCTACGCGGGAGTAGTTATGGGTATCCCGGCGTCGTGGTATCAGCCGAAGCCTTCTTGACGTCAGCGACTGAGTGGCGCGCGCCGGATTGGACTGGAACGCCACTAGGCTAGGTCTGCTTCCGGCCGCGTACGCAACGTGCAGGTGTGCATAGGGCGATGGGCCCAGACCCCTGCGCGCATAGGGTTAGACCGGCGTGCTGACCGCTCTGTTGTGCTTAGGTGGGGCTGCGACGCGTTGATCTTACGAGGCCGGGCATGACCCAGAAAAGTGTGTCCGGCCAAATGGGATCGAGCGTGTTGGGTTATGTGGTGCACCCCTGCAGGGAAGTTTATCTATTCGAATAGCCGTGTCCCTCGGTAAAAGGACGACCCGGAGTTGTACCTTGACCTTATGACAACTAGAACTGGATACTGAATAAAATACACCCTTCCAAGTGCCAGATACAACCCGGTGATCGCTCTCTAACAGGGCGACGAGGAGGGGATCGCCGGGTAGGATTATGCTATGCGATGCTACTTGGAGGACTTCAATCTACTCTCTTCTACATGCTGCAAGATGGAGATGCCAGAAGCGTAGTCTTCGACAGGACTAGCTATCCCCCTTTTATTCTGGCATTCTGCAGTTCAGTCCACTGATATGCCCCTTTACACATATACCCATGCATATGTAGTATAGCTCCTTGCTTGCGAGTACTTTGGATGAGTACTCACGGTTGCTTCTCTCCCTCTTTTCCCCCTTTCCTTTCTATCTGGTTGTCGCAACCAGATGTTGGAGTCCAGGAGCCAGACGCCACCGTCGACGATGACACCTACGACACTGGAGGTGCCTACTACTACGTGCAGGCCGCTGACGACGACCAGGAGTAGTTAGGAGGATCCCAGGCAGGAGGCCTGCGCCTCGTTCGATCTGTATCCCAGTTTGTGCTAGCCTTCTTAAGGCAAACTTGTTTAACTTATGTCTGTACTCAGATATTGTTGCTTCCGCTGACTCGTCTGTGATCGAGCACTTGTATTCGAGCCCTCGAGGCCCCTGGCTTGTATTATATTGCTTGTATGACTTATTTATGTTTTAGAGTTGTGTTGTGATATCTACCCGTGAGTCCCTGACCTTGATCGTACACATTTGCGTGCATGATTAGTGTACGGTCAAATCGGGGGCGTCACAGTCGTGAATAATATCGCAGGGCAACACAGCCTCCGCGCCATACACCATGAAGAAAGGTGTGTATCCGGTAGTACGGTTGGGCGTGGTCCGCAGCCCCTAGAGTACGGAGTCGAGTTCCTCAACCCAGTGCTTGTCTGATTCTTTCAAAGACCGTACTAGTCTGGGCTTGATGCCGCTCATAATAAGACCATTGGCTCGTTCGAATTGACCGTTTGTTTGCGGGTGGTAGACGGACGCGTAATCGAGTTTAATGCCAAGATTAGCACACCAGGTTTTCACCTCGTCGGATGTGAAATTAGAGCCGTTGTCGGTGATGATGCTGTGTGGGACACCATAACGGTGCACAACACCGGATATGAACTCTATCACCGGCCCAGACTCAGCCGTTTTGACTGGTTTAGCCTCTATCCATTTAGTGAATTTGTCCACCATGACCAGCAGATATTTTTTCTTATGGCTTCCCCCTTTAAGGGGTCCAACCATATCCAGTCCGCAGACCGCGAAAGGCCAAGTAATGGGGATAGTTTGTAAGGCAGTTGGGGGCATATGGCTTTGGTTGGCGAAGAGTTGGCATCCGACGCAACGTTGGACAAGGTCCTGCGCGTCTGCTCGGGCCGTCGGCCAATAAAACCCAGTATGGAAGGCCTTGCTAACAAGGGCCTGAGCTGCGGCGTGGTGTCCGCCGAGACCAACATGAATTTCCGCTAAAAGCTGCCGCCCCTCTTCCTCGAAGATACATCTTTGAAGTACTCCGGTAGTACTTTTCTTGTAGAGCTCTCCGTCATGAACCTTGTAGGCCTTTGAACGCCGGACAATGCGGAGAGCCTCATTCTGGTCTTCGGGAAGCTCCTTCCTATTAATGTAGGCCAAGAAGGATTCGGTCCATGGGGCAATGACTGCCATAATGAGATGGGCCGACGGTGTTATCTCGGTGGCTGAGCCCCTGATGATATCGGTGTGTTCGGGATTTGGGGTTGTGTTCGGATCTGGACTGTTGTTGCCGCCCTCCCCTTGCCACACCACGGATGGCTTGAAAAGCCTTTCCAGGAAGATGTTAGGTGGGACGGGGTCGCGCTTAGCGCCAATGCGAGCAAGGACGTCCGCCGCCTAATTACTTTCTCGGGCGACGTGATGAAATTCGAGCCCCTCGAACCGAGCTGGCATTTTTAAGACGATGTTACAATAAGCTGCCATCTTTGGATCTTTGGCATCAAAGTCTCCGTTTATTTGAGATATTGCAAGGTTTGAGTCCCCGCGCACCTCTAGGCGTTGTATGCCCATGGATACGGCCATCCGAAGACCATGCAATAAGGCCTCGTATTCGGCTGTGTTGTTGGCGTCTGTGTATAGTATTTGGAGTACATACTGGATGACATCTCCAGTGGGGGACGTTAACACGACTCCCGCTCCTAGCCCCGCCAGCATTTTGGAGCCGTCAAAATACATAACCCAATTGGAATATGCGCCGTACTCTTTAGGGAGTTCAGCCTCTGTCCATTCGGCGACGAAGTCTGCCAGTACTTGGGATTTGATGGCTTGACATGGATTGTATGTTATGTCAAATGGAAGTAGCTCTATGGCCCATTTGGCGATCCGGCCCGTGGCATCGCGGTTGTTTATTATGTCATTGAGTGGTACTTCAGAGGCCACCGTGATTGAACACTCCTGGAAGTAGTGTCGTAGCTTTCGGGATGCCATGAAGACCGCGTATGCTATGTTTTGGTAATGGGGGTACCGGGATTTGCATGGTGTGAGGATAGTAGATACGTAGTATACTGGTTTTTGAAGCGGGAATTTGTGTCCGTCCTGTTCTCATTCAACGACGAGCACGGCGCTCACCACCTGATGTGTTGCCGATATGTATAGCAACATGGGTTCGCCGGCGTTTGGTGCGGCCAGGATTGGGTTGCTCGCTAGGAGGGCCTTTATTTCTTCCAATCCGGCAGTCGTCGCGTCTGTCCATTCAAAGTTATCGGTGAGCCGTAAGAGGCGATAGAGTGGCAGTGCATTTTCTCCTAATCTGGAGATAAAGCGACTTAACGCTGCCACGCAACCAGCGAGGTTTTGGACTTGCTTGAGGTCTGTTGGCGTAGCCAATTGTGACAGAGCTCAGATTTTAGCTGGATTTGCTTCGATTCCTCTATTGGAAATGATGAAGCCCAGCAGTTTTCCAGCGGGGACGCCGAAGACACACTTTTCCGGGTTGAGCTTAATGTCATACGCACGGAGGTTGTCGAATGTAAGACGTAAGTCGTCTATTAGTGTTTCGACGTGCCTAGTTTTGATGACGACATCATCGACATAAGATTCTACTGTCTTGCCGATTTGCTTCTCCAGGCATGTTTGAATCATGCGTTGGTATGTGGTGCCGGCGTTCTTGAGCCCGAAGGGCATGGTGTTGAAGCAGAATGGCCCGTATGGGGTAATGAATGCTGTTGCAGCTTGATCGGACTCCTTCATTTTGATTTGATGGTATCCGGAATATGCATCGAGGAAACACAGTGAGTCGTGTCCTGCGGTGGCGTCAATGATTTGATCAGTGCGGGGGAGGGGGAAGGGATCCTTAGGGCAAGCCTTGTTGAGTTCTTTGAAATTGACACGAAGGCGCCATGATTTGTCCTTCTTTGGTACCATCACCAAGTTTGCCAGCCAGTCCGGATGTTTAATTTCTCTAATGAATCCGGCCTCGATAAGCTTGGCTAGCTCCTCCCCCATGGCTTGTCGCTTGGGTTCGGAAAAGCGCCGCAGTGTTTGCTTGACCGGTTTAAATCCCTTTAATATATTGAGGCTATGTTCGGCCAGCTTGCGTGGGATCCCTGGCATATCGGAGGGGTGCCAGGCGAATATGTCCCAGTTTTCGCACAGGAATTCTCGTAGTGTGGCGTCAACTGTTGGGTTTAGTTGTGCTTCGATAGATGCTGTCTTCTTGGGGTCCGTTGGGTGGACCTGGAATTTGACTATTTCTTCTGCTGGTTTGAAGGAGGTGGATTTGGGGCGTTTGTCGAGGATCACTTCGTCCCTGTCCACCATGGAGCGCAGTGCGGTTAATTCTTTGGCCGCGAGGGCTTCGGATAGCGCCTCAAGGGCCAGGGATGCGGTTTTGTTTTCAGCGCGGAGTGCTATGTCCGGGTCACTGACGAGAGTGATTATACTGTTTGGTCCGGGCATTTTGAGCTTCATATACCCGTAATGAGGTATAGCTTGGAAGCGTGTAAAAGCATCCCGCCCCAACAGGGCGTGGTATCCGCTGCTGAAAGGGGCCACTTGGAAGGTGATTTCTTCGGACCGATAATTCTCCGGCGTGCCGAATACCACGTCAAGTGTGATTTTTCCCGCATACCGCGCCTCTTGACAGGGAATGATTCCTCGGAAGGTTGTGCTACTTTGCTTGATGCGGCTCCTGTCTATTTCCATTTTGTGGAGTGTATCCTCATAAATGAGGTTTAGTCCGCTGCCGCCGTCCATGAGGACCTTGGTAAGTCGAAATTCGTCCATGATGGAACTAAGGACTAATGCGGCTGGCACTCGGACTGTCCTGTACTTTGGTTCGTCATCGGCATTAAATGTTATAGCCATGTCGTTCCAAGGGTTTATTGCAGCGATTTGGCAGACTTCGGCGAGGTCGCGAAGTGCCCTTTTGCGCTTGTTGTTTGAAGCGAATGTCTCAAAGACCGTCAATACTCTTGTGTCGTCATTTTCTGGAGGGTGCTGCTCTGGGGTGTCCTTAATAAGGATGTCCTCGACGCTCTTGGCTACCTGCCGGAGTATCCAACATGCTCTAAGGCTGTGGGTTGCCACGGTATCCGGTGTCATGTGTATTTTGCATGGGCCATCGAGCCATCCCTCCAGAACGGTTTTGTGCCGCGTAATGGGTTTATGTTTCTTGACTATTGGACTGGGTGTGCCACGGGGGTGCACCCTTTTCGCCTGTAGGAGGAGTTGAGTTGGGACCGACGGCTCCCAGAAAGCTGCCTGAGCTTTCCAGGCGCTTTCCATCGCGCTGTACTTCTGTACGATAGTTGCTAAGTCAGCGAAGATTGGTATGCGGCGGCGATTGATGGCGTTGAGAATTCCTTCGTCCGCGCAATTGTTGCAGAATGCTGATATCGCGTCCTCGTCGTGGCAATCTTTTACCTTGTCTTTGACAAGGAGGAATCTGGCCCAGAAGTGGTGGACCGTTTCCTAAGACTGCTGTTTTATGCTCATGAGAGCGCTTATGTCTGGGTGGGTGGGTGGAATTAAATCCGAACCCTGACCCGATCGATTATCTGGAGTCTGAAGACCTTCCAGACTCAACAGTCCGGACTCCAGAGTACCTTCTGATTGTTTAGGCCCGCCGTCCGATTCTATGTTCGGAGGGCCAGTCGCATCCTTCCGCTGGTGGGTATCCGGATCTTCCTGATCGGTGATCCGAACATAGTTCGTTTTTGATATAAGAAGACTCGCTGTCCCTCGACTACCGCTATCTAGTGGGTGACCGGCGGAGTTTTGATTTCTCCTTGATCGGTTTTAGGCCCGATCCGATCGTAATCTGTGGCGATTCCCAAAGCGGCGATGCGATCTAGGAGCTTGTTCAAGGACGAAAACTCTGCCGGATCCATCTGCTTGGAGTGTTCGGAGTTGATGCGAAGGGGATTTTCGATGGCCCGAGAGGTCATGGTCGGCTCAACGGCCGAACGGGCGATCATGGTAAAGCCGCCCAGCCGGAGGGTTTGGCCCGGGGCCAGTGCTCCTCTGGAGGTGATGTTGTCTTTAAGGACAAGGCAAGCCATCGATCGGATCGTCGACGTCATAGTGGAACTCTCAATGAAAGCACCAATGTCGGTGTCAAAACCGGCGGATCTCGGGTAGGGGGTCCCGAACTGTGCGTCTAAGGTCGATGGTAACATGAGACATGGGACACGATGTTTACCCAGGTTCGGGCCCTCTCTATGGAGGTAATACCCTACTTCCTGCTTGATTGATCTTGATGAATATGAGTATAACAAGAGTTGATCTACCACGAGATCGTAATGGCTAAACCCTAGAAGTCTAGCCTGTATGACTATGGTAATGAGTATATCTCTTTCGGACTACACCCTCCGGTTTATATAGACATCGGGGGGATCTAGGGTTACATAGAGTCGGTTACATAGGAAGGAATCTTCATAGTTGATCGCCAAGCTTGCCTTCCACGCCAAGGAGAGCCCTATCCGGACATGGGTACAGTCTTCGGCCTTCGTGTCTTCACAGCCCATCAGTCCGGCCCATGGATAACAGGCCGAACGTCCGAGGACCCCTTAGTCCAGGACTCCCTCAGTAAGAGCCGTCGCCGAGGATGACCGCGTGAACATTGCACCTTCTCACCTTCCCCGATGGAGAGGATCCGGATGGATATGTGACCACTGGCGAGCAGAGAGAGAGTGTGGCCACCGCTATTGTGTTTAGATCTGGAGAGGACGAGACGGTGTGAAGAGAGTAACACTAGCAAGCAAGCGCAGAGGCTCCTGCCTATATAGTGGAGTAGTTTTCTTTTATCTACCGGAGCCGGCTTGACCTCGTCAATGACTGTTGAGAAGTCTTCATACACGTGCCCCGGAGGCGCAGTTGTCGTCATTTTGATCTGAAGCACCGGATTAACATATAACACAAAATAATGCCACATGACAAGAAACCATAACCTCACTGCACCAAGGAGACAACATGAATCCCGACGGACAAACTAGACGAGGATCAAAGCTCAAATTAAAGATAAACTGGTAGAAAAGGGGTCCATCGATAGATGTCCTGATTAACATAGCCGGCATGACCTAGATGGCAGCCAAGTAGTCTTCGTGCATGTGCCCCCAATGACCAGCGCCTTGGAGGAACTCAGTTGTCGCTGTTTAACCCTCGAAGTGATCCGAAGCACATGACACCTAATATTACAAGATGACAAGAAACCTTTTTTTAGATTTCTCATCAGAACTATAGCCCTGTACAATATAGCCTGCACGATATGTAGACGATAGCCAATCCAGCCGTCTACTGGAGTCTGGTCACATGCATGGACGAACTAATCTTCCGTGTCATGCAGAGATCGTCCACGCACTGACATCTGTACAACACTGCTCTAGTACTATCGCTCGCCTTTCTCTTCTATTAACTCAGCCGACTTGCGGGGCTGGGGAGTGTGCCTATGGTCGGTTCTCAATTGTGGTCCCACATGTGTGTGCAAACGCAATATGACGTGCGTTCCATTCGGAGAGCGGCGTGCCAGATTGACCGACTGTCTGGGTGCGACGCAACCGCGATGGGTGTGCTGTATACATGTGTACCGCCGTTTTCTTGAGGCTTTGCTCCATGGCGCAATCCATGGATACAAAATTATATTTAAAAGTCGAGGGCGGGACTTTTCCCGCACGGTAGGCGGGGTAGTTCCGCCTAGTCGGTTCGACAGAGAGGCGAGAAGATGAGGGAGTAGGCTGCTGCAAATGTAGGTTGTGTGATTTGATGGCTAGTTACTGCTGGACAGGTGGGGCCATGTGATTTGACTTGCCATTATCATTTTAACTGCGGCGCTACGACCGGAATGAGTCTCCCAATTCCTGACCACCTCCATGCTATACAGGTGCCAAGTACTGTACTCCTTGCTCCTTTTGGCAAATGCAATAAATACTACTCCCTCTCTCTCAGTTTACAAGGCGTGCGCGTACCCCTAGGTCGTCAATTCGACCAACTTAATACTAGAAGTCATATATTACAAAAAACATACATTATAAACTTCATATGTTCTATTTTCAAACGGTATAATTTTTGTGTTATATAGTTTATATTACGGTGATAAAATTGACAACCTAGGTATACGCGCAGGACTTGTAAACTGAAACGGAGGGAGTACAAAGAAAGAGATAGAGAGAAGTAAAAAAATTACTCTTATAGCCAACCTTACAGCTAACCTTGTTGTATGAGTGACTAAGTGATGACTATGTATGACATGCCAACATCAGATAGCCTAATGCACCTGGACGGAGGAAGTAGTTTCATGCATGCGAAGTAGGCAAAAAAATGCTCATTTATAGCTGTCTGAAATCTCCAAGGGCGCGACCACGTGAGAGAGGCGATGGTCGTGGTAGGCACGACCATGATACGGGCTGCTGACAGCCCTTGGATCTTACATCGAACAGTCGCATGCTAAGTTGCTGAAAATTTGTAGAATAACCCTCCAAGATAGGATATTCACCCATAGGTCTAGAATCACGCCATGCAATCGTTCGATCTCAGATCCAAGGGCTCTCGGAAGCCCGTATCATGCGAGCATGGAAAGCTTCGTATCACCTGTAATTTTCCCGACGCTTGACGTGCGAACACGCAGATGCATGAAGCCATTTAATTGGGCGTCTAGTAGACATGGCATCTAATTGGGCCCCCATAGTACTGTGCATGTATCCATTTATCCATCGGGCAAGCACTACCCTACCGTTCGCACGCCCCACTCAACATTTTTACAATCAGAAAACCGGTAGTAGTTCACTCCTACTCGTCACCGGCCGTCCTTTAACATTATGGTAGTTCGCTCCTAGTCATCCGGTCCTTTCACATTACAATAGTTCCACTAATCCTAACCCTCCTCCCAAATCCATGGCATCCCGAATCTCCATGATCAGCGGTGAGTACAAGGTTAGAACCATCACCGGTGATGAATTCGATGTCATCTACACCCATTCTTCCGCGACGGTGAAAGGATGCCTTGCTCGCTTCAGACGCATGTTCAAAAAGTCAAAGGGTGATGAGTGGGTCGTTGGGCTAGATGTTGAGTACACCACAATCCTGGGAAAAGAGAAGAATCTAAAGGAGGAAGAGAAGAAGAAGCCCGCCGTGATCGAGGTTTGCGTTTCATAACTCGTGCTTGGTCTACCACATATGCCATGCAGACGTTGAGTGCGAGGATTTTAAGAACTTCCTCGGGGGCGGCAAAGTCAAATTCGTTTCTGTAGACTTTACGAACGACAAAGAAGTCCTGGGTCGGATCGGCCTCGTTGTAGGCCAGCCCTTCGACCTCTAGAGGAATGTGCTGGTGTCCTCCTACCAGCCTTCAATGCTGACCCTGGCAGCAACCATGGTTGATCCTTCGTACGGTAAACTGACGAAACCTCCGCCCAAGATTCATCGTGGATGACAGTGGGATGTACTAGATAGAGACCACATCAATTACGCTGCAATGGATGCCTACCTTTGTTTCAATATCTACAAGGGTTGGATGAAGAGCGAGAGCCAAGTGTGCGGTTCAAGCAAAGAAGTATCGGCCAAGAGGAAGAGGGACAAGGACGAAGTCGAGCACGTGGATGAGGAGTCTGAGTAAGGTGGCTGTGTCGTTGCTCATGGTGGTTGTAATGCAGTGTCTACCGGATTAGTTGCTTAGTTTAATTTCAGGGTGCTTAGTTTTATATGAGGGGTGTGTTGTGCTGAGCCACCAGCAGAACTATGTTATGTTCCTTCTCAATACTTTAACTCTTCAGTACGTACATACTAGTATTTCTTATAGTTCATCTTGTAGTTGGTAGTACTACCACTCGTTTCTTCACATTATATACATACAATATATATGGCCAACATCATATAGCCAGCAGTTTAGTTGTCAAAGAATTTCAGGGTGCTTAGTTTTATTTGAGGGGTGTGTTGTGCTAGACACCATTATTGTGATTCAAATCTCTTTTGCCATGTTATAATGACATAAATACCTATGGACCAACATGCCAGCTCTCCCTCTATCTCACTACAGTACAATAAAGTGTGGGACCTACTTGATCCCAACAATGTTCTTATTTTCCTGTAAAATTATTTGCTTGGTTACTCCTGACAAGCGGGGCCACACTTATCATTGTGAGATAGAGATAATCGACATGTGGGTCTAGGCTTATTTTTTTCATATAACATGGTCAACGGGTTTGACGTGAAAATAACAATGTCTAATGGCATTTTTGAGCAACCATCTAACGGAACGATGGCATTTTTGAGATATCTAATTGCATTTTTGAGCAAGCATCTTACGGATCGATGGCATTTTTGAGTAGTTGTAACTTCTAATGGCAAAAGTGAGTAGTGAGACACAACCAGTGGCATAAATAATAAAAACTCAAGAATTAAATAGGTATGCTAATTTCTTTAATAGAATTTAGCACCCCATCTAAGCATGTACTAGCTTTTTAATAATACTATATGCATAACTTGGTGACAAGCTCTTTCTGTATGTACCACCTTTTTCTTTAATTTCATCTTGTTAGTTTTGCTCCATGGCGCAATCCATCGATACTAGTACTACTGTACAAAAGCATACATTTAAAAGGCTAGAGGGCGGGGCAGTCTCGCTTGGTCGGTTTCACGAGAGGCGAGGGCCTTTGTGATTTGATGGCTCATTACTGCTGGAAGGGGGCCTTGTGATTTGACTGCTCGTATAAATGTTTCCGATGACCTGAGGAGGAGCAAAGAAACCCGTGCGGCATACTCAAGTTTTCCACTTGAGTACTAGTACGACGGAGGAGCACGAAACACGGCAGCCCAGTGCGATATGGCGATAAAAATGATCTAATTCACTAGTCATCGATCCCACAACGCCGCTCATCGTTAGCATTGTTCTATTCATGCCTTGCAGAGAATGTGACACACGCGGCGAAACACCCGAAGCAAAAGAAGAAACACAGGAGCAAAAGAAGAAGGAAGATTACCCCCCCCCAAAAGAAGGAAGACGCACACACAAGTCTGGGGCACTGCTCTCTACTACATGAAGGGTTGCTGGCCATGGAGTCGTAACTGCTTCTTCATCACCTCCATGACCTCCATCTCCTGGCGCATCTCCTCCGCCATCTTCTTCATTCTGTCCATGATGCGGGATTTCTCGACGCGAGCCTTCATCATCTATTCCACGGCGACATTACGTACCTTGACAACAGCCGATGCTCGATGCAGAGCTTCGCCAACTCCTCCTTCTGTTCCATGATGAGGGCCTGCAGCATCTTCATTGAGGAACTACTCTTCTCATGCAGCTTCTTCCAGCCGACGTTCTCCTCCTTCAGTAGGTCGAGCTCGTGGCGGAGCTTCGCCTTGTCCTCCTGAAGTTGCAAGATTTCGCCGGTCGCCTTCTTATCCGAGGCAATGCTCTTCTTCAGCAGCATCACCAAGCCGGCGGTCAACTCCCCCTGCTCATTGAGCTCAGTGGGCATGTCGTCGAGGCTCTCCTTCAGCAGATCCACCAAGCCGTCGATGAACTCCTCCTGCTTATTGAGCTGATCGGGCATGTCGTCGAGGGATAATGACTCCAGCGCTGCCAGCTCGGCATGTTCGCCTCCGTGGCTAGGGCGCTCTTGGGAGCCCTCGCCTCCACGGCTAGGGTGCTCCTGGGAGCCCTCGCCTACCCGTTAGAGATCTTTTTAGGTCTCTGTCAGGCGGCAAGCCCTCTTTCTTTTCCGCGGCCTTGGTTACCGCTCCCTTGTTACGAGTAGTTCTCGACCTAGAGCTCTGCACACCGGCCATGGCAAGGATGGACGAATAAGAAAATCTTATGAGGAGGAAAAGGTAGAGTGATTTTTGGCTAGGTACTAGTTCCCTTTTTTATAACCTAGCACTAGCATTAGTACTAAAACCTGCATAGAGGGAACACGTTCAGGTTTGATATGTACTAGGTGTGAGCAGGTTTGCACTTAATTATACTATATACACTTTGGAATGTGATGGGAACAAGCTAAAGATTAATTGATGGTTTTGGTTTAGAGGCCCGAAATGGCTCCCGATGAGTTTCATAGAACATAAATTTCAAGTACTACTGCTCAAATGCGGTCGCACAAGTCAGTGATGTAACTGGTCATACATGTCAGAGCAAGCTGATGCGTGTCGCGGGTCCGACCGACCGTCTATTGGTGCGACCGACCGTAAGTATTACACGATGGAGACTTCTGGTTGTGGCTTCGGGTGATTGTCATGACCAAGCATTCAAAAACTAGTGATAAATCAATAACCATCCTTTTCCAAACAACCAAGTATTTTCACGGGAATACAATACATATAGTTGGAATGATTGTCACGGTTGCAAACCGCCATGGCACCGCAAGTTCACTACGGCAGCAACCGAGTAGTTCACTGCATCGCTGGTGGGGAAGGAGGGCAGCTCACCTCGCCTACGATGCATGCCCAGCGGTGCTGCCGCAGCTGATCTCACGATTTGGCTTCTCCTACCGCCCATTTGAATAGTAGCACCAGCTGCTCATGCCATTGCGTAGGCATGCGCGTTCTTTCCTCCGCAGTTGACTCCGTGAATATGATCTCTGCCATTATCCCTAGCTTGAAATCAACACGACGCTACCAGATGCTGACATCCCTTAGCATCTCTCCCCTGAGATGGACTTGTGTCTCTGCCTTGTGCCACGCTAGGCGCAGCTCCTTCGAACTGCTCTCCAATCGATGCGACGCTTCCTCGATCCGATTTGCCCTTGCTGCCCACCACCTAAAATGCAGCCCTGGCATGTCCTCCGGCGCCACCGATATGTGATTCCAAAGCAATGGATCCCCTCTAAAACACATGTGGGTTTCGCTCAAAGGCGGGAGTACTGCGGGGCGCAGCGAGAGGGCAACCCGTGGGATCCTGGGATCTAAGGGATTATCCATGGTGGGATCCTCCATGGCGGGATCCGCTGCGCGAGGCGGGGAGGCGAGCCTAGGCGCTGGGAGAGCCCTACAAGGCTAAGATAAAGATAGTACTACTCCACTCCGTCCATATTTAAATACAAAGGCCACCAACAGTAGCCCAGGAAAAAATTGATCATGCTGCCTACGTCCTGGTTTATTGGCCCCTTTTTTTGTGCCACTTTTTATGACATGCATAAATATTATGTTACTTAAAAATATGGTTAAAATTGGCACAAAATACGAAGGAGACCAATGGAAGTAGCAACCCATGATTTAACTACTCGCATGCACGCAGTGGAGTAGTAATGTCTTTCTCAACTACTTCCTCCCTCACGTCCACTTAATTTGCATGTACTGTATTAATTGACCATCAATGAAGTGAAGGACTTTACATGTGTCAAATTATCACATGGGGTGGATCTTCGTACAAAAATGCGTCCACCATGTACCCGCGTGTGCGTGCAAGGGAATGAGTGCGTGCGTGCACATCTTTGCTTCGTGCATGTACTGCCAGTGTGCGTGCACATCTTTGCTTCGTGCATGTACTGCCAGTGTGCGTGAGAGAGGACGAGTACATTCTTCAGGAACCAGCAGCACGTCACTGTGATCAATCCACACAAGGAGGTCGCGACAACGCCTCCACATGTGCCACGTGGCTTCATGAACTGAAAAAAAGTTAATCTATTTTATGATTCATGGAATTATGCGTTGTAAAGCATAAAGTAAAAACAAATAATGGCAATTCGATTAGAAAAAAAGTTTGGGCAGTTATGATACTGAAGATTCTAGAACAAAGGAGAAGCACTTGTGTTTTGTGGTTTGTGCATTATGCTTAAGTTCAACCATGGAGTCTTCTAGATTGTACATGTGGCATAATCTGGTGGGGGCTGGAAGATGGTGCGAGGGGCCAAGTGGAGGGAGACTATGAAGGAGTGCACAAGTGCGAGATCGATATTTAAAGAGAGGGGGTGAGATGGTGCGAGGGGCCAAGTGGAGGGAGACTATGATGGAGTGCACAAGTGCGAGATCAATATTTAAAGAGAGGGGGCGAGAACATGCAAGGTTGCGCGCAGTGGCGGAGCCACGAAAAATAAATGAGCTAGGGGACAAGCATTGCTAATCCTTTACGAGGAGGGCCAATTCATCAACTTAAACCATTTTACCAGCAATTGATCTACTGATCACATTCATATTAGTCTCAATATATAGTGATGTTAGGGGGGCAGGGCCCTTGCTGCCCTATCTTCGCCACTGCACGTGTCTGAGAGATGAAGCGGAAGGCATGGATGATGAGATGGGGACGTTGGATATATAATTAATGTGGGTGTATTAGCTATGTAGTCCTATATAGATAGGTATAGATTGATCGATGTGTACATGGGAAAGAGGGTGAGACCTCACTAGATATATAGATCGATCGGTTTGTGTGGAAAACTGGGAAAGACCTAGCTATATACACACACACATAGAGGAACATCGATCGTTGCGCATGCACGTGAGAGATAATTAAAGAATGCCCGAAATGATGAAGAGGGGGAGGTGTGTGTGTGCATGCATGGGAGACCGATTTGAAGAAAAAGATTGCATGTGTGTGATGGATAATGCCAAGTGGTAATGTGTGTGCATGCATGCCTGAGAGAAAGTTAGTGGTACAATTATAAAGAGAAGACGACTGTGTGGGTGTAAAAGACTAGGTGAGGTCATAATGAATGTAATGTTGAATTCAAATATTTGAATAAGAGATCATGATGTTTGAAACCCATGCATGCATGAATATAACTGAGATATGCGCGGTGTGGTTTGGAAATGAGCATGCTATACTGTATACACATTGAACAAGGTTAGACTAATTTGAATTTGAGATACCGATGGCAGACATCGTTTGGCCACATTGCATCCATGCATGGACACACTATTCTAATTGGAGATGATGGATGGCTTTCGCATCACATATCTATATCTATATCTATACCCCTATATAGTGTGCGAATAACTTTGAAAGATGGTCGTTGGATGAAGCCAATCCGACGGTGCAGAGCTGGCAAATCTGAGCACTACTGACTATTGGATATCATCTACATTCCACCAGATTTTGCCACATGTACAATCTAGAAGACTCCATGGTTGAACTTAAGCATAATGCAAAAACCTCGAAACACAAGAACTTCTCCTTTGTTCTAGAATCTTCCGTATCATAATTCCCCAAAACAATTCTACATAAATTGCCATTATTTGTTTTGACTTATGCTTTACAAAGCACAATTCCATGAATCTTAAACTAGATTTGCTTTTTTATTAAAACTAAATGATTTTGAATGAGATGAACTATAAAAATTAAATGAACATCTACATCATGCATATATGACTCAAATCTTACATGCTATATATAATGTGGTATTTATTCATAATTTGGTTGCCAAATCTCATGCGTGCAATGCACGTGTACCTTACTAGTCTAAATGGTGTTTGTGTGTGTATGTTGTGCGTGTTAAACACATTGTACGTAGTATCATACATGGTTTAGATTCCGAACATCTAGCTAGAGCATACATGTACTATGATTTGAATTCAACATAAAATGGATACACATATTTGAATTTGAGATCATATGTACATGTAGTTCGTATTTATATAGGAATTTACTACTCCTATATTCATGTCATGTGTTGTGAAGATAATATTTAGATGGTTGTATAACTAACCCGAGTAAAATCCCATTCAAACAGGGAAAATGTACTCAAATTTAGTCCATATGCTAGATTACACGAATTGTTTTTTTATTGTTGAGGGAAGTGCAAATTGATTTGGTACTGTACATGTTATGTTTGTTGTCCCGGTTTTTTTAGTTTTGTTGTTGTTGTTGTTGTTGTTGTTGTTGTTGTTGTTGTTGTTGTATTTGAATGCATTTTCTAGTAATATAGTAAAACGGGACATGGCTCTCTCTAGTGATGAGATGTGAATTGTCTTTTTTTGTACACGTTAAACTTGTTCTCCCCAAATTTCAAGCCGCACGTTGTTATGCCGAAATTTCAAGCCGCACGTTGTTATGCCGAAATTTCAACCTAGCATCTCTGTCTATCATGCTATGAAACTCCCGCCTCTTCAACCCGCGCCTTGTTACCCCGAAATATCGAAGATATATCTTTGTCTCGTTGTGCTCCAAAAACTCCCTCCATCTCAACCCACGCCTTGCTATCCCAAAATTACAACGCGCGCGAAAACTCCCACCTCCTGCGAAATCCCGACACGCGAAATACCCGTGATACCCCTGAACCAAAAGAACCACCTAGCTCAAATCGGTGGGGGTACTTTCATAAATTACCCATATTTTGGACAAGCGCGTCCCTAAGCCATGGTTCCCCCCTCCCATCCCATCCGCCCACCGATTCGTAAACCGAGGCCGCGAAAACCCGTGAAGCCCCACACCCTCCTCCGTCCGCCACCCAGCCGGAGCCTCCTCCCCGACGACATCGTCCACAGCAACACCTCGACGTCCCTCATCCACCGCACCGGATGAGGATCCATCATCGATCTCGTCGTCCCGCTGGTTCAACCACCCCGTCCTCCACCTCCAAGGAGCTGCCCCGATGTTCCCCTCGTCTTTCGCAGCACCTCCATTCCCACACCACCGTCTTCACCTGCACCACCGGAAGAGCAGCATCATCACCGATTCCTCGGATGAAGCTGAGGCCTAATCTGCGCCACCAAAGAGGTTCTACACTAATCGCCGCATTTTCTTCTTGATTCGATCTCAAGGTGCTGCCGGCACTCTGTCCCGAGCCGACACGGCGCGGCTCCATCCACGGCGGCGTCGCCGGCCACTTACTCCACGACGTCGCTCCCTCGGCGGCAACATCCACATAAGTTGGAGCTGCTGCTGCTTTGGCTCTCCCACGCGCTGCTGCTCTGCTCTTGCTCTCGGTCCCCTGCCTAGTCTGCTCTTGCTCTTGCTCGCGGCTCTGCTCTCGCTCTTGCTCTTGCTTGTGCTGCTGCTCTCGCTCTTGCTCTTGCTTCCGCTGCTGCTCTACTCTTGTGCGCGCTGCTGCTACACGAGCAGCAGATCCTGCTCTCCCTCGAGCCCCTGCAGCTGCTACCCGAGATGCTGCTACACGACCAGCTGCCCCTGCTCTCGCACGTGCTGCTGCTACTGCTTTTCTGCTACTAGTGTGTTCTGTTTCAACAGTAAAATTTAGTTTCGACAGCAAAATACAATTTCAACAGTTAAATTCAGTTTCAACAGTTAAGTTTAGGGATGAGCGGCTGATGTATTTTACATCTAGAACTTTGTGGTTATGTATTTTACGCCATCTGTTGGAGATGCTATTAGAATTCCACTCAGGTTAACATTGTCTCTCTTGTCCTGCTTCAGCCTCGCCGTCGTACAACTCACCGGAGCTGCTCCAACGATGAAACCCTCCATCACAGCGGAGCAGTACCCCGGGCTCCATCTCCAGATGCCTAAGATCTTCTTCCCCTCCTCCGACAGCCAAGTCAGCCAGAGCATCCTCACCGACCAACCCAATCACACTGAGATCGACATGGCTTCGCCAAAGAGGTTGTACACTTGTTGCATCTCTTTTTTACTCTACATGTTATATATATTGTCCACTGAGCACACGTAGTAACGTGAAATACGATTAGTTTCTCCTACTATATGACAAGTAGTGAGGTACCAGGCAACTTAGCTATCCGTGATGGACTCTCTTGAACGGCATCATTATTTATCTTTGCGCGTTTGAGCTGTGCATTTGTAGATGGACCTGGGAGTTGAGCTAGTAGGGCAGTGGCCTAGGTCCAAAGTAGTAGAAGTATCACAAAAACATTTTTTGAGTGTAGGCTTTTCCCTGCTCAAGCCTGCCTACTAGAATCGACAGTGCTTGAAAGGAAAAGTGAAGGGAAAACATAGGAATTGGAAAGTTTCCTATGGTACTACTATTCACGCATTTGGTTCAAAGGAATGGAGCAAAGAAAAACTGTAGGATTTGTTCCTTTAGTGTGTCCTTGAAAGAAAAACCGTAGGAATTTTAATATCCACTTGTCCTCCTTTTCAAATTCCTATTCATGAAGCACAAGACTAAGAGATAGTAGCATAATAGCATTATAACCGTACATTTTCTGGTGGTTTGAATTAATCTCACCATGCTTCTTTGCATCCCGTGATCTTCCAATTCTTGTGATCCAAACACCCAGATCGGCAGAAATCCTGTGTTTTTAAATTCTCTGTTTTGCACGTGCATTCCTATTCTATTCCTGTGTATCTCATATCCCTGCATTGTTAGAATCCTCAAATTCAAACAAGCCCTTACACAATTACTTCTGTTACAGATATGTGTCAAAGAAAACCTAGTGTGGTTTGTCCCGCTCCCGTTGGGCTGTGTTCCACCCCCAGCTCAGGTGCTGCAATGACGGAAGGGTTCACCAAAGCAGGGATCCGCCCTCTAGACTGTCTTTCACTGCCTCAGATCTTCTTCCCCGCCACCGGTAGCCACGACAACTGCATTACCATCATCAACTAAGCAGATGACCTTGAGGACTACACGGGTCCGCAAGAGAGGTCACATTCTTTCGTGTCTGCTTACGTTATGCATCGCTTAATATGATGACATGCTACTTTGTCGTCCCGTTCACCTATTAGACTCCGAGTCAGGTCCAAACTAATGCTCAAACTTGAGTTTTTAAATGGTTGTGGGGTATCTATTGGGGTAGCAATCAATACTATCTGTCTACTATCTGGTTAATCTCGGGTGTCTACTATGAGTTTCTTGTTGGGTGGAAACAAACATTAAAGGAGCCATTATCTGTATTTTTTAACTAAAGCTATTATATGACTGCTATCATTGGTTTTGGGTCGACCCACAGTTTGCTACCATCACTCTGGATTTGTGCATGCATTCCTTACATAATCTCACTATGTTTTATTCCTATGCATGTCAGTTATTGTACACAATGGAACTGAACATGTAGAGCAAACGAGACGAGCCTTGCGTGGCAATAAAATTTCATGCAGACGTCGCTCCATGGTGGGCGCAAAGGCAGCCCCCCTCCACCCATTTCGGATTGTAATCAAGAGGAAGATAACTGTTCTGAGGGGGATTCAGAAGGACAAGACCACTCCTATTTAAGCCCTGAGGTCTTCGCTCTAACTTGGCATGCTAATGTTGGTAATATCATGCATATGGTGCCTTGCATTACTTACTTTATACATCAAATACGTCATCTGTTTAGTTTAGACACGCTTTGTGTGAATGCCATATGTTTAGTTTCTTTATCGTATATGTGAATCATGCAATGCCATCTTGTTTAGCCATGCACCATATATGTGAATTTTGCAATGCCACCCTGGTTAGCCAGTCATCTTATATGTGAATTATATCATGCCATCAATTTTTTATTACGTATTAAATTTGTCAACAATTTTAGTACATTCAATTACTCTTCCTGTGCATCAGCCATTCGACACGGTCATGAAAAATCTGGAGTGGAAACTGTTGGGGAATGTAGTAATTTCAAAAAAATTCCTACGCACCCACAAGATCATGGTGATGCATAGAAACGATAGGGGAGAGTGTGTCCACGTACCCTCATAGACCGAAAGCGGAAGCGTTATGACAACGCGGTTGATGTAGTCGTGCGTCTTCAGGATCGACCGGTCCTCAGTACCAAACGCACGACACCTTCGTGTTTAGCACACGTTTAGCTCGGTGACGTCCCGCGAACTCATGATCCAGTAGAGCTTCGGGGAAGAGCTTCGTTAGCACGACGGCATGATGACGGTGTTGATGAAGCTGCCGACGCAGGGCTTCGCCTAAGCACCACTACGATATGACCGAGGTGGATTATGGTGGAGGGGGGCACCGCACACGGCTAAGAGAGATCAATGATCAACTTGTGTGTCTATGGGGTGCCCCCTGGCCACGTATATAAAGGAGTGGAGGAGGGGGAGGGCCGGCCTAGCTATGGCGCGCCCTGGAGGAGTCCTACTCCCACTGGGAGTAGGATTCCCCCTTCCCTAGTTGGACTAGGAGAGAAGGAAGGGGGAGAGAGGGAGCAAGGAAAGGGGGGCGCTGCCCCCCTCCTAGTCCAATTCGGACCAGAGGGGGAGGGGGCGCGCGGCCTGCCCTGGCCTCCTCTCTCTCTCCACCATGGCCCATTAAGGCCCATACAATTACCGGGGGGTTCCGGTAACCTCCCGGTACTCCGGTAAAATCCCGATTTCAACCGGAACCATTTCGATGTCCAAATATAGGCTTCCAATATATCGATCTTTACGTCCCGACCATTTCGAGACTCCTTGTCATGTCCGTGATCATATCCGGGACTCCGAACTACCTTTGGTACATCAAAACACAAAAACTCATAATACCGATCGTCACAGAACTTTAAGCGTGTGGACCCTACGGGTTCGAGAACTATGTAGACATGACCGAGATACGTCTCCGGTCAATAACCAATAGCGGAACCTGGATGCTCATATTGGTTCCTACATATTCTACAAAGATCTTTATCGGTCAAACCGCATAACAACATACGTTGTTCCCTTTGTCATCGGTATGTTACTTGCCCGAGATTCGATCGTCGGTATCTCAATACCTAGCTCAATCTCGTTACCAGCAAGTCTCTTTACTCGTTCTGTAATTCATCATCCCGCAACTAACTCATTAGTTGCATTGCTTGCAAGGCTTATAGTGACGTGCATTACCGAGAGGGCCCAGAGATACCTCTCCGACAATCGGAGTGACAAATCCTAATCTCGATCTATGCCAACTCAACAAGTACCATCGGAGACACCTATAGAGCACCTTTATAATCACCCAGTTATGTTGTGACATTTGGTAGCACACAAAGTGTTCCTCCGGTAATCGGGAGTTGCATAATCTCATAGTCATAGGAACACGTATAAGTCATGAAGAAAGCAATAGCAGTAAACTAAAACAATCAAGTGCTAAGCTAACGGAATGGGTCAAGTCAATCACATCATTCTCCTAATGATGTGATCCTGTTTATCAAATGACAACTCATGTCTATGGTTAGGAAACTTAACCATCTTTGATCAACGAGCTAGTCTAGTAGAGGCATACTAGTGACACTCTGTTTGTCTATGTATTCACACATGTATTATGTTTCCGTTTAATACAATTCTTGTAACATCCCAAATTTTCAATTTGGAATGTTATACATTAGATCATCATTGCATAGCATATTTTATTTCATTTTGGCAAATCCTCGAAAATCCTAAGCAATTCAAGGACCCTCGGAGAGAGTTGGGGATTTTTCCCGGTTTTCATATTTGATTTTTATCAAATAATAAAACGAGGATTTTTGGTTTTAATTAATTTTCTCTCCGAAAAATATTTCATATTAAAATAAATGAGAGGAGAAAATATGACTTCTCCACCATAATTGAAATATTGGAGGAAAAATATTAAAATCAAATATTTGATTTTATTCGGATTTTATTTGCAATTTTAATTGCATTAGAAAAATTGCATGTTTTAAAAACTGCATTTTTAGGGCCAAGAAAATGTTCACGTCGTTCTAATTATTTTAATTAGACGGTGAAAATCTGTTTTGGCATTTTTGGATATTTATTTATTTTTCTACGATTTTTTTTAGTTCGGCGGAATATTATTTAAAAAAAATCCCGAGCGCGCCGACTGGCTGAAGCCCAGCCGATGGCCCAGCTCCCCGCGCGGCCCAGCCGCGAGTCGTCTCCCACCTGGAGACGGAGCCGCCACCCGACTCCCGCACCGCCACGACGCCGCCGACGTCGCCCCTTCCCCAAGCCGGAGTAGCCCCCCTCCACCTATATATACCCCCCCGTCCCTCTCCTCACCCCGCCGCCCCGACCCGCACCCGTCCCCGCCGCCAGGAGCGCCCGACGCCGCCGCCGAAGACG